>NC_053139.1:40766846-41068881 GCF_016808335.1 Panicum virgatum | reverse complement strand
TCGGTGTTTTTAACGTAACTACGATGGCCAATTGCAATTGCACCTTTCAGAAATTAAAAACAAAAAAACAAAATGTCGTCAGGGGACCTGGAACGAACAGGTAGGTAAATGGTTTCTTGAGCCCACCCTCCAAGGTGGCCAGAAGCCCATGGATTGATGGCGGCGGCGTCGCCGACCAACTGGGCTAATTAGTCCAGGGCTCAAGGCCCAATAATCGCCCACCCAGCAAATTTCACACTGTATTTACTGCTCCTGTTTCACATTACGCAGTTTTTTTAGGATACTACACAGTTCAAACCCACCCCCGCTGTGTTCTTTTCTTGAGATAGGCGTTTGGATTTTATTTACAAGTATAAATGCACATCTAGGCATGTGGAATGGGACCTTTGGAAAAAAAATTACATTAAAATCCTTGGGAGGTCATTCCTTTCAGGGTGGAGCTGCGCCTTGCCATTGGGGTTCGGCGACCCCGACGGACTTTCAAAAAATCAGTGGTAAATTACTGTAGCTAGTTGTTAATGATCTATTATGACCCTACCATTTTATACATAAGACCCTTCTGGTCTTCCGGTTTGGCTTTCACCCTTGATTCCTTTATTATCCCGTCGTCACCATTCTGAGCTGTTGGTTGCTCAGGGCTTCGTTATTGATGTCGATGGGGAATGTCACTGAGGGAGGAGCTTGAAGCTTATTCATATTCGGACGAAACATCAACACGTATCAAAAAGGGCCATGCACAACTAAAAATGAATCTGTGCACTAAGAACATAAAAAACGAGCCATGTGGCTGAACCATAAACACATCGGCGACGACCGCCGTAATATTGTTGAGAGGATCGAAATCCATTGCCTAGCGCCAATAGAGTGGAATAATTGCAATCAACAAATAATGAAAACCAACGAAGAGGATATAGACACGCCAGCGAGATCTCTCAAGTGGTGGTAATCGTACCTCAGACCTCCTCCCCCTAGAGGAAGCATCCTCACCGATGCTATCGTTGCCTGCCAAAGTGGTCCTGAAGCGAATGGAACCTCACCCGACCTTGCCGAAAACAACGTGAACTCGCCATTGCGATCGGAGAAAACAAAGTTAGGGGGGAAAAAAACCGTAGGCATTGACACCGCGGGCAAGGCAAACCTAGCACATCTAGATCGTACCTAAAACTAAACTACAGGAAGCACGGTAATCTAGAATTAGCTAGAATCACATCATCTAAAAAGTCACAACCAACAAGTATTCTCGTTTGGAGAGAAAAGCAACGATTCTCTCTTTCTTTCTTGTTTTGATTGAAACTCTTCTCTCTTTTTTAAAGAAAAACTCGATAGAAAGGTTCCCAAATATCTCTTCTGGCACACAAGAAAATATCTACCATTCCTCGCCAAAGAAAAGGTGAAAACCCAAGTTTAAGCATGATCCCGAAGGGTAAGCGCCAAGTGGCCACTGTCGCGGCCTTCCCTCTCTGTGGCAAAGCCGACGCCGACGCCGACGCGTCAGGCCGCGGCTGGAGAGCTGGACCCGGCCCCCGGGCGGCCGTTCCTCGTCAAATCCACCCCCACCCCCCACCCCCCCAGCGGGCCCCGCGCGCGTGGCCCAACGCCCGCTCCTCGTCGCTGTCCCGGCCGGCCGGCCCTTCTTTCTAGCCACTCCAAAAAAGAAAAAAAAATCTCACGTTTGGAGAGATCCCGCGGTGCTCGTTAAAAGGAACAAAAAAAATGGACGCGTCACGAGTCTCTTTCTAGGGCAACATTTTTTTCTTAATTAATCTTTTTGCACAAGTATTATTTTAAATACTATAAAAATATCAACGGGCTACCAAATTCGGATTGGTTTAGTAACGACGGCGTGTGCCGCTGGTCAAGCAAAAAAAATTGTGAGGCTGCGGACAAGCGGGCGCACAGTTGTGCGCAGCTGTTGGGCACGCCGTCTACGTGGACGCCGAACGGTGTCGCCGTGCCCTAACGCCCGGCCGGCCGGCCGGCAATCATCGGCGAGGCGGATCGGAGTAGATTAACAAAATTTTCAGCTCTTAATTGGACGGCAATCATGAGGACCCCGGCGGGCGACGACGATCCTTATGATTTTATGATTCAGGGGGTCGTTGCGAAATGCACACGTTGCTTGGCGCGAGTTTTTCTTTTTTTCCTGAAATGAAGCTGCTTGGTGCGAGTTGAACCTAAACGGATTAATTGAACCGAGCAGGTTATCCGTCCGTTTCCGAGTTCGGATCATCTACTGCTTGCTTTTGTACGGGTAAGTTAAATTTGAAGTCAATTCTGCAACTGAAACGAATATTTAGAGGTTTGGATAAATTTCGCAGTTTATTAACAAAAAAGAAAAACTTGTGCCCACGATACATGTTTGATGTGCAATTTACTCTTTGAAATTGAGTCACGTGCAAGAGACATGAACAGGGGCGCTATCTATCCGTCCCGTCCTCTGCCCGAGAGGTCCCCTCCCCACTACACGCACACGCCTCTCGCCGTCGCGTCCTCTCCTCTCGCCTCTTCAAAGCCTCCGCCACTTGACTCCCCTCCCCGTCTCCCGTGGTCCTCCTCCACTCCACCTCCTTCTCCGCCTTCCCCCTCGAGCTCGCCTCGCCTCGACCAGGCTCCGCAGCCCTCGCCCGCAGCTGGCCGGCTCTCTCGCGTCCAGCCGGGAGCCGGGCTCTGGGGGGATGGCGTTCCACTACCCGGACCACGCGCTGGCGATGGACCCCGCGGCCGGGGTCGGCGCGGCGGTCAACCCTAGCTTCGTGTCCCCCGGCGGCGGCGGGGTCGGGGGAGGAGGGGGCGGGTGGGAGCGGGAGAAGGCGGCCATCGCGGCGCACCCGCTGTACGAGCGCCTGCTCGAGGCGCACGTCGCCTGCCTCCGCGTCGCCACCCCCGTCGACCAGCTCCCGCGCATCGACGCGCAGATAGCCGCGAGGCCCCCGCCCATGGCGGCGGCCGCGGCCGCGGCCGCTGCGGCGGCGGGCGGGGCGCAGTCGGGAGGCGAGGAGCTCGACCTCTTCATGGTGAGGACCTCCCAAACTCTCTCGCCTTTCTAATCACGGCCTTAAGCTGTATGTATGTATTGTTTTGCCTGGTAGTTCGTTGTGTGGATTGTGTGATTGAATTCGGGCCGGATTGTGTGGCTGGATGGTGCAACTAGCATGCGAAACACTCTGTATTTCGGAAAAATTAGGGATGGAATTTCCTAGTTCATTCAAAATGGATTTGGAACCAACCAAGCTAATTATCTATGCGTAGCAACGGAGTTGGAAATTTAAGTGTAAAATTGACTCGTGAACTGAACATGCCATCTCTTGACTTGCTTCTCTTCCGTAATTGTGTCGCCGCTCTGCTTGCCAAGGTTCTGAATAGCGAGCTCGTTTTTGTAATTTTCCGCTTATGTTTGTCTGTAGCTCCTTTTTCATTTTGGATAGATAATAAATCTTTCTTAGGTAGTACTGTGTTGTTACCATGTCCTGTTTTTTCTCGGCTTCTAACGCATATCTTGTTTGCAGACGCATTACGTATTGCTCCTCTGTTCATTCAAGGAACAACTCCAGCAGCATGTGCGTGTTCATGCAATGGAAGCAGTGATGGCTTGCTGGGAGCTTGAACAAACTTTACAAAGCCTTACTGGTAGCTGAAAGCTTTACCGTTATTAATGTTCACAAGGAAAATTCTTTAGCTTTCCCTTTGCTCAAGTCTGCGATATGTACTACAGTCTACAGACATTTTCTATGTTTCACTTTCTATCTGTTATGGTGGTCACAATAAATTTCCATTCAAGATATAAAGCTAACCATCTTATTGAATCTTTTTGCCACAGAAGAAAACACAATTGACCATTCCTCCATTCTTTGCCTTTCCTTAGGAAGTTGACCAAAAAAGCATTTTTTTGTTGGTTCCATTAGATACAAAACTACAAATAGAACATACATCGGTAATAATATTTTTTTATCACATTAGAATCGAACCTTTACAGTTTCAGCTTTCAAGATATCGAATCCAGTTCTGAAATATTATCTCATCCATGAACCTCATGTTGCACCAAGCATGCAACTGTTGATAACTCCTGAGCCTTTTAACTATCTAACAGATTTAGATTCCTCTCAGGACAGTTAATATATATTGAGGAATAACCACAGTACAAGGAACCTCTTAGGATGGTTTTGTATTTATTTTAGGAGTAGCAATTTGTGATAATAGCATTTTAAGTAAAAAAACTAGCAATAATTCCATATAGGTTCACGAAGTCAGGAATCCTTGTAGTGCAAAGGAATACTGTGTATCAGAAAAATGCTTCCAGATATGCTTCTGAAACAGTTTTTCTTGGGTCAGAAGTTGTCAAGTGTACCTTCAGACAGAGGTTAGAGGTAGAAGAAAAGTTCAGTAGGTGGTCCTTTCTATAATGTTAAGTAATTATGTGCAAAATTTGAAAGGTATTCATCCATCCCACTTGCTACAACATGTCCACACTTCCACTGGGTATTAGGCGGCATGCATTCTGAAATACTGTCAGTGTCCCATTAAACACTGAAAATGGGTGATGACCAAAGTTACATCCTTCTGATCTTTTTTCCTTTTTGTCGCCAAAGTTTAGTGGACACTGCAACCTTGCCTGACCCACAACAGGCTTTTGTCGGTCTGTTGACCAGCGAGTTGTCATAATCTTCCTTGAAGCACATGGATGCTTGAACATGCGAAACTTACCTGCTGAAACTTGTAAGCTTTGTATTTTTGGGAATCAAAGTGATAAATCGGGATCCAGTTTTCATTCACACAGGGTCTGTTATTGCTGGAAAACATGTTTGGATCTAATTATTTATATTGAAGAAGACATGCTGCTGGTTTGCCTATTCTGAGTTGTGCTAATTATTACTCTTCCTGCAGGGGCATCTCCTGGTGAAGGCACTGGGGCTACTATGTCTGATGATGAAGACAATCAGGTAGACAGCGAGAGCAACATATTTGATGGAAATGAGGGGTCAGATGGAATGGGATTCGGTCCCTTAATGTTGACTGAGGGTGAGAGATCCTTAGTTGAGCGTGTGCGGCAGGAGCTAAAGCATGAGCTTAAGCAGGTAATGTTACAATCTTCTAAATTTCCAGTTGTAAATATAGTGTTATCTAAACAAAACTCTCATCTTCCAGGGATACAGAGAAAAACTTGTGGATATTAGGGAAGAGATAATGCGGAAGCGAAGGGCTGGAAAACTCCCTGGGGACACAGCTTCTACGTTGAAAGCCTGGTGGCAAGCTCATTCTAAATGGCCATACCCAACTGTACGTGACAATACATGGATTCTATCAATCGTAGCATCATTTTCCATTTACTGATGTGCATGTTGTTCTGTAACACTTGTTTAGGAGGAAGACAAGGCTAGACTGGTACAGGAAACAGGGCTGCAACTAAAGCAGATCAACAACTGGTTCATCAACCAGCGTAAGAGGAACTGGCACAGCAATCCGGCATCATCCTCATCCGACAAAAGCAAGAGAAAAAGGTACGGCAACGAGAAACTAAACTAAGTTCCCCCCTGTACTACATCCATGACACCTTTCGGGTTCCTGTTTCCTGTATGCTTATTCTTGGAATAAAGGAACACTGCAGGTGATGGCAATGCTGAGCAATCCTGGTAGAGCGTGGTCGGAGAAGAATTATATGTAAATAACGCGTCTACTGAGAAGAATGGCACCATATTTGTTGCGTGGGAAACAACCATTCGAGTGGGTGTTTCCTGAGCCCCATATTCATACAAAGATATCACACGATGTAATAATGTTGTAAGTAGTCATGTAAACTAAATAATTTGTATAGCGAATCACTAGAGACTAGCATTCATGTTTGGTATTGTATAGTTTTAATTGATTGAGCGTACTGTCTCTGTATAACTCTACGATTTAAATGTATTTGACTAGCACTCGATATTGTATTTTGTATTAGTATGTCATGTGAAACCGTGGTTATAACTGTATTTGTTCTGTGAGCTATCTATCTGTGGAACTGTAGAGATGCACGTGGTCTTGTTTGTTCCCGTATGTAGATTACTAGAAGCTTGCAGTCTGTATCGTAACAATTTAGTATGTGAAATGTAACAATCTGAGACTTAATTATTTCAGTCTCTGTTTGACCTTAAGTGTTTCAATCACAAGGTCACCTTCGTTTTGGCAGCCCTCTCGTGTTTTATCAACTTGTCTACAACATTCTTCCTCAGGACTGCCGTCTGCCAATGATTTCTGGCTTGCAGTTTTTAGTGGCGGCACGGGTTTTCCTTTTAACTGCAATTGGTGACACTAGTCTTCCTCTAGTTTGAGTTCCCCTAGCTTTGTTGGATATATCCCGCATGCTACAACTTCGATAGTTGGAGTAGAAGTTTTTAAAAGAAATGCAGGAGTCCTGCTATATCGTTGAAGGAAGAGAAAACAGGTTCTTGATAAATTAAGTTCTTAATTAATGGAAACCAAGTGATATCCGGTTTCCACAGGCCATCTTCCGTAGATTTATTTCCGACATGATTTCCTGCTCCACCTGCACAGCTGCCGTCAAAACCGTCGTGTCTATTTATCGCGCACGCTACTGCATACGGAGCTGTCGCAGAAGCTCATGTTCATCTTCTACCTCCAGTCATGAGAGGGAGGAGCGCCCGCCGGCAAGCTAGGGGAAGGGGGAGGGGCAGGGGGTGGCCGGCGAGGGGTGGGAGGTGGGTGGGGCGGCCGCCGGCGTCGCCGGCGGCCAGGGTGGTGGCGGGAGGCGGCGGAACTTATGATTCTGGGTTGCTGGGGGTGGGGGGCTCCATGGCCACCGGACCTAGAGGAGGGCCCGGCGGCGGCGGCGGCCCGGCGGCGAAGGCGGTTTGGCCGACGGAGGGCGCGACGGTGCGGGAGCGCCGCTGGCCGGCCGGGGCCGGACAACCGATGGGCGGTGGCCGGCGGCGGGGGCGAGGAGAAAGCCGCGCGGCGACGAGCTTGATTAGCCTGGCGGCGGTGGAGGGCGGCAGCGGAGGCGCCGGAGCCCGGGAAGTGGGGGTAGGTGGGGGAGCAGGGAGCGGGACAGATGGCGGAGGAAGAAGAAGAGTACTTGCGATTGAATCGCGTCTAGTCGCAGATGGCGACGAATAGACACCCCCCGGTCAAAACTCCTTCCTCCATGCCGTGTACATGTTTATCACACTCGTATTCCACCATTGTTCTACTTCCATACCTTATGTCGATTGGCACCTGTTAGAGCAACTCCAGTAGTACTTCTAAATTTGGTTGAGCAAATGTCTATTTAGAAGCACACTTCCAAATTTTATCCACCCAAATATGAGCCTCCACTACAGCAGGCCGAGTAAATTGGGCTTCTATAGAGGGCCCATAGTTGGCAGTCCAAATAGAGAGCCACCAAATTAGAGGGGTGGGGGAGAAATTTGGAAGGCCTACTAAAATGGCAACCCATTTGGAAGGCCTGCTGGAGATCAATTTTTTGCATCCACCGAGTAAATATAGATATGACAGCCCATTTAGTAGTCCTACTGGAGTTGTTCTTAGGTCTCGTAACCACGTCCCAACCTTTTTTCCCTAGGCAATGCAAAACGGTAGTGACAAACAAGATGTAGGCCTGCTAATGGGTTGGGTTGAAATGAGTTTTATGGGGTGGGTTTTGAAATGGATTGTGTTTGGATGATTTAAAATGGGTTGTATTAGTAAATGGGGTGGGTCGGGGCGGGTTCTATATAAATGCGGATTGGGGCGGGTTGGGGTGGGTTGAAATGGATACTTTTTACAAAATAGTATAACTATATATAAATGTGGGTCCCACATGAGAGCTGGACTCTGAAATTAAAACCACGTGTTTATATCAGAAAATTTTATCGAAATTGACTGAATTTTGTTGGAGATGACTCAGTACGACTGGCAGCTATTTTGTGCAAAGCAGTGTGGCTAGAACTACCTGTGGGCCCCACATGAAGAGCCGGACCCTGGAATTAAAACCTCGCGTTCACACTATAAAATTTTATCGAAATTGACTGAAATTTGTTGGAGATGACTCAATACGACTGGCAGCTACTCTGTGCAAAGCAGCGTGGCTAGAACTACACGTGGGCTCTACATCAAGAGCCGGACCCTAGAATTAAAACCTCGCGTTCACACTATAAAATTTTATCGAAATTGACTGAAATTTATTGGAGATGACTCAGTACGACTGGCAGCTACTCTGTGCAAAGCAGCGTGGCTAGAACTACACGTGGGCTCCACATCAAGAGCCGGACTCTAGAATTAAAATCTCGCGTTCACACTATAAAATTTTATCGAAATTGACTGAAATTTGTTGGAGATGACTCAGTACGACTGGCAGCTACTCTGTGCAAAATAGCGTGGCTAGAACTATACGTGGGCTCCACATCAAGAGACGGACTCTGGAATTAAAACCTCGCGTTCACACTATAAAATTTTATCGAAATTGACTGAAATTTTTAGAGATGAGTCAATATGACTGACAGATACTCTGTGCAAAGTAGTGTGGCTAGACATATATGTGGTCCCCACATTAAGTGTAGAACCACTAAATTCCTCTGCATAGTAGAACCCATGGGTTTTGATGGGTTACCCGCTTATAATGGGGCGGGTTGGTTAGAGTTGAGAAATTAACTAATTGGGTTGGGTGGGATTGGGTATCTAAATATGTTAATTTTGGGTGGGGTTGGGTATGGTGCGGGTTCCAACCCATTAGCAGGGCTAACAAGATGTGCCGCGGCTTCTTCTCCTAGTTGCACAGTGTACATATCGGATTGCATGGTAATTCTTGCACTCGGCTTATCAGTAAGTAATTAGCAATTTGCTTTGCTGCTTTGCACAAGAAGCCGTGCATGCCAAGAATTTGTGTTTACCTTCAGCCTCGGCTTTCCAAATCACCGTACTATTAAATTTCGGTATGTTGCCCTGCACCGCGTCGTGGGACCTTCCCCCCACGGCTCACCGCGGCCCAAATTTTTCCATATAAATATTGAGGATCGCGCGCGGATGCGAGCGGAATGGTCGCAGGAGCTACACCATCGGTCACTACAGGTGGGTCCAATGCTATTGTTCTTCTTCTTCCTCGTGAAGAAGTAGTCGAGTTCAGGTAGGGGGCTGCCGAGGTTCCTCGTGAAGAAGTTGTCGAGTTCAGGCAGGGGGCTGCCGAGGGTGAGGTATCCGTGACCGCCTGATGTAGGAGGATGTCGGGGTGGCAGGAAGACCTGGTGGCGGTGGTAGATTGAGGGTGTGGCACGGCGAGGCGTCGGGAGCTGCCGGCCAATGGCAGTCGGGAAGACAACTGGTAGACCATGCTACGAACCGAGAGCGCAAGAAACCATCGAGTTAGTGCGTGTGCGGGGTTGGTCAGTTGGTCGGCGGTGGGAGCCGCCAGGGCGAAGCTAGAGCAAACACGAGGGGATGCACCATTAGCACTACGTTTGCTCTGAGCTTTGCTTCCAGGTGCATAGCTTCAAATTTAGAGGGCGCATAAGTGGTGAAAAATAATTGATTGTAATGAGTACTTTTAATTTTTTTTCGTGGGTACGTAGCTTCGGCCCAGAGACGAGGAGGCTGCAGTGGCGGGGCGAGCTGCAGGTGGACCTTCTGCCATGCTTGTACTCTCGTAGTTTTTTTTTTAGGAAATCCTCGTAGGTACCGCACGGAAACATAGGGGCATGGGCCGTATCCTCGGGCGACCCAGACAGCTGGGCGGGACGTGTTTTCCCTCCGCAGTTTGGGCTTCCTGGCCAGCTCGACGTCGGCCTGCATCTCGTGCTCCGTGCCAGCTGGCCGAGTGCCGCACATCATGTGCAGGATTTTTTTTTCATTTTTGTATTTAAAAAAAAATAAAATTTCAAAAATATATGACGGTTTCGAAAAATTTCAAAACTATACCCCTGTCGCCCCTTGCCTAGGCCTGTCGCCCTCTGGCTGGGCAACAGGACCTAAAAGTAAATTTTTTTACATTTAGGTCCTGGCGCCCGGGACGCATTAAACAGCGAACTTATAAAATAGATATAAAATCGTAGAAAAATCAAAAAAATACAAACTCAACTGTTCTGGATTCTATGAAACAAGATCTACAACTTTTGTTATATAAAGTTTTCATTTGATCAATGTATCTTGCTCTATTTTAAATACTAGTTTAATGCACTTTTATTTAAATCTCAAGATCCATCCTTTGGATGCATGTCATCTTTGGCCAGAGTGTTGCATATGGTAAACATAGACTTGTACAAAATTGGTAGGCCCAGAAAACATTTCTAGAATAAGTTTTTTAAATTAAATCTTGCAATATGTCTAGTTTAAATGAGTTATTTATCCATGCTGCTATACTGAGTTTTAGAAGCCATAACTTTTACAGTACCATTATTTTATTTCCTAAGAGCTACAAAAAAAAGTTTGGTAAATTTTAGATAAGCACAACTAGACCAAATGAATTATTTCAAATTTTCTAGGTACAAGAACTATTTTTCTTGATTTAGTGCATTTATCTTAGTCATAATTCATTTGGTCTAGTTGTGCTTATCTAAAATTTACCAAACTTTTTTTATAACTCTTAGGAAATAAAATAATGGTACTGTAAAAGTTATGGCTTCTAAAACTTAGTATAGCAGCATGGATAAATAACCCATTTAAACTAGACATATTGCAAGATTTAATTTAAAAACTTATTCTAGAAATATTTTTTGGATCTACCAATTTTGTACAAGCTTATGCTCACCATATGAAACACTCTAGCCAAAGGTGACCTGCATCCAAAGGATGGATCTTGAGATTTAAATAAAAGTGCATTAAACTAGTATTTAAAATAGAGCAAGATACATTGATCAAATGAAAAACTTTATATAACAAAAGTTGTAGATCTTATTTCATAGAATCCAGAACAATTGAGTTTGTATTTTTCCGATTTTTCTACAATTTTATATCGATTTTATAAATTCGCTGTTTAATGCATCCCGGGTGCCAGGACCTAATTGTAATTTTTTTTTACATTTAGGTCCTGTCGCCCATCCAGGCGGCGACAGGCCCCCTGTCGCCCACCTGGGCGACAGGGGTATTGTTTTGAAATTTTTCGAAACGGCCATATATTTTTGAAATTTTATTTTTTTAAATATAAAAATGAAAAAAATCCTCATGTGCAGACGTGCAGTGATCGAAGTGAACTTTGTAGTTGTATGGTTGGCGCCGCATGGCCTGCTGGAGAAGAAGGTGCACGAAACGCATGGGTATGGGCCGTATGGGTACATACACACAGCCCGCGCGTTTGCATGTTGGTTGGGGAATTTGGAAGTTTCGCCATGAACGCCGCCATTCCTCAAAACCACCAAAAAAAAATCAGGGATCTGCCGCTATTTTAGGCTCTGTTTAAATCTTTATATGTAAACGCAAAAAAGCCGTAAACGCATTAAAATGAAACGGAATCTTGCTAATTTGAAGCACTAAATGAAGTCTATTTATAAATTTTTTTGCATGGATGGACTGTAAATCGCGAGACGAATCTAATGAGCCTACTTAATCCATAATTTGCAATAGTGATGCTACAGTAACCATCCGCTAATTATTGATTAAACATGGATTAATTAGCATCATTAGATTCGTCTCGCGATTTACAACCCATCTATGCAAAAAGTTTTGCAAATAGACTCCATTTAATACTTCAAATGTCTTGTTTATATCTTTACAAGTTTTTGTAAAATAAACTAAACACATCCTTATTTGAGATCGAAGAGTCACTAGGGGGTGTCCTCTCCACAAAAAAAAAAAAAACACTAGGGGAGTCGTGGTCGATTAAGAGACACTCACACTCAGCCTAGACTTCATCGAACTAGGGCTGCATGAATGAATGGGACTGGCAGAGAGAGATCGCTACTCAACCCCCGATCTTAGCCGCTGGGCAAACTCGATGCGACGAGATCACGGAAGGTCGCGAGGGCCCACTCGTTCTACTCACGCAGCCAGGCCACAAACAATTTTCTCTTTGGCAAAAAAAAAACCCCAAAGATTTTTAGCACCACGCACGCCGCGCCCCCGCGATGCTGGATCTGGGTTCCCCCGATGGCGTCGTGGAGAGCGCCCGGGATTCCCCCCCCCCCCCCCCCCCAACTTTGCGACGGTGTAGACAATCACTGCGTTCGGCAGGCTGGAACTGGAGTGGTGTGAGAGAAAAATATTATTGGACAAACCGCACGCAGTGAATGCCGGCCACGGGACGATCGCATCCGCCCCCACGTCCCCCACTTGACCCGGGATCGGGGCTGCCGGGGTGGACGCGAGCACGTACGCGGCTGCGCGCCCGGCGCCCCATACGTGACGCGCCGGGTCGAATGGCGTGCGGGGTTGCCATGGGGCGCGCCGCGCGCCACGGCCCCCGGAGCCGGGGGGGCCACGCGCCGCCGTCGCCATCACGGCCGCACGGCCGTGGACTGGCTGATCCCTCGGCCCCTACATGCATCCAATGCACACGGCCAAAACATCTTGGAAAGAACAAGATGAACCATGCCTGAACCAGCAGATATCAGATCTCACTGAGCGGCAGCAAGAAAGAGAGCACAGATCTGGAGGCGATGCGCCACGATCTCAAAAGAACATGTAGCATGCACCGAACAGCAGAGATTTACAATGGAACCGGGGGATTTCAGTATATATAACACTATAACTCAATCACAAAACCAAAGCAGGTCTAGTTACAAGCAGGACCTCACTCTCTGTTCCAAGACTTGTAATATACCAACAAACCATCCTTACCTAGCAACAACCAGTTCACATTCTGACAGACCAACTGAACCGACCGACATGTTTCCAAGTAACCCAATTATTACCCAGAAAAGGGTGGAAAAGGAAGAAGAAAATGAAAATAATAATAATAATAAATATCGGACTCCCCTATAACGGACGCTAGACCTACAAACTTATTGAACGCACCTCTCAACCAAAACAGTATGAATGAATGAATAGGCATCTGCTGCGTCCATTGTGACACTTGTAGACACACGGCGGGTAACTTTTGATTACAATATACGGAATAAATGGAGGGGGTATGAACAGATCCTAGGGATATATGGGGCGGGTTGCGAACTGGTCCCAGCACGACTTTCTGGATGTTGGTGACCTCAGTGCTGTACCTTCTGGGATGAGGCCATGGAGCGAAGTCTGTTTGCGATCTCTGTGAAGCTTGGCCGCTCAGATGGCTCTGTTGACCAGCATTGCTCCATCAGTGACCTCCACTCTGGGTCACAAGAGTCGGGCACCTGCGGCCGTAGAGTGTTGCTAACAATGCCACCTGCGTGCAAAAGAACATCTTACATTGAGCTCTAATTCATAGAAGTTACTGAGCATACATACTGCATTATGTATGTCTGCAATGCTGGATTTGTACCCACCTATAATAACACCATAGTGTAAATCTGCATAGGGTTCTTCTCCTGTTAGAAGTTCCCAGAGAACAATCCCAAAAGAGAACACATCAACCTGAGGCCAGCATGAAAATATTTATCTGTCAATTCTATGTAAACTTGGCAGAACCAAAGGATACTCCAATCATGCATATATTGTAGAATTGGAAATGATTATCACACCTTTTCAGAGACCAAGCTGCTGCTACCATTTAGAAGTTCTGGGGCCATCCATGGAAGCGTTCCCCTGACACCACCAGAGATGAGGGTCTGACACTTCACTTTTGAAAGCCCAAGATCACCAACCTAGAAATATAGGGAAATAGGCACTGTTCAGTTTTCACCCCAATTAGAAAAATAATAACCCTATTTGACCTTAAAACGCAAGATGTTAAACCATGGCATTCTACAATCCTAGATTGATAGCAATCTGAAACAAAATGCTAGTTGAACTGAGTACAAAATTCAGAGGGTAAACAAGCAATCCTAAACTAAGAGATCTTTGCCGTGTATAGCTAAAACAAAACCATTTCACTGTTAGCATTTTGACAGTTCTTTCTCATAAAATTCTACACCGATTCACCCCATTCATGATCTGTAGCTTTATTCACAGAACTACGAAATAAAGCTGTGAACCCATTTTATAATATACATATTTTGTATTCCTTCATGTGCCAACAATAGATGCCTCAATTTAACCACAACCCAAAAATGATCCCCAGAAAAGGTGTTTAGTCAATTAGTCCTAGATTGTATAGTCATGCACCCCATTTGTCTTCTAAGGTTTTATTTAACAGCAACATGAGTACATGACAGAAGCTACTCTATCCAAGCATACATATCACATTGTTCCTTCAAGTGCAACTCAAGGATGCCTCAGTTTATGATCCCCATCTAATGTTTATAATTTTAGATACATCATAATTTGCCTGAGTAACAAGTATTATCTAGTGAAGAGTCCAATCCTATCAGCAGTATTTGATCTGCCAAATTAATGGCCATCTCATAATAGTAACAAGCAATGTACTTTGTACTTTCGGACTCGCAAAAGCATTTGGTCATACAGTGCCAAACATATAATGTTGATACAGGATGGACTCCCTATGTCTTAACGAACGTGCAAGAACAGAATAATATAGAATGGCCATGCTGCTTACCTTGCATATTGGACGTTGAGGGTCCCTCAAATTAACAAGCAAATTGTCACTTTTCAGGTCAAAGTGCACTATGTTTTTGCTATGCAAGTATTCCATTCCAAAAGCTGTATCCATGGCAATAATTAACCTCTTACGTCGATCAAGAGACCTGCCCAGGGAAAATAAAATATCACTTCCAGTAACATCATCAATTTCTGCATTTTAAGCAGCAGATCAATACAGAATATAACTTATATGCAACATAGAAGAAGGAACAAACTTGGCATTCTTCAGCAAAGCCGTCCTAAGTGAGCCATTGACCATATATTCTGTGACTGTGGCAATGGACCCTCCTGGTCCATCTAGAACAACACCATAAAATGCGACAACATTTGGGTGATGCAGATCCGCAAGGTTTGATGCTTCATTCCAGAAGTCCGACCGCTGAAAATATTCAAGGCCCATCAATACAGACAAGCATAACAAAAAACAAAGATCAGGAAGTATGAGAACAAACCATCTTTTCTTGCTCAGATGGCTTCCCAGCAAAACATCTGTCATTGATTCTTTTTATTGCAACATCAGTGCCTCTCCATTTACCATGATATACAGTTCCGAAAGTTCCAGAACCAAGCTCTTGGAGCTCTTCAAGGTCATTGTTCTTTATAATCTGGACCGGACATGGATTCAAAAGGTTATAACCACAGTACACTATTAGAAGTGTACGCACTTCATATGGCATATGATGATCCTAACCTGCAAACGTCCATCTGTAGCTGGAAATCCTGAAATCCAATCTGCTGGCCTGCTCTTGGCAACCTGCACGCTTCTCTTGTTTAGCATTAAGGGTAACATAAATAAGGAGTTAAGGACATTTAGGAGCATCGAAATAATCAGTTCCTAACCTCGTTTGGGTGAACTTCACTGTCTACTTTATTGGTAACAGCCCGAGTTCCTTCATTCGGCAGAGGAGGTTGGTGATCAGATGACTGAGCTTTAGCTGTAGCTAACGCATCCTCCATACCCAATAAATCTGGATTAGAGATATCATCACCTGGATTGATGATAGACGCAAATAAGAACTCAACTTAGTACATTGACTAGTTAGGAAAGTATTGCTAAGAATGGAATATTAATATAGCAACCATGTTGGAGTTGGAATATTAATAAAGCAACCATGTTCTGCATGTGTACCTCTGTGATCTGACTGTAGCTGGAGAGAAACATCCTCAGCTGGAATATTCAGATCTGGCCCCTTGCAGTTCAACAAAGAGTTGTGGGCATGGGGATCCCTTGGGCTGATGTTCTCCCTGCTTGCTACTCTCTTGGGTCTTGGCGGCAGTGCATGCACATTTGTAGCTGCTTGATCCACATTAGGAGCATGATTTGCCAATGCTGGTGTTGGTACCTGAGTTGTGCTTGGTGGAGCGACGACTTCATGTGGAGCTTCCTGGTGATAAACTTCAGGCAGAACATCTCTTCGCTCATTCACTGTATTAACAGTGGCATTTGGATAGACTAGATCAATACCATAAGTCGATTGAGGCACCCCACCAGGCCCGACTGTAGCAACAACGTAACTAGAATAGGGTCCTCCAATGCTCATCATCTGTGGCATATGGCTCATATTAACATGCTGGACATTGTGCAAATAAGAGCTGGCCACAGATGGCGGTGGCATTGATTCAGTCTGAATCAGTACCTTTGGTTCATTCACATCAAAAAAGGTATTGGTGTTGCTCGGATGAACCTCTTTTGCTCGGGTATCTGGCCTGGTACTGATATTATTCTCTGGGAGCCCCTGAGAGTGTTCTGGTATTGCATGCTGAGGCAAACCACTATCAGGAGACATGGCGGGCTTCCTTTGTTCCGTAGATCCTGAAGCCTCATTGGGACTCACCCGGAGCGAATCCATCATCCTGTCCACATTTGCCACATAATTTGGCACAGCCACGGGCGCAACTGAAGGCACATTGTCACGATAAACCTGCCCATCCTCACGATGCCTTGAATTGCCACTTAAACTACCTTCACCAGCAAGCAGGTTATTGGGACTAACTGGCTTCACTGGATACTGAGCCATCACATGGCCAGAAGGCACAAGTTGGTAATGAGAGCTCGCAACATCAGTATGGGCAGAACTTGGAGAAACTACTCTGTCCTTCTCACTAGGAATCACAGGGATATGGCTAAACCCATAGGTAGATGGCAACTGCTGTGGTGGTACCTGCTGCTGCTGTTGCACATACACATGTTGATGCAAGCCAGTTGGGTCAATGAGCACTGAGTTTGTAACCCCTTCCACCTTCGGCACATACACCCTGTCCTGCGGCACTTGATGCATATGCGTGTATCCATAAGCCCCCATTGGAGCCTGAGCGGACCTATCCGGTATCATAATCCTTGCCACATCTTCAGGCCGCAGGCTCATGAACATAGGCCCCGGCTCAGGCACCGCCCCTCCGTGCACCTCATTGCCATACTCATTCACCACCGGATCAGAGTGAGCGTGAGGCAATGCCTTCGAGCACAGACTGCAATCATCTAATCTCGCCCCGTGCCCCGGCGGCAGCGGATTAAGACCCTGCATGGTATCTCTATGATCGTTCATAAACACAGGAGGCAGTGGTGGCAGCTGCGACAGTGGCTGCCGGTACCTTGTCGCCTCCGGAAGCGGATGCGGATGTGCTGCTACCTCTGGATGTGGATGCGGATTCACCTGGGGAGCCCTCACTTCCGCGGCAATCTCCTGTGGCTTCGCCTGTACAGGAGCAGGAGCAGCATTGCTGAAGACATCAACAAGCGGCGGAGGCGCCGCCCCAGCCCCACTGATGTTCGATCTCGCAGCATCATTGGAGCTAGTGGAGGTGGGGGAGAGCGCTGCCGGAGACCCTGGGCCGCCGCCCCCCGATGGCGCCGGAGGGGGCAGCCCCCCGTCGGAGTACTGCGTGGACGAGAGGCTCGCGATGCTGTCCTTGCGCACAATGCCGTTCACGGCCTCCAGGTAGCGGAGGCCGGCGTCGAAGCTCCCGCCGTCCAGCTCCTCCCCCGTGGCGCCGCTGCCGCCCGCCGCATCCAGGATGGGGAAGATGAAGACCCTCAGCTTCGGGCTGGCGCCGCCCAGCTTGTCGTACTCCTCGACCATGTTGTCGAGATCCTCCGTGGAGGACACGGAGATGAGCGCGTCGAGCCCCTCGTCGGGGAGCTGGTACTTGACCGCGAAGTGCGGGCCCGTGGCGCCGCCGTACGCGTCGGCGAGGCGCGCGAGGAGGTCCGGCAGCGACACCCCGCGCGGGACGGACACGATCCGGGTGTCCCCGCCGGCGTACCGCAGCGTCCCGTCCCCCGGGCGCGGGAGGATGCGCCCGCCCAGGCTGCACAGCAGCTTCATTCTCTCCCCGCCCACGCTCCCGCCCACGCTCCCGCCGTCGTCCGCCGCCCCGGCGGTGGCGGCCATCCGCGCCGGCCGGGCCCACCACCCCCCACCTCCCTCCCCACCCCCTCCTCCCCCACTCCCCTCCCCGCTGGATCTAGCCTCGGGCTCCACCCGCGAATCCAAACCCTAGCCCCCGGGGCGCTCGCGCTGGCGGTAGGACGAGCCGAGGACTCGAGCGGCGACTGGCTCAATGCTTAGCTCATGGCGTGGGCCGCGTCGTCGCCTGGTTTGAGGAGAGTTTGCGGGGAATGGGAGGGAGGGAGACGGGGTGGGAGGAGGGGGGAAGTAGTAGTAGTAGTGGAGTAGAGGGGACGGGACGGACGGGGGGCTGCGTGCTCGCGTCGGATTACTCAAAAACCCTTGGCTCCCTCGCTCGCTTCGGTGGCTGGCTTCCTTTTCTCCCCTTCGTTTTTTTTGTTTCTTACTCTTTCGGCGGCGGTTTTACTTATGCTGGGGAGGAGTTTCCTGCTCGGCCCGGGTTTGTTGGTGGCGTTTTTCGTTTCTGTTTCTGCTTTTCTCTGGTTGGTGTTGGATTATTAAAAAAGTTCTTCTGCTTTGCGTCTACAGAGTCAGTTGCAAAGAAATTATTGTGTGCGGAGGTAGGATACGCAAGGAATCTTTTCACACTAGAAGCTATCTTTCTGTTAGAGGCGATGGTCTTTCTCCGTATTAGAGAATTATTTTTACGCTCATGCGGATTTGGGAATAAATTCGCCACACGCCGACCGGAACGTACAAATGCGTCCGCGCGTTTCGCGACCGTAAGTTGTATACGACAACTGAATCTAAGTAGCGTGTGCAATGCCTATACCTAGATTCGGAACCGCTATCTAACCAACGGAAGTTGGTATCTTTATATGTTAAAATATCTCGTTATCCAAGTTTGTAATAACATCATTAGAGCTACCTGGAAGTAACAGATATCGTTTATAGTTTCCATGCCGCCAAATATAGACTTTGCTTCATGTACTCTTTCTTGTGGAACATACTTTTTTTTGTTTAGTTCAGTGTTCGCCAAAGAGGAGTTTTTTGTTTAAGGTCTAGCAATGGGCTATGTTTAGAGGGTGGAACACAAAGTTGAGGCGGTGTTCTAATTGATAGTAACATAGAACTTGAAGTGAGGAAACAGATATTACAATGTATTGACAGACAACAAAGGGCATAGAGAGGGATAGTTAGAACTTAGGAGCAGTCATGGAACGATGGTATTCACTCATTGTTCCTCTTTTTTGGGTCGGCGATGAATTATTGAAAAATTATTTTTGCTTTTCAATTATAGTGTTTGTTGGAAAGAATTGAGTGTGGAGATGGGATACACAAAGGAGCTTTCAAATGAGAAGCTATGATTCTGTTAGATCCCATGGTTCCTTTTTCCATTAGAGCATTGTTTAGATGACATGTTGAATGTAACACACAAATTTGAGAATGGACCTACCTAGCATTAGAACGTGCTTTTGCGCATTTTGCGAACGTGCTTTTGTGCATTTTGCAACCATACATTGTCTATGTTAATTGAATGTAATTAACATATCAAGTACATATATCTAGATTTCAACTGTCATCCAACAGATGGAAGTTGGTGTCTTTATGAGCTAAAATCTAATTACCCAAAGTATATCATAACATTACTAGAGTTATTATGTGAGTAACGGACGATATTCATAGTTTTGATGCCGCCAAACATAGACTTTTCTTGCTATAACTTTTCTCAACAATGTCGTTTATAGTTTGATGCCACCAAGCATAAACCCTTTCTCTTTTTTTTTTTTCAAATTTCACCTTTTCATGGGTGCACATTTTTTTAAGGTCATGGTTCAAGAAAGAGGGGTTCTACTGTAGACAACTAATAAGTTATGCAAGCATGAGCTAGTATCCAAACTGGTAGCGGGCTGGAGCTTTAAATTAGAAAAGAGGCTTGATGAACAACAAGGGCAACACATGTTAGCAAATTCGATGGCAAGAACTTTTTGCATATGAAGATGGAAGAAAGATTGGCATGTGAGGTGCCACAACCGAAAGAGGAATTCTTCTCTGTAAAAGCTTTCCTATATAAGAAATAGTTAAAACTTAAATGTGATATTATGGACAAATGTAAAGAAATGGAAGAGCCTTGACCTTTGATTTATATTTTTGACACCTTTATGTCATTTTTTCTTTTTTTGGTTGGTGTTCGATTACTTAATCTTTTCATTTAATTTATATATTTAGTTGGAATGAATTGTCTGGAAGGTGCATGCAAAATTGTGAATGAAACTATTGAGTACGATCATATTGTAGAAAAGTGAATGTGTATATAGACACTGTTAGTGATGGAATGTATATAATAGGTGAACTTAAGTAGCGGATAAATTGCATATAGCTTAATCTCAACCGCTTCTTAGCCAATGGTAACCAATATCCTTATGCAATAAAACCTTATTATCCAAATGTATAGGTGATGCTACTAGAAATATTGTTAAGTACCATATGTTTTTTATAACTTTCCATGATAGAAGGTGTAGCCTTTTATTTGATTTTTTTGATAAGTTTAACTTTGTCATCTATTGGTATACATATTTTTTAGCCAATGATAGTATTTATGGTTAGGTGGAGTGACTAAAAGGTTAAGACAATGACCAAATCAGTGGTAGGCTAGAACTTCAAGTGGGAAAAGATAGATTATATGCAGTGGTACACCACAAGTGCGGCAGAGAAGTTTGGCTAGGAAGCTGGAAGCGTCACAAAATGATGCCAACACATTTAATGGCAATAGTCGTTATAGATGGAAATGTATGGCAACGTGACAAGTTAGGCCATACAAATATAAGAAGAAGATGAGGAAGAAGAATTATTGTTCATCTGATGATCAAATAATGATGGAAAATAAACTAGAGATATTTTCATAATTTTCATGAAATTAGTGAGGAATGACACCATTAAAACAATAGCTGCATTTACAACTCCCTATAGATAGCCAACAACTACATATCTTATTCTGCATAAGAACAAAATTGAAGATCCATGATCTTGAATTTTATTTATTGCATTTTCATGTTCAAATCTCGTACGAATTTGGGAATGATTCAATTTGGCACCAAATATCTAACCATAAACATTACAAATGTGCTTACATATATTAGCAGTGTCACCTTGTACAAAAGAACTATATCTAAGTATCAACTAATCGGTATCTATAAAAGAACACATTTTTAATCGAGGATTGTACTCGCAACGGAGAGCAAGAAGAGGCAAGCCGAGGTGAAAGAAAGAAAAAATACATTTAGTATGAAGCCATAAAATTAATGTTTTGATTAGTGAGGAACGACACCTTTATAGCTAGATTTACAACTCATGTAAAACTTGGTCTCTGTGTATAATAATAATAATAATAATAATAATAATAATAATAATAATAATAATAATAATAATAGTATAATAAGGTTGTGTTTGGTTCTCCAACACCAGGGCTTATTATAAGTCCGCCACATCGAATGTTTGGATGCTAATTAAAAGTACTAAATATAGACTAATAATAAAATATTCCATAATTTTTAGTTTTTTTTCAAGATGAATCTATTAAGTCTAATTAGTCTGTGATTAGCCCATGTGATGCTACAGTAAACACATGCTATTCATAGATTAATTAGACTTAATAGATTCGTCTCTTGCGAATAAGCCCTAGGCTTATACAGTTAGTTTTATAATTATTTTATATTTAGTATTTTGAATTGGCATTGAAACATTTAACATGACAGGGCTTAAAATAAGTACCAGCATACCCTCTAAATAAGTCCCCATCTTAAATTTGGAGGGTGGGGTGGGATAAAAAAAATCGCACTCCAGCAAACCCTCTACTAAAGCCCTCATTTCGAGAGAGGTCTCCAAATCTCTTTCTCTAGATCTCCAGCAATGGCCCTCAAATTTCTATTTGTAGAGGGTCTCTAGGGAGCCTCCTATCCACTAACAAATGAGTTTCACCCTTTAGATTAAAAGAAGAGAATGAGATTTAGAAGTCACTGCTGGAGTTGAAGTTAAAAAACTAACCCTCAAAAAAATAGAGGAACTCCTTACTCAAGAAGTATTGCTGAGGTGTTTTTTTTGTTTTCAGGGACTTTTTTAAGTCCCTGTCACATCAAAAGGAATCTTACTATTTTGTAGTATCAAATAAAATCTGTTTATAATTTTTTTGACAGCTGAGTGCTAATTCGCAAGACGAATCTAATGAGACTAATTAATCCATAATTTGCTACAGTGATGCTACAGGATTAATATACCTCATTAAATTCATCACGCAGTTTAGCCCTAGGGTTGTGCAGTTAGTTTTATAATTAATCTTTATTTAATACTTCTAAATACTAAAATTCTTTTTTGATGTGATATAGACTAAAATTTAGCCCCTCAAACCAAACAACCCCTAAGTAGCCAAAAGTGACAGATATTAGCATCCAGTACCAAATTGAAGAGCCTTGACCTTAGGTGGCATACATTTACTGAGCTGAGCATCATCCCCTCATTAAAAATTGCAACTTGGTCCGGCACGGATGCACCATCAGAATCGTAAAGGGGGCTCAGTTCATTAATGAGACGCTTCAGGGTGTGCAATGGCGTGGCTTGATTCTTCGGATGTGGCAGGATATAGTGGCTTTAGCATCCTAGTATTCCACTAAAGCAGCTTCAGCTGTGATCTGATATCCCCCCTTTCTTTTTAAGCCAAAGCTAAAGAGGTGACTCTGCTTCTTTTTTTTTGCGAAATGGGGGTTATATTAAAAAGGAAGCACAGTACATCCATGGAAGTTAACAAGAAACACCCTGGAACTACTGAAATTCACAGCACCACACCCCCATCAGAGAGGCGAGCCTTTGAGGTCCCGGTCGCCGGCGACGAACACCCCGACCAAGGTCAATCCACCTTCCTCCTCCACAAATGACTCCAAAGCATGGTTACGCTGCAAGAGCCAACGCCTGGACTCGCCAGCACGCATCGTAGACTTTGAACGAAAATCGGTCGCCGACACGCAGAGAAAAGAAGAGGCAGAGCAGTCCACCGCCGCCGACACCGTCGCCGGCAAGCAGACCCGCAGTCCAGCATCGGTGACCAAAGCAGCAACGCGGACAAAGAGCACATCCCCATGGATGCACAAGATCTCCCCCCTTTCGCAAGGACGAAGAAAACCAAACCTAGTACCGTCGCCGACGATGATGGAAAGGAAGAAGATGAAGCCGGCCACCACGCCGAGGATGGACTCGGATCCACCGTCTTCCCGACCGCCGCCGGAGACCCAGCATAGATATACAGAGCCCCCCGCCGGTCGCACAGGGACCAGCAGGAGCAAAAGACGCCGCCATGAAGCAGTAGACGCCGCCGTCGCCGGGAACGAGGACACCGTCGCTTGCTTCACCGGCAACCTAGCTACCTAGCACTAACCTACCCTAATACTAGTAGCAGTAAGTACGCCAGCCTCCGATCCACCCGATTCCCCACCCCCGCACATCCGCCGGAGAGGCCGCCGGCGAGGGGAATCGAGCGGATCGGCGGCGGCGGCGAAGCACCCCTGTTTCGCCTTCTCCGGTACTGTGCAGAAGGGGAAAGAAGCACCAGAGTAGTGCACAAAGAGGTCACTCTGCATATTGCTGATCTTGACAACTCCCGGTGGAAAAGGGTAGTGGGTCACTATCAAGGAGCCTAATGTCTCACATGCACCAACACTTCTTATTTTTTGCAGCTGTTAAATTGTTTCCTATTTATTCAGATTAGCTCATTCTGACAGTAGCAACAGCTATTATGTGATATCATTACGTCAAAGGGGAAAAAAGGCTCCAGTATTAATATGGAGATTATTAATCAAGTTTATTTTATTCCCAGCATGGATCTCTCTTGGTGAAAACATTAACTTCCTGCTGATCTTGTCAATTCATATAGTCTGACAGCTCTATTGAGTAGTTTTCTATTTCTTAAAATGATGGCAGCATTTTTGGCATTGTCACTTAGGTTCAGTTCCTCCTAAGTGTAGTGCTCGGCAACACCTCTCTACCAACCTCAGTGTCTCTAGTGCTTGAAATAAAAGTATAACCCAATGCTATTTTCCCCATGGGCCAGCACTATATGGTACCTTCCTTTTTTGGACGTTCAATCCACACCACCATCTTCCTCTTTATGCAAGAAGAATATGTCAGTTCTAGTTGTCACTAATCATCATGCTGGGCTAATCAGCTGGCCGGTGGGCCCGACAGAAAGATGAACCCTAAAAACTACTATCCAGCAAAAGCGAGCGTACAAGAGGAAGGGAGGCACGCCCGGTGGGGCCGTGCATGGAGGCTGTGGCTCCAGCCGGGAGTGCCGGTGTCGGCCCCAACATCTCCATTGGAGAAGAGGATACTCTTGACACCTCGTAACTCACTTTACCAAAGCACCCTCTCTGCCAGCTTCCTCACGGCTGATGCAATCATGAGCGTTGATCATCTTTTTAACCCTGCATCTGTATAACGGTATGGCTATGCAAGTAGGGGCGGATCGGGGTATTACACTTCCAAGCTCCAACTCATGGTGGAGTTCATTTTCTATAGTATTTATGATCACAATTACAGAGGATTTGCTAGGATATTTTTGACGTAAATTGTAATACAAACTCGGGATCACTTATGTTATATTCAAAATACTTCGAAATAGGCTTCTCCTTATTTTCAGTGTGATAATGGAAAATATGATTTTGTGAATGGAAAAAGCTAGGCAGATTTTTATTTTTGACGTGCATGGATATAAAGCAGATGCTGATCATACTTAAGGGTTTTTCTCCTTTTCCTCGTGTTGGATCAGTCAAAAACAACAGAGTAGAGGAGGCTTACTTTTTTTTTCTGACTAGTAGAGGAGGCTTACTACTCCCCCTAATATCAGTCAACTCACACCAAAGCTCGGAGATTATTCAACACAGGTCGTAATCAGATCGCGCGCATTGCGTTTTCGTTCGGCGTAATCCATCAAAGATAAGATCAGTGAACCGTGTCCTTATCAAATTTGCAGGCGAAAGCACCTGATTTGCCCCCTTTTTCAAGTTCAAAACTAACAACGCGTGCACTCACATAGTCACATGATGAATCTAGTATCAAACCGTGCCGGTGCTCATAATAGTTTAATTGAAGACTAGGAAAGAATATATGGGCCAATGAAAATCGTAACCCGATCTTGGATGCATCCGTCTTGGCTGCACCACTGTATGTTTTCACCGTATTTTACACGGCAAAGTGCACGGTCGTTCTTGTGTTTTTGTCCTGTCTTGGCGCCTGCATTTTTGTTGTCATCAGGAGAACATAGTTTTTTCCATTGCCCTGGCGTACATCTTGGGGTTTGCCTGAGATTCCTTGTACGTTGGCCACTTGTGCGACTCAGTGACAGTCAAAATAGCATCAGTATGACTCATCTTATCTGAAAATTCCTGAAAACTTTTGCACATGAACTGAACTGAACTTTGGTAGTACTGTATACTCTCTCCTTCAAATTGTAAGTCATCTTAACAAATCTAGATAAACACTATATCTAAATACATGATAATATTATACATCTAGATTTACCAAAAACAACCTACAATTTGGAACGAATGGAGTATCTTACAAACGAGCATCCCATGAAGTAATCTTGTCAAGATTCATATTTGGCTATCTGCAGATGAGTAAAAAAGGTACGCTTTACCTGAAAAATTCACCTGCACATGAAACAAAAACACTAGATCGATCATCGATGTGCCTCCACTCCCAGAGCTCACACCGCATGACATCGATCTCCAGTGGACCCAGGTGCCTGCCTCTGCATGAGGGGAGTCAAGTCAAAGCCGAGGAGGCTCTTCACAGTCCAGTCACAGATCTGGCTACAGCCAATTTGGGGGAGTGCTACTTGTACCGGCACGGGACGGGGCCCACACGTCGCCGCGGAAAACTAGCTTTCTTTCTTTTTCGTTTTTCCCCTGTGGCGACGAAAAATCTAGTTTTCCATTGCTACGAATCCAAGGAAGATGTTCTAGTTTTGAGAAAATAAATTTGGATCGCCGAGCAATATACATAGTACACTAGAGGAGCCTCGCGTGCATTGTTTAGTTGGCAGATGAAATCCGATTCGTTAGAATACTGGGTCCTAGAATCTAGGATTCTACCACCGTGCATCGATGCATTTCCCCCTAGATATTATCACTTTGTACTATACTCATAGCTCGTTTAATTCCCAAAAATTTTCGTGTGCTACAGTAACTTCGAATGATTGATCACTAATTAGGAGTATTAAATGTGGATAACTGACAAAATCCATTCCACAACCCCGGGCAAAATCGCGAGACGAATCTAATGAACCTAATTATGCGATGATTAGACAATATCGTGCTACAGTAATCAATCTCTAATGATGGATTAATTAGACTTAATAGATTCGTCTCGCGATTTCCCGTCCATCCGTGTAATTAGATTTATAATTAGATCGTATTTAGTCCTAATTTTCGGTAAAAATTGCTACAGTTATTTTTTCTAAATTTTTTTGGGAACTAAACGCGCCCTTCTTTTCTTTTTCTAAAGGTATACTTATTCTTTTCAATAACCGTATACTCTAAATTATGTATTTTCGTACGTGCGTCCGTCTTGCTGGAACGAAATAAAATCCAGTTGTACGGGAAAATGCAGAGAATCAAGAGGCGGTGGTATTTTCACGGCTCATTCCCTGAGCGTAATACCTATACATCCTCTTTGATGCTAAATACCACCAGTAGTACTAGGTTAGCAGCAAGATTTGTGATAAAATATAAATCAAATTGTTATTATTAGGGCTTTCTAAAAAAATTATTACTTTTTTTGAAAAGAAAAACTTTATTACTGTATTAGTAGGCGTAGCAGCATCTCTGAATCTGACGGGGATGGCGCCTAGTTTGGAGCGCGAGGGGCCCGCATGGGGTGCGTGCGGTGACGCGGGCCATGTGTCCGCCCCCTGGAATCCAGCTCGGCGGACACCCAGATGGCTTGCAGCCGCAGCGCCGGCGCCTCCGTCCTCCACCCCCCCGCGCCCCGCCCGCCCTGGAACTTGCGTCCAGGCCTCGGCCTCGGCCTCGGCTTCGGCCTCGCCCGCGCGGGCGCAGCAGCGCTCGCCACGCCACGCCCCTCGCCGGCGGCACGCTCTCGCGTGCATCGCGCATTCGCGCGGCGCGCCCGGCGCCCTCTTTGTTTAATCCTCGCGTCCCATCCCATGTCGGCATCCCGCTCAGCGTGCCCATCAGAGGCTCCGCAGCTGATCCGGCTTTGACCGGCTTAGGGGAGGAGGGCTAGGTTAAGCCGGTGCTGTCCGTGTGCTGCCTGCGCAGCCTTTGTTTTGATCCTACTCAATCCAGTGTTCTTTTTTTGCGCGCCCCGTTTCCATCTGCATGTGGAGATGGCATGGGGATGTTTCGATTCAGAAGTTGCTGCTGCATCTGAAACTCTCGTTTCAGCTGTTTCAGCTAGGGTTCATAAACAATCCCTACTCTATAATAATCTGTGTTGCATTGTGCCTAGCAGTTGGGGCAGTAGCATATAGGAGCAAAAAAAAAAAACCCCGGCTCTCATTGGGACCTAGCAGTGGTAGTATGTCCTGCACTAGATCAAGTCTCTGAGCATCGAGCCACAGGAGTTTAGCTTCAGCTTGCACTGCTCAAAGAGCTTCTACAGTCTCACCATGTTCAGGGCATCTTATTAGCCTCTCTAATTGCTTGTACCAGGTAAACACTAAAATACTCCCGGAACAGCAACGGCGCAGGTAGGCACGCACCGATCGATCATGAGATCTGATGCGGGCGAGAGCCTGAAGGGATTAAGTGATTAACTACGCCGCAGAGGACGGCCTGTGAAGCGGCTCTCGACGCGGCGAGGACAGGAACAAAATTATAGTACCTGTACTGGTGCTCCCTCTTTTACCCTGCCTACCTTTAGGCCATGCTCCGCCGATTTGGTTGGGAAGCAGTATGCACAAGCATGTGTCTAGCTGCAAACCTGCAGGATCCAGAGCATGCGTGATCTCCTGTAATCTGAAGGATAGCTCAGCTGCTGTACAGTTCTTCTTTGCATCCTGACGGGTGATTTCTCTATCCTGGTTGGTCCTCTCTGACGACGACAAGGCCACGCATTCCCTGCTCATCTGTAGAATGCATTTTTTTATAAAAAAAATCATCTCGCAACAGGCAGCAGCGCAATGCTGGACCGGGAGGCGATTGTTTTCTACTTTTTAGTCTTGGCCCAGCTGCTTAGTCTGGGAGTACCTGGGCTAAGTAGATGGCAGAAGACGCCTATTTGCTTTTCGGGCTTTTGGCCCAGAAAGGTCCGTTAACAACTGCTAGGTTCATTTGGGCTTTTGGGTTGGACCTCCTGCGTCCACTGGGGGCAAACAACACTCTCTCCGTCATCCTAAGGCACATCGTTCGCAGTAATCCTATGCATCTTCTACTGTTTGAGATCTGTACAAACCGTGATGAGCAGGTCCGACTGCCGAGTGCATGTATTCCCCCTTGGTTACCTGATCCTGCGGCTGGGCAGGACACGTGGTGATGCATGGTTGGGTGCAACGGATGGATAGTTGAGAGGATTCATTCAGATTTTGAAACTTTGACTTCATTTTTCTTTTAAACTATCAATGCATTTTATTGTACCATGATGTTAGTTGGAATTTATGCAACAAAATAAGATCCAAAATGAATATATTTTAACTTTATTTTGAAAATCAACAACTGAATATACTATTTCAACATATAAGATTTATGTGTTCAACATTTTTGATATACTATTTCAACACTTTCATGTAAATTGTTGAACTAGTTCTTTGGAACTGTTGAATTAAATTTAGATAAATGTTGACCGTATTAGTTAAGCAACATATTTGGTCACAAAATCTTTATCAAACTAATAAATTAGGGGCACAATTAGAAGAAAATAGAAAAGGATAGCATGCTTTTGTTATTTTGGTCAAAGCAATGTCTACTGCGTTAACCAACAGTAAAAGCACGCGCTTGCTTGCTAGTTGTTGCGTGGGAAAAGCTGCTAGTTTCCACGAGAAAAAAAATAGCAGCCCGACGAAGATGTGAAACAATGGATAGCAGGCTGGCGAGGATACGAAATAATGGGCCATGACGGGCCATGTGATGGATAGCTTATCCATCTTCTAGAATATAGTCTATAGATAGGAGCCCCCCATCGTTCGGCGCTTGGCCCATGGTGGTGTCTCTCGGGATGCGGTTTTTTCTTTTTTATATATTTAAAAAATAAAAATTTCAAAAATATATGTCCGTTTTGAAATATTTCAAAAATACCCCTGGTCGCCCTCCTAAAGGGTAACAGGCGCTAAGTGTAATTTTTTTTCTTTAAATTTGCAACGAGGTCCCTGGAAAAAAAGGGGCCTGTCGCCCCCCCATGGGCGACAGGGGGGCATGTCGCCCCCCCCCTCGGGCGACCGCTGGCCCAGCCCACGGGCGCGGCAGGGGGGCCTGTCGCCCCCCCCCCCCCCCCCGCGGGCGATAGGGGGGCCTGTCGCCCCCCCTCGGGCGACCGGGGTGTGCCCCCCTATATAAGCTCCAACCCTTCCCTTCCCTCCTCATTTAAGCCCGAAAATTCCACCAAAAATCCAGAAAAAAAAAGAGAGGAGTGAGGAGAAGGAAAGCGGCGAAGCCCTGCCGGATTCAGCACTTGTGATCTGCAGGTTAGTACATTTAGTTTATATATTGTTATATTTAAGTACTACGTATTTAAGTATGAGTAATTTAAGTAGGGGTGAGTAATTTAATTTAATTAGTGCTATAGTAAAACCATTTAAGTAGGACCGTATCCAGGGATGGTACCGGGGCCACAGATACCGGCCTACACATGTTAGTTTATGTTTCGTATTTTGGTTTCTACATGTCATGACAAAATATACGAGCGTACGCTAACATCCACATTTTTTGCGTAGGATTCTACCCCATGCGGGCGCCGGACCTTCTTCTTCCTCCTTTCGACCAGATAACGAGACCTTCACCTTAAACGACTTCGACAGCTTGAGTCCAGAAGAGCCTGCCGCGCAAGGTGACCCCGATGTCTTGGGGTATTCACAGCTAGGAGGAGCACCACTTGGGATCTCGCAGCAGCAGACACCGCAGCCCCTTGCGCGTCCTGAGCGACAGGTGAGGTCTCCGGATGTTCTCACCTACTCCGAGGGCCATGTCCGTGCCCAGCAGAGGGCTAAGAGGGTCCGACGCCCTAGGGGTGGTTAGATATATCTGATGTTTATTTGTAATGAGATAGCTGCGGACCGCTTATTTGTATCCGATGTTTATGATTGTGCTAGTTTACTTGTCATTTGTTTCTATAAGTACCATTGATGTGAACTTGTTATGTTTGTGGGTTCCATAATGCTCGTGAAATAAGGGAAGTTCTTGCGATTTTTTTCCGTGATTTAATGAAGGACAAGTTAGGTGCGGTAGGAGTTAGCGGTCGAGATCCTGCCGACGATGATGACGACTACACGCTCGAATAGCTCAAAATAGGAACCATAGTGTATCTAGCTGCGAGTACAAGATCACAAGTTGTCACTACTCAGCACGGCGATCACAGGTTTCCCAAATGTCGCATTCTTTGCCCAGACATATGTGACCCAATAGTAGTGCTCTTCCACCATTTCAAAAAGATGTGACAACACAGCAAGCACTCCAGCTTTTGTCCTGAATTTTTAGGCTCAAATGACAAAGGGAATGGCGGCATATGGCGGCTAGCTTTTTTCCTGAATTTTTAGGCTCAAATGACAAAGGGAATGGCGGCATATGGCGGCCAGCTTTTTTCCTAAATTTTTAGGCTCAAATGACAAAGGGAATGGCAGCATATGGCGGCCAGGGCTTATAAAACGGGAGGGGACCCTGTCGCCCCCCCCACGGGCGACAGGCCCCTGTCGCCCCAGGGGGGGCGGCAGGCCCTCCTTTTTTTTTAATTAGGGACCTCGTTGCGAATTTGAAGAAAAAAAATTACACTTTGGGCCTGGCGCCCTATGGGGGCGACCGGGGGTATTTTTGAAATATTACAAAACAGACATATATTTTTGAAATTTTTGTTTTTTTAAATATAAAAAAGAAAAAAGCGCTCTCGGGATGCGCTGATGCTGGCACAGGGCCCCGGTGCGAAGTGCCCCATGTTTTCGGGAAGGCCCAAGCCGTCGTGAATACCACAAAGTCATTTGCAGCCTGTTAGATTGTTACTGTAAGTGTGGCCTGGAACGTTTCAAAAGCGCAGGGGATTTCACTGCTCGCATGAGGCATGACGCTCTCCCCGTAGAAAAGTCATGTGCCCAGTGACCATGTTCGTTGCTTTTACCGCAACCGGGATCGTATGAAATCCCCGTAGAAAAGGCAGGCTGAGCTTTACTCCCGGGGGTAAAAAAAAAACGAAAGGAAGGACAGACTGGCTTACATACTCGAGTGGAGTAGTACTAGTGTAGAAGGGGATGATGCAGCTAGCAACAGCATTCCATGGGCGCGCGGGCCAGCTGGACGACCCCAATTGCGCTCCTTGTCCGCACGCGCCGACGCGCCCGGCGCCTCCCCAACTGGCCTTGCCTTCCAACAGACCGCTACGTCGTCCGTCCACTTGCCACCAGGCTTCGCTCTCGGACACGAGTGCTCCAACCCAGCTCTCCCCGGAGCCAGAGCGCTCGATGGCGACTCGCCGAAACCACCAGCGGCGTGGCCGTTGTGACCCGCCGGCCACTTCGCCCGCCCCCGCCCGCGGCCGATCGAGCAGTCGCCACCAAGCCAGCTGCCGCACCGGTCACGCGGGCGTGGTGGCGACCGCGCGAGCAAACGGCTACTCGGCTAGCCCCGGTCGGTCGGTCAGTCAGTCCACTCCCGCATCGGATCCCAGCCGCAAAATCTCGTGATTGCTTCTGCTTTACTAGAGTTTTAGTTTTACAGCAACTCCAACAAATTGATTTTTTCCTTTTCTCTTTTTCACCATATAAAATTTCCTTTCTTAATTTCAACATATATGAAAGAAATGCTCCAACAGATTGATTTTTCTCTCTTTCTATATGGAAAGGGAGATGTGATGTCTCCTCTTTCTATTGGAGATCGAGAAAAAATAAAGTAAAAAGAGATGAAAAATTAATCTGCTGGAGGAGGTTTTTTTATCATCAATCCCCTATATTAAGAAAAAATGAAAAGGAAAAAAGAAAGATTAATCTGGTTAGAACCACTGATTTTTTTTCACCGACGAATTATAGGATTCCACGTTGACCGATAAGTCCACGTCGCCGGCGACGTCAGCGAGTACTCCCCCGTCCCCGGAGGCCCCAGAAGTGGACTCATGGGTCAGCATTCAGCAACGCGACGAGCCTCGATTCCGCGCGCCTTTTCTGCCGCCTTTACGAAAAAAAATCCCCTTCTCTAGCGAAAACCGCCGCAAAAATCTAGACGCCGCTCGATTTCGATCGATGATCCTATCTTCTTCGTCCCGTCCCAAGAAGCGAAGCAATCGCTCGGCATGCCAGCAAAACCTCGCGATCGCGCGCGGGCCCGCATGTCGCGCTCGGGTTTCAGAGTTTACCCCGCGATTTTTCACTAGTGCTAGTTGTAGATTTTTAAAAAAAAAATTCCAGAAGACGGATGGATAAACAGAGGAGATTCTCGCCGAGGAACAGAAGCAAGAAAGAAAGGGGAACATGTTTCGGTTGCTGTCGGCGAATCAAAACCCCCAATTTCTAGGGTTCATCACCGCCGCCGACAATCTGTACTGGAGAACCCCGATTACACTGTGGGAACCCGTCGCATTGGGATATTCCTAGATTATACTATTATTACCAGAATTGCTGTACCACAATTCATCAGTTTTTCGCTGCACAGAGCTCTCAGCAGATCATACATTTACGAGAGGGGGAGAAAGCACAAAAAAAAAGGTCACGGAGCGATTGATTTGGTCCTACGCGATGGCGATGGCGGCGGCCCGCTGCGGCGCGGCGGCGGGCGGCGGCGAGGGCGGCAGGCGCGCGTTGAAGTTCCGGTACCGGAAGGCCGCGGCGGGGTCCGCGCACGCGTCGTCGTCGTGGGCGCCGCCCTCGTCGAAGTTGAGCGCGTAGCTCAGCGCGTCGTACCGGAACTCCCCCGCGGCTGCGCCCCGCCGCCGCCACCGGGCCCGCTCGGCCCCGCCGCCGAAGCAGCAGCACACCGTGGTCCGCAGCCTGTGCCCCAGCTTCGACGGGGACGACGGCGACGCCGACGCGTCCATTGATCTCGCCAGTACCGGGCTGATGGGTATCCCCCCGCTGTCTCTCTCGATCGGCCGCCTTGCTCCGCCCTGGGAGAGTGCGCGCGCTGATGGATGCTGCCTGCTGCGATTTCGGAAGAAGAAGCGAGGAGATGCGTTGCGAAGCGTGGAGTGGGTTTGGGGTGGAGGACGAAAGGGTGGTGGCGGCACAGTTAATAAGGAGGCGGGGGGCCTGTGCCGACTGCCGAGTTGCCTACGCGGGCAAAGACGGATAAGGACAGGCGCCGTTCCGCGTGGGGTTAGACGTAGGGGCACTATGGGGATTTCCCGCGTCGGAGTGGCCGTTTCGGATCGAGACGGCCTGGCTGGCGGCGTGGGGCCCACGCCGCCCCCGCGGCGGATAGCGGAAGGGCGAGAAGCAACGGGTAACGGTCACAGGCGCGCACCACGTCAGCCACATGGTGGGGGCGGCCGGCAGCGGCAGCGGCAGCGGCAGGGGCAGGGCCAGGGGCTCGCGCGGCGGATCAACGGCGCCCGCCCGTGGGAAACGCTGCGCGGCCTCGGCGCCGTCGGCAGAGTCCGCGGCGGCACGCGCCCAATCGGTGGTGGTGGTGCGCAGTGTTTGCCAGTGTGCACTGTGCAGTGAGCTGCGGCAAAACCTTCTCTGCCCGCTTCCATCCGAGACAGACCTAACACAGAATTCGGAAGTTTGTGGCGTGCCTAGTCTTCGACTCCACCGCAAAAAAAATGAATAACGATAAAATATTTTCTCTAAAAAATCAGACAATTTTCCTACATACTCCTCCGTACTCCGTAGATATTTGCCGGGTGAGAAAAAAAAATCTTACTGGCAGCAAGTACTACATACAAACAGATGGCGGCCATAGTTTACTCCGCGCTCTTCTTGACACGCTAGACGACGCCCTGCTGACCAGCTTTGACCTTAACTACCTCAGCTCGCCGGGCATTCTGTTGCACTTGATTACTTCTACCTAGCAGCCACGTCAGACGTCCGAGACCGGTCGTCACTGGTCAGTGCATTAACACGGCCTTTCTAAATCCCCGCCCTAATATAATACCACACGCTTTTGACGCTTTGTGCTAATCCGGATATGGTTCCGTTCCATTCGGCGAGGGCCGAAAGCGAGGGAACAGGCTGGGCCGGGCGGCCTTCTTCCTCCGTCCGTCCAAAGGCCGAAAGGACGGGAGGGGAAAAGCGCTCACCTGCGGCTCATCCGCGTTAAGGCAAAAGGGGGGGAAGGGTCGGTATGAACACGGCCGGAACCGGATGCTCCGGCCGGCGAGGCATCGGACGGCGGAGGTGAGGTGATGCGGCGGGAGGCGGCGAAGGGGTTCGGAGCTCCGGGTGCCCGCTCGGCTCCAGCTTAAACGTGACGGCGACTCGGTTGGTCGGCTGGGAATACTATCCAGTTGGTAAAGCGGGGGGAAAAAAATCGGCGGGGGAGATTTGAAACACCATGCCGCTATGGTCCCTCTCCATGCAGCTCGCAAAGCGGCGATGCACGCTGGCGATGGACGGGGCGACGACGAGAGGCACGCAGGCTCGGTGGATTTGAGAGATCGCGGGGGATTCAAACTTTGTAAAAAAAAACTTTGTTAAAGATACAGAACGATATGTTTACTTTTACTTCCTCCTTTTTAGATGGTTTCATCTGTTCAGAGAAAGATCACGACCAGCTGGATGGTAATTTAAGATCTCCTGCCAGTGGATCGAGAGGCGCGCGATGCCAACCAGCTGAACGCCGAGTGCGATGTCCGTTCATCACCATCGTCAGCTCAGCTGGAACTGGAAGATAAGGATCGATCCAATTCCGAGCCAGTCGTGCGCAAGGTTGGGATTGATGCCTTTTCTTCCTTGCATCGCAATCTATCCGTTCAGTCTGATGGGATCTTTTGATCGATGACGCCACAGGTGAATCCAATCCAATCCTTCTCGAAATCTGGCCTCTACCAGAGCTGAGAGTTCCAGGCTCCAGTTATGCAAAGTTGTACTAGAAATCTTTGCTCACGCACGGAGATTGACCATGGTTCAACATCGTTAGCGCTCACAAGTCAGAATTGGAGCAATACTAGTAGAAATATTGATGGATCATGGAACCATCATCAGGACAAACAGTGGCGGACGAACTAGAGATTTGGTGAAGTGCAGGTTTCTCTACCTGATTGCTTGCTGGCTGGCTGTTGGCCCCTGCCTGCCGCTTGCGCTCAGCACCCGCCATGCGCGGAGGGCAGACCAGCTGCCCGGCTGGACCTGTGCGGCTGTGCCCCTACCTCCTGCCGGATCGCGCCGCCGCGCGCCCTGCCCGACAGCTCTGTAACGACCTGGTCCAGAATAACGGCTAAAAGATCTATTTTACACTTTGAGTAAACCACACCTATTAAATAACTTTCTTGCGCTTTCGTCCTCGCTTCGTGCAAAAGGCTGTAGCCGGAATTATTCATCTTCCCGTGACCGGTCTTTTAAACTGGTCTGGCTCGTTACCGTTTCTCGGTATGGGACTCGAATTCAGCCCGACTCGACGTCCTCGTCGAGACATCGAACCAGCTTACCCATACGAGACAAAGGAGCAGGATCCTCTCTCTTGGGCCACGTCCCATACGTCTAGTGCTACGATCCCATGTGCCACGCCCGTGGGTTTACTGCCAGCAAGCCCATGTGTGTCCGTCCATATGCTGTTGGCATCTGTGTTTCCACGCGTCGACGTGCTCATGTACGCGCACTTCTGCCCGTACGTGGCGTGAAACCGCGAGAGTATGGCTCTGATACCCCTGTAACGACCCGGCGGCCAGGATAACGGCTAAGATCTACTCTAGACTTTGAGTAAACCACACCTGCTAAATAACTCTTTTACGCTTTCGTCCTCGCTTCGCGCAAAAGAGTGTAGCCAGAATTATTCACGTCCCCGTGACCGGTCTTTTAAACTGGTTTGGCTCGTTACCGTTTCTCGGTACGGGACTAAACTGGAAATACTGTGCCGGAACTTTTTTCGTGCTACAGTAGCTGTGCTACAGTAATTTGAATTCAGCCCGGCCCAACTGGCCACGGGCTGTCACAAGCTCGCTGCTCCGCGCGTGGCTGCTTGGTGCTGGCTGCTGGCTCGCATGGATCAGAGGACGGGGGCGGAACCAGGCGCAGCCGCGGAACGGAACGAGCAAGGCGGCCACCGCCGGCAAAGGGCTGAATTGGATGGATCGGCCCAGCTACGCTCTTCCTTTTCTTTGGAGCCCATGGATACAATTTTCGTATCCCGTCTCAGCCCCGCTAGCCCAAAGACGGAAGAGCTCTCTGTTCTACCTCTCTGGAGTCTGAAAGGTGCTTTTTTTCATTTTTATATTTTAAAAAAATAAAATTTCAAAAATATATGCCGGATAGGGAAATTTTCAAAATGGGTGTCTGTCGCCCATCCAGTGGGGGCGACAGGACCTAAATGTAAAAAAAATTTATATTTAGGTCCTGGCGCCCAGGGCGCATTAAACAGTGAACTTGTAAAATTGATATAAAATCGTAGAAAAATCATAAAAATACAAACTCAACTGTTCTGGATTCTATGAAACAAGATATACAACTTTTGTTACATAAAGTTTTTCATTTGATCAATTTATCTTGCTCTATTTTAAATACTAGTTTAATACACTTTTATTTAAATCTCAAGATCCATTCTTTGGATGCATGTTATCTTTGGTCAGAGTGTTTCATATGGTGAGAATATGCTTGTACAAAATTGGTAGGCCCAGAAAACATTTATAGGATAAGTTTTTAAATTAGATCTTGCAATGTGTCTAGTTTAAATGAGTTATTTATCCATGCTGCTATATTGAATATTAGAAGCCATAACTTTTACAGTACTATTATTTTATTTCCTAAGAGATATAAAAAATTTTTGGTAAATTTTAGATAAGCACAACTAGACCAAATGAATTATTTCAGATTTTTCTAGGTACAATAACTATTTTTCTTGATTTAGATACATATATCAAATGAAAACTTTATGTAACAAAAGTTATAGATATTATTTCATAGAATCCAGAACAGTTGAGTTTGTATTTTTTCGATTTTTCTACAATTTTATATTAATTTTACAAATTCACTGTTTAATGTGCCCTGAGCGCCAGGATCTAAATGTAAATTTTTTTACATTTACGTCCTGTCGCCAACTGGATGGGCGACAGGCACACTGTCGATAGGCACCCATTTTTTAAAATTTCCCTATTCGACATATATTTTTGAAATTTTATTTTTTAAAAAAATATAAAAATGAAAAAAAGCGTCTTGAAGACTTCCAGTTCCCGCTCTGATTTTTCTTTTTGCCATCGTCATCTCCGATTGGGCCTAAAGGCAGCCCATAATCCCAGCCTAGTACTCCGTAATCCAGATCTTAAGACCCATGTACCTGACAAGCTCTGCTCTTGGGCACATTAAAATCAAATCATGGATAACTAGTGGGTTCATGGAAAACTAAGTTAAGTGGAAAGCAGAGACTATAGTGCTTCCTAACTTCTGATTGTCAGGGTGCTCGATGGACTGGCCATGTATGATGAGACATGATGGCTTTGACAAATTTTAGTAGTAGACACTGCTTGCCTCAGAATTCCACTGGGATTCGTTATTCCGCAATAAGGGTTAAATTGTTTCATACTAGCAAAAAGCTTATGAATAAGACCTTGGTTTTCTAGTACTTTCGCCATTCCTTTGGGTCTATATGAAATGCCCCAGGCCAGCAATTTACTGGTCAGTATTCAAGTGTTCAAAGTGTAACAAGTCCTTTATCTATTAGCAAGACACCCCACTGTTACAGCAGGTTGCAGGGACAAAGGAATACAGTGAGCAGAAGACGGCTAGAACTGTGGAGCCCGCTTCTCTCATCTCTTTACAACGAATCAATCATGTAGTACCACACCAAGTTACCAAGATGCATTTTATTTCATCTTCTCTTTATTCCAGCTGCCAGGAGGGCCCCACAGAGTGGTGCCCCCACGAGACAGAGCACACGGTGGCATACTGGCGTGGCAGTGGTATGAACACGACACTAGCGAGAGACACAGCTGAACTGAACAAAGCAGCAGAGTCCAGAAGAAACGGAGAAAATCCCCACGGAAATCGCTCCCCCACCCGGCGCGCGTCCCCTGCTCACGCGTCCACGACCTCGTCGTCCTTGGACGCTATCACGAACTCCTCGCGCCACGCCGGCGACGCCGTCTGGGCCGTCCCGTCGATGGCGTTGGGCCTGCCCAGCGCCTGGAGCGCCAGGTGCGCCGCCTTCTGGCCGGAGATCATCATGGCGCCGAACGTCGGGCCCTGCAATCAATCAGAAGACGCTCGTTCGTTAGCCAATCGTAAATCATTCCAGGAACCAGGAGAAAGAAAGATAGAGTTAACACCATTCTCGGGGCGCCGTCGATCTCGGCGACCTCCATGCCGGTGACGATCATGCCGGGCACGACCTCACGCGTGAGGCGGACGATCTCATCCTCGGCGGTGTTCATGTCGAGGGCCTTCATCCCGGGCACGGCGCTGATCATGCCGATGTCCTGCAGCCGCTTGACGCCGGTGGCCCCGAACGGCCCGTCGTGGCCGCAGGAGCTGACCACGACCTTGGCCTCCATCACGTTGGGGTCCATGCACGACTGGGTGTTGTGGTTCATGGAGACGAGGGCCCAGTTCGTGACCACGCCGCCGACGCGGCCCTGCTTGACGATGAGGTCCTCGACGGCGACGGCGTTGAAGAGCTTCACGTTGGGGCGCGCCAGGAGGCGGCTCATGATGGTGGAGGTGAAGAGCGCGGCGTGCTTGATGACCACGTAGTCCTCGGCCTCGTCGTACGCGACGCCGAGCTCGTCGAGGAAGCGGTGGGCGGGCTTGCGCACCACCATGGCCGAGAAGAGCTGCCCGCCGAGCCAGGCGCCGCCGCCGGGGGACACGGACTGCTCCACGATGGCGATGCTGACGGAGGGGTCCTTGGAGAGCTCGTACGCGCAAGAGAGCCCCGCGGAGCCGGCGCCCACGATGACGACGTCGGTGTCGGCGTGGGTGATCATGTCGGTCATGTACCGGCGGGTCATCTCGCGGGCGACGATGGACTCCTTGATGGGGCTGAACCGGAAGGAGGTGAGGTCGTAGGGCGGGGTGGAGGAGGAGGCGGAGGCGGAGGCGCAGATGGGCCCGGCGGCGCGGGGGGTCGCCACGGCGACGGAGGACGGGGCGCGCGGGGCGGCCGGGAGCCGGGCGCCGGCGAAGGAGGATTTGAGGAGGGTCGACGCGGTGGTGGCCATGGCCGAGAGCTAGCTTCTTGGGCTGGGGATCGAGATGGACGGAAGGATTGGAGCTGCTGGGGATGGCACCTCGGCACTCGGCAGGTGTGTGAGGGGATGAGCTTGCGGTGGCAGGGTTTAAGAAGGGGAGGGAGGCTGCAAGCCTGCAACAAATATCTGGGCGCTGTGCATGGCAGATAGGGCGTGGATGGCCACGGCCACCGGCTGCGTTGGATCGGGACGAAATCGGGCAGAGGCAAACAAAATCTGCGTTGGAGTTTTCCCGGCATCCCCATCGGCGCAGATATTTTGCGACGGTTCATGGATGGAGGATGGCTTTTGGAAGAAAGTGATGAGCTGAGATATGGACACCGCACTGTTGGTGCGTTCAGCGTTCACTCAATTACTCCTTACACTTAGCTTGGCAGTTCTTCCTTCTACAATTTTAGTGGTAACTCTTAAATGTTCAAATATTTGTGGTACTTTTCTAAAAATAGAATCTTGTTTTGAAGAAACAGTACAAATATTTAAACTAAAATGGATTACAGGTGCACCTAACGGCCACCAATTTATTACACCTCTATAATCCTTCCATATTCTGTATATTGTTTTGGTGGGAGCATATGTTATTTTGCAAATTCCAGTTTATACAACTTCCATCTATTTATATGTACACTTTCAACACATCCCCCCCCCCCCCCCCAATATATATAGCTGTGGTTACAAGGAGATTGATATGTAGTGACGAAGATGAATAGATGATGGACTCCACGACCTGGTGATCCTAGGTGAAACGGCAGTAAAATATCAACGGTTGTTTCAACATTGTCCACACGTCATCGTCTCTCCTTTTCGAGTGATATTTCCACATCCTTTTCAAAATATATATATCTGTATACGTGCTCTTGATCTCTGAAACTGGGTCGCCTAAATTCTGACCGTTGAAGAACCTATCACGTCTCTCGTCACCCTTCAGCCATAAAATCCCACCACCTGTGAAAAGATGACATGCAAATAAGACACAAATATAATTTTATACTATCTTATAAATGGAAACGTATCAGTCTCTCCGTGAAAACTATACAAATTTTAATCTGGACCACTGGATCAACATCCAAAGGGCATGGGGAGGAGGATAATTTTACAATTAACCGCCCGCACTTTTGGATTAGGTAATCACACTTTTGCAAATCCCCCCTCCCACTCCCCCTGCGCCCTCCCCTTAGATGTTGATCCAGTGGCTGCATAGTTTTCACGGATAGATTGGTTTGCACATGATATATTCCTCTTATTAATTAGCAAATTATTGCGATGCCATTGTAAGATAGCGTCTCAATTGTAAATCCGTACTAGACTACAAAATGGGTCAAGTGCATTCAAATATCTGCGGAAACATATTTGGTCCATATGATTCATGAAAACAACATTGCATCCAGAAACCTTTCCGAGAAAAGGATGAGCTATTGTACACCATTCCTTTAATTTCCTGCCCTGGCCATGTGATCACAACAACGCGATCCTTTGTAACGATTTGCCATTTTCAGGAATTGTTGTCAAAATGGAAAAAAATGCAAGGAGATCTAGATCTTTCGGACCACTGGCCAATGGATTTTGCCCCTTGACACTTCATCGGGACACATCACAAGCCATAACTTGACGATCCTCAGTAAACTCTGACCTTTGAAGTACCTATCATGTCTGATCAGCAAATCCCACCACCTGCAAAAAGGTGCCATCACAATGAGGGCTCATAGCTCATATAATTTACACTATCTTACTTATTAAGTAGCAAATACCATTTCCCCCCTCCATTTTAGTGATTGAGCCTCAAATGTAAATCTGTACGCAAGGCTATAAAAATTTTCAGGTTTGATTCAATTATATGTCCGACATATTTGAACCATATGATTCATGAAAGCGACCTTACATCCAGAAATTTTTTCTTATAAAGAGGCCATGTTGTAGTAGGGTCGAGATGGCGGATTAGAGGGGGGTGAATAGTCCTTTCTAAAACTAATTGCGTCGGCTAACCGAGACTTATGCGGAATTGAAACTATTCGCTTAGCCAAGACTACACCCCTCTAACTATAACTCTAAGGCACCTCCAAAAAGATCCTACACAAAGCAAATGGAGTGCCAAGCTAGTAAGATCTCTCTTAATAATTCTAATGCCAAGTCACACAAGCCTAAGCACTAGTACTTCACAAACCGGGGGAGCTCCTACACAAATCTAATGAGCAAAAGCACAAAGCCAACCTAAACTCACTAGATGCTCAAGGACAAGGATACACAATCCAAATCCAAGAGCTCAACTTGCTTAGTTACACAATCTAAGCAAGAGCAACTAATTAAGCTACACAAGCTAACTAGATACACTAGGATCTCTACTTCTAGCTACACAAGCAAGAAGATGATTAGCAAGCTACATAAGCTAACTAATTACTAGAGAGCAACTACACAAGCACAAGATATAGAAGAATGTAAATACAATGCTTGTGATTTGGAGAATTCAAACCACCGAGAAGAGTAGACAAAGTTGACACGGTGATTTTTATCCCGAGGTTCACTTGGTTGCCACCAAGCTAATCCCCGTTGAGACAAGCTCCAAGGTTGCCGCCGATCCTCTTGCTAGTGGTGACTCTCAAGTCACACTCTCCCACGTGGAGTGCTCACACCGAGCTCTAGCACATGATCCGGCCGGACCACTTGTTGCTCTTCACGAGAGTTGCTCTTCGCGGCTCCCGCGGGGTGAGCACAATACCCCTCACAAACTCTTCTCCGGAGCACCGCACAAACTTCTTACGGGCTTCAACGGAGTTTCTTGCCACCAAGCCGTCTAGGAGGTGGCAACCTCCAAGAGTAACAAGCACACCGGCTTGCAACACGATCACCTAGTGCCACTCGATGCAATCTCTCAAAGCAATCGCACTAGAATTGCTCTCTCACTCGATCGGATGATTACTATCAAGTTAGAGTGAGTAGAGGGCTCTCAAGCACTCTCATACATGGACACCAAGTCCCCAAGGTGCTCTTTCTACTCAAATGGCCGGCCACACCCTCTATTTATAGAGGGAGGCCCCAAACTAGCCGTTACACTCAAATCCCGTGAAAACTGAGTTTTCGCGGACTGTCCGCCTCACAAAAACCGGACCGTCCGCCATTTAAAACCAACGGCTAGAACTGCAATGATTATGTGTCAGAGTCGACCGTTAGAGCCCCGGACGGACTGTCCGCGCCCCTGGGGCGGACTGTCCGCGGTTCAAAACTTCGAACCAACCGATTTGCAAACGTCTCTGACTAAATCTGGAAGTTACCGGCGGACTGTCCGCTCCCCAGGGGCGGACTGTCCGCAGTTCAAAACGTGAGCACACACAGAAACCGCAGTGTTTCTGTCCCAGAAATTTCAGTAGGAGGCGGACCGTCCGCCCCCAAGGACCGGACGGTCCGCAGGTCATTTTGGGCACCCAAGACAGAACAACCAAGTTTCTGCGCCCGTTTCAGCTTTTAAAGGCGGACCGTCCGCCCCCATGGACCGGACGGTCCGCAGGTCATTTTGGACCACCCACAGAGCCAAAAACGGTTCTGTTTGAGCTCAACCGAGATAACGGCGGACCGTCCGCCCCTCAAGGGCGGACCGTCCGCAGGTCTAGGGCGGACCGTCCGCAGGTCTATTTCCAGCAGAAATGTACCTCGGTAAAATGGCCATAACTCTTAGCTCCGATGTCCAAATTAGGTGATCTTGGACTCTATGGAAAGCTAATTCAGAGGGCTACACAACCCAACTGAATTCTTGATCCAAAACACAATGGATCAAAGCAGTATTCCACTCCAAGAGACAACCTAATTTCCGCAGAAAAACAAAAGACCTTTCTTGCTTCCCAAAGTTGATCAACATCAACTCCAACTCTTTCTCCTTTGCAAATGTGCCAACACAACCACGTGAACAACACCATGTGCATGTGTGTTAGCATTTCACAAACATTTTCAAAGGATTTTCACTTGATCTCACCACGCCACTCGATCCTAGCAACATCGCAATGTTAGATCGCTCAAGTGGCACTAGATGATCGATATGCAAACAAGTTTGCCCCTCTTGATAGTACGGCCATCTATCCTAAATCCGGTCATGCACTTCTCTACACAACTTTTGACCGGTGAAATGAAATGCCCTACAAGTCATACCTTTGCCTTGCGCATTCCATTTCATCTTCCCAAATATTGATGCCACACAAGCACCAAACTCCATCAAGCCTTTTGATCATCATTATGAGTCAACACTTGGCTTGATCTTTCTTAAATGATATGATCCACTCCATATCATCACATGACCTTTTTGGTCCATCGGTCTTGACCTTGCTCGCTCTTCACCGTTGCCTCGGTCCATCGGCGCGAAATCTTGCCCAAGCTTCACCGCCTCGCGGTCCCTCGATTCAAAGCCTTGACTTGCCCTTCTCCATTGCAACCGGTCCATCAAGCCAAGCCTTGTCTTGATCTTCTCCACTTTGATCACATAACTCCATGTCATGTCTCATATGCAATGAGCTCCTCGATCACACTATATGAGCATAGCATCAACACTTAGCCATTTCTCCTACATGGCACATGTTGCTCATACTAGTGTCTTTGTGTGGACTAATCTCCTGTGTATCTCAACATAAACACTTATTAGTCCACATAAGTTGTCACTCAATTACCAAAACCAAACAAGGACCTTTCAATTTCCCCCTTTTTGGTAATTGATGACAACTCTACAAAGATCTGGAAATTAAGGATATTCCAAGCTAGCACTTCACATACATGTAAATAGCTAACTTGGTTTGGATTTTATGTTTCTTATCCACCATTAAGACCACTTGTAAAAGATTGGATAAGCACCATAAAAATCCAACTTGGTAGTGATAACTCTCCCTACATGTGTGCTCAAGAGATTTGGTTTTAAACTCCCACACATGCATAAATATGAAATTTGTGGAATTGTTATCACTACTAAGTGATGCTAAGGTATATAGGATAAACCTTCGAAGCGTGATACCAATTTGAGTTGCATCCTTGAAGTTCATTCCTTAGCATCAATGAGTAACTAGACATTTATCAAAAAAACTCAAGATACCTCATGAGATCAACAATATTAGCAAGTCTCTTGATTCACTTGTAAAAAAAAGTCTAGCTACAATCTATGCATGCTAGTTATCAAATCATCAACTAAGTTCTATGACTAGCATACATCACACACAAGCAATGCATATATAAATTTTAAAACTTATGCAAATGCAAACAAGCACATGAATATGCACATATCAAATGCAAACAACTAAGTTCATGAGCTTGCTCCCCCCTACTTGTGTGCTCCTCTTGTCCAAGAATATTGCTCCTCCTCAATATTGCTCCTCTTGATCCATGTCCATGATCGCACTCTCATCTCATCTCTCCCTTTGTCATCCAAGGATAATTCATATCTTTGTTCATTTCTCTCCCCCTTTGTCATCAATGACCATAAAAAGGCCGAAACCACATGAAATTGGCCACGTGAAGATCAATGGCTACCACTTGAGGTTGTACCTCTTGTACTTATAGGGTTACCACTTGAACACCCCTTGTAGGCAATCATATGAAGCATTTGTGGTTTGATACAAAGAGTTGGACTTGGGTAGATGGTTGAGTCTTGAATCTTCATTTTTGATGGACACTTTCAATTTGATTGGAATTGACACCACTTGTAACAACAACATGTGGAAGCATGAAGATCACCTTGAAATGCCACATGTAGGATACTAGTAGGATCCTTGACCTTGATACTTTGTAGTGGGGCTCCTCCCCCTATGTCAAAGAGTTTTGTCAATCTACTTGAATCTTGAGCTCTTCTTGATGAGGATAGGTTTCTTGATTTGAATTGATCACTTAAAGTTGAGGATCACTTGTGGAACCACCATTGTTGTACTAGATCTACTTGAATGAGTACCACTTGTATGATCATGTATATCACTTGTAGAGATACAATGATATACCTTTTGTTGAATCTAGTATCATTTGTAAAATCATGATGGATCACCTTGTTGAATTTGACATTGATAACCAATTCTTGAACTAGATTGTTTCCATGAGCTTCTTTCTTTTTGACTTGATCTAGACTACTTGCCCAAATAATTCAACTCGGTTTGAACCAATGACAAGCTTCTTCACACCTCATTCTAAGGGTTATCTTGACAATGTTGAGTTAAACACTTGAAAGCTCATTTTCTAGATCAACTACTTGGGTTACTAGCTCATGAACATGTCATATGTTACCACTAGATCATATCAAGCATAGAAGCAATAGAGGAATCATAAAACATTTAAAATTATTTTATTTTTCATGAATGATCACTATATATGACTATATGCACTAATCATGTCCTTAGCATAGTATGAATGCATATGTCAAGCAATTTCACCTTGCTATGTTGGAGTAGAGGATAGTCATTAGATTCCAATGTAGCTCTCCAAATAGCATCATGAAGTCCAATTATAATAGCTTGGTGAAGACAATGAATACCAATATGAAAACTATTCTTCACCCATATGAAATGAATACCACTTATCATGAAATGCACTATTTTGTTGTGGTTGGCTTGTTTCATCTCTTTGATCCTTGCTTTCATGAGAGAATACCATTTGAATATCACTTGAATTATCATGAATCTCTCTATGTTGGGTGTTGCTTGCTTTTCTTGATCTTCCAATTTAAGTACCAAAAATATGATAAGTACACACTACAATCAAATGGCTTTGTACTTAATACTTGTCATGCTTCTTGTCATACTTCTAGCTCCTCTAAAAACCAAACCTAGGTTCCTCAACCACTTGTAACGATGATTTCAACTTGAGGACCTTTCAATTTAAGTGACTCAAGATCAATCCAATATTTGTCACTTTTCTGGCAGATTTTGTACCTCTCAAAGAATATGTCAAATCTCTCAAAGTACAAGTTGAATTGCCACGAAATTTTGTGGAGATGTGTGACACTAAGTCATATAGCAGCCATAAAAATTTGAGCTTCAATGTATTTCTAGATTGCTACCAGATTTCACATCTTTCTCATAGGTGTATGCTGAAAACTGCTGCACATGCATTGACAAGATCCACTCCAAAACCGAAGTATCCCTCATCATATTCTCATGAAACTTGTACAGCAGCTAGTATCATAAGTGTAGGGCATGCATACCATATTTCAAGCCAGTCCAAATAGATTTGATCATCCAACTATGGCTATCTTCTCAGCTTACTCAGATTTTCAATAAAGGACAGATTTTGAGCAATTGAGCTATACTTCATAAAATTGAATCAAACTTGATGTTAACTTATTTGAATGAACTCACAAGATATATATCTAATCATATCCCATAATGAAAGTCATCTCATGATCATATCCATTCAAACTAACTCAATTTTGATTACTAACCATTTAATCCATTCAATCATCTTGTAGCAAGCAACAAGAGCATATATATCCAATTCAAACATCTTATATGCACCCAAAAGAATGTGATCAACTAGAGATATACCTTTGTAGCTGATGATAAGTCTAGCTGTCAGGATCCTCCTTTCAGTTCATTCGCGGACTGTCCGCGATATCCTAGCGGACCGTCCGCAGTGTATTTTTGCGGTTGAGAATTTCTCTGCAGAGCCTCTGGTGAGCAAGTCCCATGAACGGCGGACTGTCCGCCCCTTACCCGCGGACTGTCCGCAGTACCAAATTTCAGACTGTCCAGAATTGTGCCAACTTTCTCAATTCCAACCTCAATTTGGGATCATTTCTCATATAAAAATCCAAAAATCTCAAATGTTGCATGAAAATCTTCAAAAGACTCATATGAGCAAGTTTCAACAAGAATTCAAAAATAAATCGAGTAGAATCATGAAAACTCATAAATGACTCAAAAATTCAGAAAAATAAAACAAGAAGTGCATATATGAACCAAATGCCATAAGTATTAGTTTTCAAGTCATATTTGAGAAGTCAATGACAAGTAGCTCATTTCTCAACTTGCAAAATGATTTTCATCCAAAAACGAGATTCAACTCAAATAAATTTGCAAGCCATCAAATATTTCCAATAAATCTTCACAACTAGAATAAGACACTTGTATGTTGTAGTACTTGGACTTCTTTGTTTTGACTTGACATTGGGATGAGAATAGCACTAGGCTTCAATTACTTGACTCAATCACATGATGAACAAGATAAAACCAATTGAGTCAAGCCTCCAATGTCATTGGTACCTACACACATTTATCCACGTTTCGATGGTACCCAAACTAGATTGGGTTCTCTCAAGTTAGGAGCAACATACTTTGGCAATGCCTTAGTATGAATAGCGGGAGTTTTTGTAATAGCAACAAATGAGGTACCATTACCATCCTTTCTAAGCATAATATTTGCATCAATTGAAATAGGCTTAGAATTGTTACCTAAGGGACATGAATAAGCCATGTGTCCCCTTTCCCGGCATAAGTAGCATCTTCTCTTTTGTTGAGCCTTTTCTTCCTTACTCATTTGATGCTTCTCATTGCCTTGCTTCTCATATTTTGCTTGAGCCTTCTTCTCAAGCTTGTTTGGGCAACCCGAAGCTAGGTGACCCAATATTACACAACTATGGCACTTGATGTGAGCATGTGGATTCTTCTCTTGAATCTTGTTCTTGCTCAACTTCTTGGCATCTTGAATGTGAGTTGGATGCCTTGTTCTTGCCTTGCCACCCCTTCTTGTTCTCTTTTTCATCATCTTCAAGTCATCAACTTGATCATCATGGTTGATCTTGACTTGAGGTTGGGGTACCTTCTCTTGCTCAACTTGTGGTTTTGGTTGAGGTTCTTGTTGCTTCACCAATTGCTTGGTTGGGCACATTGAGGTGAGGTGACCCCAAGTGCGGCACTTGAAGCATTTGATATGTTTAAGCTTCTCTTCTTCCTTCTTCAACTTGAGCTTTTCTTTGTTGGGGCAACCATTTGCAAAGTGTCCCATCTCATGGCATTGAAAGCACATGAAATGAGATAGCTTCATTTCTTCTTGCTTCTTCATCTTCCTATTATATTTATTCTTGCCCCATTTCTTGTCTTTGGTTTTGCTCTTGTTGGAACCAATGCCACTCATGTCACCGAAGCTTCTTTGATTTTTGATTATGCTTTCAAGGGTGACTTTTGATTTTGTCCATCTCTCTATCTTGTTGCTCAAATACTTCACTTGACTTTGGAGCTCTTTATTTTCTTCTACAAGGTTAGTCTCATATTGCATAGTAGAAGAAGAACAAGCATCTATATGTGAAGTACATGGCATAGACAATAAATCATCACATGAGGTGGATATATTTTTCTTGCCTACATCACAAGGGTTAGCAACATTTTGCAATTGATCATTTGACTCATATGACGAGCTCTCACTAGTTTAATTCTTTTATTACAAAGCTTGCTAGTGAGTAAAGCATGGTCTAGTACCAAGTTTTCATGAGCAACACTAAGCTCCTCATGAGTCAATTTTAACTCCTCATATGAACAACTCATGACATAAAGTAGATGCTTTTGTTGTTCACATGTGTCTTTGAGAAAAGAGTTTTCTTTTTCAAATTTGATTCTTTTGGCTAACACTTCCTCAAATAATTTGGTCATGCTAGCATATCTATTCAAGAGCTCATCATATGAATTAGGATCAATCATATTGTAATTTGATACCTTTGTGTCACCTTGTGACATGAAGCAATGTGATGATGGAGATGAGCTTGAAGTAGAAATATCATCCATGCATGAACCAACTTGATCGATAAGTGTGCTTGGAGTAGGATCATCATTTGCAACACTTGAATCATCACCATCAATTATATCAAGTGAGCTTGTTGTAGATTGATCATCATCATCATTATCACTTGACCATGAGGTGGAGCAATCTTCCACAACAACCATGTCATGAATGTGCTCACCATCCTCATGCACTTCCTCCTTGGCCTTAAAATCATCATCATCATCGGAGGCCACCCCATATTTCTCATTGAGATAACTCCAAATCTCGTTGGCGGTTTTCATATCCATGATCTCACCAAGTATACAATTTTGCAAAGATCTAAACAAAATGTTAATAGTTTGGATGTCTAGATCTAGGCATTTCTCTTGTGTTGGAGTTAGATTTCCTTCATTTAACACATGAGAAAAACCTACATCCACCATCCACCACATTTGAGGGCAAATAAATTTAAAATTGCACATCATCCAAGTTTTCCACCGTGTAAAGTGTGTGCCATCAAAAATGTGTGGACACTCAACATCTAACCCATAAGTCGCCATCCTCTCGGGTCGGTAAGGACCACAAATGAGAGACCTCGGCTTTGATACCACTTGTAGGGTCGAGATGGCGGACTAGAGGAGGGGTGAATAGTCTTTTCTAAAACTAATTGCGCCGGCTAACCGAGACTTATGCGGAATTGAAACTATTCGCTTAGCCAAGACTACACCCCTCTAACTATAACTCTAAGGCACCTCCAAAAAGATCCTACACAAAGCAAATGGGGTGCCAAGCTAGTAAAAGCTCTCTTAATAATTCTAATGCCAAGTCACACAAGCCTAAGCACTAGTACTTCGCAAACCGGGGGAGCTCCTACACAAATCTAATGAGCAAAAGCACAAAGCCAACCTAAGCTCACTAGATGCTCAAGGACAAGGATACACAATCCAAATCCAAGAGCTCAACTTGCTTAGTTACACAATCTAAGCAAGAGCAACTAATTAAGCTACACAAGCTAACTAGATACACTAGGATCTCTACTTCTAGCTACACAAGCAAGAAGATGATTAGCAAGCTACACAAGCTAACTAATCACTAGAGAGCAACTACACAAGCACAAGATATAGAAGAATGTAAATACAATGCTTGTGATTTGGAGAATGCAAACCACCGAGAAGAGTAGACAAAGTTGACACGGTGATTTTTATCCCGAGGTTCACTTGGTTGCCACCAAGCTAATCCCCGTTGAGACAAGCTCCAAGGTTGCCGCCGATCCTCTTGCTAGTGGTGACTCTCAAATCACACTCTCCCACGTGGAGTGCTCACACCGAGCTCTAGCACATGTCCGGCCGGACCACTTGTTGCTCTTCACGTCTCGCTCAACTAGAGTTGCTCTTCGCGGCTCCCGCGGGGTGAGCACAATACCCCTCACAAACTCTTCTCCGGAGCACCGCACAAACTTTTTGCGGGCTTCAACGGAGTTTCTTGCCACCAAGCCGTCTAGGAGGTGGCAACCTCCAAGAGTAACAAGCACACCGGCTTGCAACACGATCACCTAGTGCCACTCGATGCAATCTCTCAAAGCAATCGCACTAGAATCGCTCTCTCACTCGATCGGATGATTACTATCAAGTTAGAGTGAGTAGAGGGCTCTCAAGCACTCTCATACATGGACACCAAGTCCCCAAGGTGCTCTTTCTACTCAAATGGCCGGCCACACCCTCTATTTATAGAGGGAGGACCCAAACTAGCCGTTACACTCAAATCCCGTGAAAACTGAGTTTTCGCGGACTGTCCGCCTCACAAAAACCGGACCGTCCGCCATTTAAAATCAACAGCTAGAACTGCAATGATTATGTGTCAGAGTCGACCGTTAGAGTCCCGGGCGGACTGTCCGCGCCCCTGGGGCGGACTGTCTGCGGTTCAAAACTTCGAACCAACCGATTTGCAAACGTCTCTGACTAAATCTGGAAGTTACCGGCGGACTGTCCGCTCCCCAGGGGCAGACTGTCCACAGTTCAAAACGTGAGCACACACAGAAACCGCAGTGTTTCTGTCCCAGAAATTTCAGTAGGAGGCGGACCGTCCGCCCCCAAGGACCGGACGGTCCGCAGGTCATTTTGGGCACCCAAGACAGAACAACCAAGTTTCTGCGCCTGTTTCAGCTTTTAAAGGCGGACCGTCCGCCCCCATGGACCGGACGGTCCGCAGGTCATTTTGGACCACCCACAGAGCCAAAAACGGTTCTATTTGAGCTCAACTGAGATAACGGCGGACCGTCCGCCCCTCAAGGGCGGACCGTCCGCAGGTCTAGGGCGGACCGTCCGCAGGTCTATTTCCAGCAGAAATGTACCTCGGTAAAATGGCCATAACTCTTAGCTCCGATGTTCAAATTAGGTGATCTTGGACTCTATGGAAAGCTAATTCAGAGGGCTACACAACCCAACTGAATTCTTGATCCAAAACACAATGGATCAAAGCAGTATTCCACTCCAAGAGACAACCTAATTTTCGGAGAAAAACAAAAGACCTTTCTTGCTTCCCAAAGTTGATCAACATCAACTCCAACTCTTTCTCCTTTGCAAATGTGCCAACACAACCACGTGAACAACACCATGTGCATGTGTGTTAGCATTTCACAAACATTTTCAAAGGATTTTCACTTGATCTCACCACGCCACTCGATCCTAGCAACATCGCAATGTTAGATCGCTCAAGTGGCACTAGATGACCGATATGCAAACAAGTTTGCCCCTCTTGATAGTACGGCCATCTATCCTAAATCCGGTCATGCACTTCTCTACACAACTTTTGACCGGTGAAATGAAATGCCCTACAAGTCATACCTTTGCCTTGCGCATTCCATTTCATCTTCCCAAATGTTGATGCCACACAAGCACCAAACTCCATCAAGCCTTTTGATCATCATTATGAGTCAACACTTGGCTTGATCTTTCTTAAATGATATGATCCACTCTATATCATCATATGACCTCTTTGGTCCATCGATCTTGACCTTGCTCGCTCTTCACCGTTGCCTCGGTCCATCGGCGCGAAATTTTGCCCAAGCTTCACCGCCTCGCGGTCCCTCGATTCAAAGCCTTGACTTGCCCTTCTCCATTGCAACCGGTCCATCAAGCCAAGCCTTGTCTTGATCTTCTCCACTTTGGTCACATAACTCCATGTCATGTCTCATATGCAATTAGCTCCTCGATCACACTATATGAGCATAGCATCAACACTTAGCCATTTCTCCTCCATGGCACATGTTGCTCATACTAGTATCTTTGTGTGGACTAATCTCCTGTGTATCACAACATAAACACTTATTAGTCCACATAAGTTGTCACTCAATTACCAAAACCAAACAAGGGCCTTTCACATGTTTAGTTCCCACACCGTAAATGCAAAAACGCAAAATTTTGCGAAGAAATCTTACTAATTTGAAGTACTAAATGAAGTCTATTTTCAATTTTTTTTGCATGGATGGGCTGTAAATCACGAGACGAATTTAATGAACCTACTTAATCCATGATTTGCAACAGTGATGCTACAGTAATCATCCGCTAATTATTGATTGATCATGGATTAATTAGTATCATTAGATTCGTCTCGCGATTTACAACCCATCTGTGTAAAAAGTTTTGTAAATAGACTTCATTTAGTACTTCAAATTGATAAGATTCCATTGGATTTTTTTTTGCGTTTACACCATCCGCCAACTAAACACGGCCGGAATATGGTACTGTACACTTTTTCGTTCCTAGGCTACGTGATCATGATGTGACCCTTATTGATTTGCCCATTTAAAGGGATTGTTGAAAAAAGAAGAAAAATGCAAGGAGGTGTAGATCTTTCATGGGACACGTCATGACCGACTTTTGGGCCATCTACCTAGTTATTTTATATATTTTTAGCTATATACTGGTATATACATCACCCCATAGGATGCCACATGAACCTCTTAAACTTTTAGCAACTGGCCAGAGGGAAAATAGAAAGAGGTTAGCAATATGAGCAAAAGTATCAGAGGTAAAATTCTGAAAAATCCGTATTATTTCACGCACAAGATACTTTATATAGCTTTATATGTGAACTTCACTTGCGCTAACTTTGCATTGACACATCAATGAAGACACTGTCTTATTAGGTTGAGAGTATGGATCCTAAAACTAAAGGTCTGTTTGGATCCAGAAACTAATTTTTAATCAGCTAACAATTAGTTCTAGATGATCCAGATAGGTGTTAATAATGGGCTAAAATTAACTTAGCTAGCCACCTAACTAAAATTTAGTCCATTAGCGCTCGAAATCTAACTAAGGACTAATTTCTAGCATCAGATATTAAAATACTACAGTACCTTGCACAAATATTATCCTCTCGTGAAGTGAGTTTTTTTTTTTGCGATTTCATAAAGTGAGGTTGACACAAGGTATAAAAGATTTTTCTCAATACTAAAGGCTAAAATTTAGCTTGGTCTCCAAACACTACAGTTTAGTTTAGCCTAACAGACCCCAGCACACCCTTCACTGTCCATGCGTCGGATCAGTCATATGCTGAACAGCTGCAATGAATAAACAAGAATCTTGAAACAATCTTAGCCGCCAATTCGTGAATGAAAACAAACAGCAAAATCATCCATGTTACATTTAGGATTTTTTTTTTGAAAAACAGACATTTAGGAATTTCGCAAGAAAAAGCACTACGCATGTGGCTGCAGGCGACGGGCAAACGAGCGAGAAATCTTGACGCGTGCGAACTGAGCCACGGCAACGCGGCGAGCCCGCGGGCCGCGGCTCGCCACGCGGCCGGCGGAGCATCGCCGCGTGCCCCATCCCCTTGGCGAACGGGCGCGCGTCGCGCCACGCCGTAACCGCTGCCACCACACCCCCGTAGCGGCGGCGAGCGCGCGCTGCTCGGCAGCCGAACCCAAAGCGCGCAGCTTTGCTCTCCTTCGCCAGGTCGGCGGGTGCGCTCTTGCCGGGACCCTTGCCCTCGCCGTGACCGTTTGCTGCGCTCGGCGCTCCGCGGCGCGCCATGGAGCTGCTGGTACGCGCGGCGGCGGCCGCCGCCGCGTCCTCCTCCCCGCAGCCGTCGCTCCAGCTCCCCCGCCGCGCCTGCGTCGCTGGCTCCTGCCGCCCCCGTCCCCGCCGCCCCGGGTTCCCTTCGCTCCGCGCAGCTGCGGCGGCCGCGGCGGCGACCACCGCCGTGGAGCCGGTACGTGTTCCATTCATCGGACTAGTAGTTGTTGCCGGACTGGTTGTCTAGCCCACCACGTGTTCGCGGCTATGCCGGGATGGCGGCGACCCTGTGCCAGGTCGATTAGCACGGCTTTCTTGATTGCTGCTGCTGAGGGGATCTTGGTAATGAGCTTTAGCCGAGATAAATGATTCAGCTGCCGTCCATCCGTATTTCTGGTACCGGTTGCTGTGCCCTGGTACCTGCAAAGGATCTTGTCACGGTTCAGACTCGCACCAAAGAGCTGCCGCATTGGATAGAGTTAAACCGTTCACATGATGAACCCAGACTCCAGAGCATCTGCCTAGAACCACCTTATTTGCTTTACGGTACATCCAGATCATGGATATGAGGTTCCATGTGAAATAATTGATCAAGTGGAAAGCAGGGACTACAGTGGTTCCTACTTCTGATGCTCTACCGCTGGTGTAGGCTGGGACATGATGTCTTCGATACCTCCAGTAGATACTGTTTTTGGATTTACTATTTTGTGGCGTGGCTTTTTCTTTCTTACAATCTTACTAGTGATATCCAGTTCTCTAGGACCTCCGGGTTTCTCCCTAACAATTTATCTTCATTGCGCCATGTAAAGTGGAGAGCTTGTAATATTCGTGACACAATCTTTACAGGAAACAAAAGAACAGCAGAATGACACTTCAGAAACTGAGGTGTTCGCGTGCCCTGTTTGCTATGAACCATTGATAAGAAAAGGGCCACCAGGCATAAACTTGTATGTTCTAGTCCATTTCTGCTTATCTTCAGGCAAATATTTTGGCTAGATTGACATTTATGTTCTTCTGAATTATGCATGCCCCAGGCCAGCAATTTATAGGTCAGGATTCAAGTGTTCAAAGTGCAACAAGTCATTTACCAGCAAAGACATCTTCTTGGACCTCACTGTAACTTCTGGGACAAAAGAATATACTGAACAGAAGCCTGCGAGAACCGAGCTGTTCAGGAGTCCGCTTGTCTCATTTCTTTATGAGAGAGGGTGGCGTCAAAACTTCAATCGGAGCGGCTTCCCTGGTCTTGACGAAGAGGTATCTTTCTGCTGGATTGTTTCATCTTCAACTCCACGTGATACTGCACAATGAGTTAGGAAAGCCTTTCTTGTGATTCAATATGTAATGCATTTTATACAGTAGGCACTTCTGTTGCAACAAAAGATTCTTTAATTCATAGGGATTCGCACTCTTATGCATGTCCCTCTTCTGATCCACTTGACAGTTTCAAATGGCTCAAGAGTATTTCCAACCCGTTGCTGGAGGTATCCTTCTTGATGTCAGCTGCGGAAGTGGCTTGTTTACTAGGAAATTTGCAAAATCTGGGACATACTCAGCTGTAATTGCTTTGGACTTCTCCGAGAATATGCTTCGCCAATGCTATGAATTTATTAAGCAAGATGATACTCTCCTCAACGCGTAAGCTCCCCATTTTGTTTTTGAATCTTTTTTCATATGTTTTGTGCTTTCCCTATAATACTGAAAGAAATGTCTTGCATACTTCAAATAGAAAAGTTTGTGTAGGATCATGGATGCATATTAACAGGGATTTGGGGTTGAATTAGGAGCCATAGTTTTCCATTCTGATACTAATTTCATGCTCACAAACTAGCTATTGAGAAGTTGGAGAAGTCCAAAGGACTTTCTCGCTGGAAACAAACTAGCTCAAACATGTTGCCAATTAAAGATTTACTGGGCATCACTGTCATGTTTATTGGAAGCTAAGATTTTATGCCAGTCTGATACCAACGATGCTATTATCAATTGCTATAAACATTGATAATCTGGACTGAAGTCTATAATCAACAGTGCACCCGTTATTTTGATCCGTATTTCTCTGATTTTTTCATACAAGGGTTACAGTGAAACTTCCATATCACTTCACGTAAGATAAGCAGTAATTAAAAACTATTGTTGCCATTATTCCAAGATCATGCCACAACACCTTCTTCGTCTTTTGTCTCTGCAGGAATTTAGCACTTGTGAGGGCAGATATTTCAAGGCTCCCTTTTGCCTCTTGTTCTGTAGATGCCGTTCATGCTGGAGCTGCTATCCATTGCTGGCCCTCACCCTCTAATGCGGTACATCATCCTTCTCATTTGCACTTTTGATTTATGTAAATATTTCAACAGAAGTTCATATTTGTGTTGTATTCACCATGTAACTGCACAATATTGTAACTGCTTACCTGAAAGTTCTGTGCGTATTAGGCACAGTAAAGTTATAATTACTTTTGATATGGACTTCTTTTTCTACTCAACCATAACTGTTCAGCTTTTAAAGATTAGTTTCACAAGAAGGATAATAGTAGATGAAAATGGGATGCATGTTAACTGCACTCTTATTTTCTCCATTTTGACCATTGGATTATTTTAACAGAGTATATAGAAGCCTGAAAGGCCATTATCTGATATTAAGCTGTGATAGCATTTTCCTTACATGTTTCCGTACAGCTTCCCTGATCAGACTCATGCTGTTGTTACCTGAATATGACATTGCATCTTGGCAAATTCGTAAATCAGAATTGTAATAGTACAATTATTCAAAAACCATCCAGGCATCCAGCACTGGCAATCCCTTGCCCTTGCATGATTACGGTATCATTTATTGCTTTCTTTTTTTTCGCGACCGTATCATTTACTGCTTTCTTATTGTCAGGTAGCTGAAATAAGCCGTGTCCTCAAACCTGGTGGTGTGTTTGTGGGCACAACTTTCTTATCCTCTCCCAGGAACAACCCATTTTCTGTTGAAGCATTAAGGCCACTGAGACAGGTAAGTTGTTTGCTTAAGGGAGCTTATATTCTGAAATTTCTCCTTTTCTGACTGCTTTGCGTCGCAGATTGTTGGACCAGTTAACACAAGCTACAATTACTTCACCGAAGGAGAGCTAGAAGACTTGTGCAAATCGTGTGGCCTTGTTAACTATAGCAATAAGGTTCAGAGGTCATTCATCATGTTCTCCGGGCAAAAGCCATACTGAAGAAATCTCAATCGCTACTGTTTCTTTAGGATGCCGTGTAAAATGAATCTACTCGAGTTTCATACATTTACATATCAAATAGAGAATAGTGTGCCCAGGGTTCCTCATTTCTGTATAGATGTGCGTCGCTGAATGTTTCCATAACAATGATGTACAAAAATGCATGCTGCGGATTCTTGAAAGAAACACTACCAGTGCCTTACTTCTCTGTCGCTGAGGCTGGTGCCGTAGAGTGCATTGCGTGATGATATCACTATCGCTATGGTTTCGTGATTTAGTTCTAACCATTATAAGAGCATCTCCAAGAGCCTTTTTAAAATCTACTCTCTAAATCATCATTTAGAGAGTCCTTTGAGTAAAAAATATTTTTTATATTCTTGTAGTTTCCAACAGCTTTTCTAAATCTTGTATGTAATCTAGAGAGTCATTTTTGTTCTCTATCTTTGGATAGTGAGAAATCCGGAATAGAGGATGTTTATATTTAGATATCCAATTGAAGAGGCTGTTGGAGGGCATTTTCTCACCAAAATCTCTATTTCTGTAAACTAGAAAAGATATAAAAAGTCTCTTGGAGATGCTCTAATAACTTGGACTTTTATGAACTGCTCTTTTCGTTTTAAATTATATAGGTTGTTTGATTTTTTATCTAAAATTTGACCACCCGTCTTATTTAAAAAAATTTAGAGTCAAACTTAGGATAAAAAAAGTTAAACGAACTACAATTTGAAACGAAACGAAGGTAGTATATAACTGTTAAATAAAATTTAAAATCAAATTTAGGATAAAAAATTAAACAAACTACAATTTGGAATCTGAAACAGTGTCCCATACGGCGGAAAGTTCCTCCCCGTGAGACTCTTCCCCAAGTGGTCCTCCCTATGGAAAAAAATAAAACAAAACTCTTCCCATCCTCCCTTAATTTCAGAGCAACATATCAGGTGCAAATCAATCTATCTGTGAAAACTATGCAAATTTCAATTTAAATCATCGGATCAACATCCAAGGGGTAGGTTGGTTTCCATAGATAAGTTGGTTTTCATGGATAGGTTGGTTTACACCTGATATGTTCCCTTGCTTCCAGGAGAGATCCCTCTTCCCCTCCCCGCCCCGCGCGCGGCGGACGTTGGCACTCCGGTAATCGGAACCCTAACCGTGTGTTTGGTTGCGGGATCACTGGGTTGGGTTGGATTCAACCCGGATTTTGGGGACGGAACCAACCCATTCATTGTTTGGTTGCACTTCTGATTTTGAGGACGGAGTGAACCCATTCCATGTTTGGTTGAAGGAATTGGGAATACGGGTTGGATGGCATGATAACACCGTTAGTGAGGGTCCCACTTGCAACCAATGGACCCCACCTGTCAAGCTCTCATCTTTTTCTTTTTTTTCCTTTTTTTCCTCTCACCCTTTTCTTTTTCTTTTTTTTTTCTCTGCCTTCCCTTTCCTTCTTCCTCAGCCCGAGCGGGGGGGGGGGGGGGGGCTGCCCACGCGGCTCGCGGTGCCCGGCGAGGGAGCGCGTGCGTGCCGTGGCCACTCTGCCGCCGCAGCTCGCGGCGCACGGCAAGGGAGCGCGGTGCTCGCCCATGGTCGCGGCCGCTCGAGCAGGGGTCATGGGACCCGGCGCGGAGGGAGGAGAGAGGTGCGGCGGAGGAGCCGAGGAGGACGAGCGCTGTCCCGCCGTCCCTCGGCCGTGAGCTCCGCCCCGCCGAGTTGCGGCTGCTCGCGCGCTGGGGCTGCTCGGCCCGCCCGCGGCAGCAGCTCGCGTGCTCGGCCCGCTGCTCGCCGCCGCCGTGGCCGCTCCGCTCGCCCGCCGTGGCCCCTCCGCTGGTGGCGCCTGGATCCTATCGCCGGCGAGGGATGGGGAGGAGGAGCGCCGGCAAGGGTGTGGGAGCGACGGGGAGAGAGAGGAATGGGAGGGAGAGGAATTTTCTGACACGCGAATGAGGTGCGGCGAGGGGAGTCGCGAGCACAACGGATGGAGAAGACGGAGAGGGCGATGGGAGACGCTGACGTGGTTGGAGCGGCTCCGTTCGCCAGATTTTGAGAGAGGAGTGGAACCCGCATCTGAGAGGAATATTTCCCTCTGGAGCCAACCCTACTCTCCTCATCTCCATCCAAACAGCTATGGGAGCGGGTTCGCTCCATCCCAACCCGCCCCAACCCCCAACCAAACACACGGTAAAGCAGCGCGTCGGAGGTCGGGCGGCTGACCTGGGCAAGGTATAGCTTCCGATTGAAATCCTCAATCTATGGAGGTTACTGTTACGGCATCGCAAGGACCCTTGCGGTCCCTTCCCAAAAGCTCGAGGCGCTGCTTCTGCTTCTTGATGGGTCCAAATGCATGCCGCTGAAAGGGGACAGGAAGCGGATCCGCCTCCTCAAATCCGAGCTCGAACAACTGATATCTGAATACCTGATGGAGCCGTCAGATGTGGGTTATCCTGCCTTGAGCATCGAATACTGGGTAAATGAGCTCGCTGAGCTGGCGTACGACATCGACGACTGCGTGGACAAGCTCGTGCATATATATATATATATATATATATATATATATATATATATATATATATATATATATATATATATATATCAAAAGGAGGCTTGCGGGAGCCTCTGGCCTCTTTGGCCAGTCCTGACGCGCCGCGTCGGACTCTAGGGAAAAAATACCGCACGGAGACGGAGACTGTCGCGCCACGCAGCAGGCTTTGGCTGCTCGCGTCCATCTTACGCAGTACAATATGGACCTTCGTGCCCTGTGCGTCGTCGGTGCCTCCCTATTGTTTCACCCTCCGGACGGCTGCCGTCTTCCTCTGTTCCTCGACCCCATTGTTGTTCTCCACCTTCCTTGATAAGCTATCTGTTTCTGCTGCCTCCTCCCTTCTGATCTGGTGTAGTTGGCTTTGCTGGCCGGAGCCATCCCCTTGGCCTGGAGCCAGTGGCGGAGTTAGGAATCAATCCAAGGAGGGGCCGGTTTCTACAACACTTACACATATGGCAGCTGTTAAGCGGCGGACGGGTGGAGGCCAACAATGTGCACACGTTATACGTAGGAAGTGGCAGTCATTCAGTCAATATGTGTAGAACCGCATTGACAAAAATGAAGAGAGATATAGCAGACTGCATCTATGAGTTCGAATGTTGACGCAGAAAAACAAGTAATGTAGTAGTAGAAATGTTTTTTAAATAAAGAAAAACATTCCAGCTTCTTGCAGCAGTAGAAATGTAAATTGAGTAGATTGTTGCTGCTTGTTGTGCCCATGCAATGAGACTTACGTAGTCATGTGTGGGCTTGCAGAAGTTAAACAGGCATGGCCTAACTAGCTAGTAACTGTTACAACTCTGTATTATTGCAACTCAGATCTCCGTAATTCTATACATATGTCTAGAAATTTGTATGGACAGGGGGGCATGTTGGCCGACACATGGCTCGTGCCTGGAGCTGCTGCTGTCGCCTCACAGCCACCACCACGTTTAATCCATCATGCCTAGGTCCGAGCACCATGGCATCCAACGTTCGTTCCCCAAGTTCGATGCACCTCATGGCTAGCGGCTCTCACCACTGCCGTGACCCGTGGAGGCCCCCCTCCATAGCTCGCTGGTGTGTGAGGTGTGCCCTCTGCTCAGTACCGCTGAGAAAGTATCGATTCTGGTCTTGCTGCATCAGAGCATGGTATGATGCCGTACAGAATATTCTGTTTCTCTTTTCCTCCTGTATTCTTCTTTCTTTTGTATTTCTTTTTAGGGTCTGCTTTTCTTCTTCTAATGTTCTCCATGGCACAAATGCATTTCGTGCATTCAGATCCGCCCCTCTGGATTGGCCAGACTTGAAGGCAGCGATATGCTGGCGGAATAGAAAGGCAAGGCAAGAAGAGGCCATGTTAACATCCACGCCTTCATCTGCTACTTTGTGTCAGGAACAAAAAATATTGCATTCTCTCGCGACTTCTTGCATCTTGGACCTCAATGATCTGTTCAGTTGTTTGTGATATAGTTGATTTGATTGATAAATTGATAATGATGAGCAAAACAAGTGATGTACACTAATTGCCAAATATAAGCAAATGCAGTTTAGTACTAATAGAATTCACTGGGTATTCGATTTCAAGCTAATTAGTTATAAGTGACTTTGTTTAACTCTGCAAATGAGATTCTATTTGTTCATTTTAGAATGTGAAATTTCTTTCCTGTATGGCCATTTGTTGCTTATGTAAAATAATGAAAGACAGATTGCCAAAATTGTTGGTGTAAAGCTGTAAACATTGTAGCACTTGCTCTATTTTATCCTATATCCATTGCCTTGGGACGTTGAAGAGATAATGTTCAGTTCTAACATGGAACCATATGATTCAGCATTCAGAAAAGAGAGCTGCGCTTGGTTAAAGATTTTCTTAGAGCCAGCAAAAAATGTTTTTTTCCACGAATGCCAGCAAAAAAATGGTAACGGTAAGATTTTGGCGGTGTATCATTCGTGCACTTGCAGTTGCAGGTATCTTAGGGCCACAGCACCCCAATTCAATGTTACATGCATCCTTTTACTTGGGCACATATATGTTAACGATTGTTGGTATCTGTTGGAGCAAACATCGAGTTCAGTGGCAGCACATGTCTAGCGTGGGCAACCAAAAGCAGGGAAGCTTTAAGGTATTCAAACCATGGGCTCAAGGGATTTACCAAATTACCAGGAAGTTCCTCCATGGGTTATAGGAGAAGAATTAAAGAAAAACTTTTTCCAGGGTGTATGGCTATTTTCATCCTAACATCTCCAGCCCAGTTTGTGTAAATAAGCAGTTATTTTTTTACACTGGGTATTGCTTCATTCCAAATTTGAAGCCTTTCATTGTTGCAGAGAGCAAAGGAAAATGAGGCACAAACTTCGTTACTGGAACAAATAAATTCGAACGTACATGCGGCCATGATCCCTCATCCCTACCAGGCTGATTGCCAAAAAAAACAGAGCGACCATATTAGTATGGTAACATGGGCAGGTGCAGTACAGGCGCGGCGTAGCGCGCCTTTCATCCTAGTAGAGACATCCATGGTAAAAGAACCTCCCCTTCCTTTCGGATCATAGCAGTGCTCGAGAAATTTGGATTTTTACCCCCGCAAACAATGGGCTTCACAAAATTAGTACTCTAAGATGGACTTCGCAAAATCACCACCTAAATTGTTGACAACTCGTTTCCCTTACAATTTTCTCCCTTTTATTCATTTTAATTTCTTTTTCCATTTACAAGCATAGGAAAGGACCAAACTGCCCTTGATTATACGTACATGCAAAAGCAGCAGTTGCATCTTCTTCATCAGCAAGAGCACGATTCCACCTCTAACCAGCACAACATCAGTTCCAAATCAATCCTTCGAGGGAGGCAGCCAGAGGAGACAACAGTCTGGCCATCAGGCGGCAGTGCCCAGCGGGGCCAACGCCCAACAGGGGAGCATGCAAGCGGATGTCAATGGCGGCCAGAAAGCGGGCGGAGCGGGCGGAGGGGGCATGTGGCCGGCGATGGTGGAGGCGATAGGATGCCGGCCAAGGCGACGGGGTCATCGGCGAGGCTGGAGGCCGGCGAGGGCGACGATGGTCATGAGGACGGGCGGGACGACGGAGTATCTGATCGGAATCTGAGTGGTAAAAGAACCTCCCCTTCCTTTCGGATCATAGCAGTGCTTGAGAAATTTGGATTTTTACCACCGCAAACAATGGGCTTCGCAAAATTAGTACTCTAAGATGGACTTCGCAAAATCACCACCCAAATTGTTGACAACTCGTTTCCCTTACAATTTTCTCCCTTTTATTCATTTTTAATTTCCTTTTCCATTTACAAGCACAGAAAAGGATCAAACTGCCCTTGATTATACTACATGCAAAAGCAGCAGTTGCATCTTCTTCACCAGCAAGAGCACGATTCCACCTCTAGCCAGCACAACAGCAGTTCCAAATCAATCCTTCGAGGGAGGCAGCCAGAGGAGACAACAGCCTGGCCATCAGGCGGCAGTGCCCAGCGGGGCCAACGCCCAACAGGGGAGCATGCAAGCGGATGTCAATGGCGGCCAGAAAGCGGACGGAGCGGGCGGAGGGGGCATGTGGCCGGCGATGGTGGAGGCTGGCCAGGGCGACGGGGTCATCGGCGAGGCTGGAGGCCGGCGAGGGCGACGATGGTCATGAGGACGGGCGGGACGACGGAGTATCTGATCGGAATCTGAGTATAAGATCGATCCAATCCCAGGTACAACACGTATAATCAAGGGCAGTTTGGTCCTTTCCTGTGCTTGTAAATGGAAAAAGAAATTAAAAATGAATAAAAGGGAGAAAATTGTAAGGGAAACGAGTTGTTAACTATTTGGGTGGTGATTTTACGAAATCCATTTTTAGAGTAGTAATTCTGCGAAGCCTATTGTTTGCTGTGGTAAAAATCCAAATTTCTCGCAGTGGTATTCTACGAGTTATTTAAAGTACAGGGAATTTGCTTTTGGATTCTTATTCAAAATGACTCACAATTCAAAATGACTCACTTAACTTTTTTTTTCAAGGAGAAAAACTCTGCTTTAGTTTGAAAAACATTACTCACTTTTTTGAATCTGGAAACACAGCGAGGGAGGCCCCATTGTGAAATTTTATTTAAAAAAAAAAGTCTAACCAGAGAAAAGGGAACATTACTCACATTTCACTGGTAGCTATTTTGTTTTTTTTTGTCCTGTAACATTACTCACTTAACTCGCTCGTGTATTCCTTTTACATACAGGCTCTATGATCACACATATTTGTAACAAGCTGAGGGAGAAGTTGAACCCTCTTCGATGGCTCATCACCAACGACATCTCGGAATTTAGAGCTCGTCTGAGGAGGGCTATCCAGCGGTACAGGGACTTTCATCTTGATCGATGGACCTTGAAGCCTGGCATTATTCTCTCCGACGAGCATCCGCCTCTGCTTCCCCTGCTAGGTACCAGGACCCCTGTTTTCGCTTAACCCTTCTGCCTATTCTGAAACAGTGACAGGCTCACACACCGTTCTGGTAGCATCAGGCGAAGAACGCTAACCTCTAGAAGAAGTGTGCGTGTAATGAAAATAACACGAGAAAGAAGAATGGATTTTCATTGGCGTGCTAGAACTTAGTCGCCATTAGGAATTGTGCTGACGATGCAAGTGATGAAGAGTCGGTCCCAAAAACATCAGGCTGACTGAGGTGGTGGCAATAGGAGGCAGCACGATATAAATCTTGAACCCATACGTCTTAATATCTATGGAGAATGGAGACTCAGCTTTCTGTTGTAATATATTTTTATTCGAGACTCAGCTTTCTATCGTAATGTTTTCATGTTGCCCGTTTATCGATGTAATAGTAGTTCTACTGATTTGAATGAATTTCACGATTGCAAAGTATTTAGGCTTTCAAGTAGTACAATATATAACCTCTGTTTTTAAATATACTTCAAATATATGTGATTTAGGAGATGATTATTAGTTATAGAATAAGGTGGTGTTTGGATCCAACTGTTAATGCCCCAAAGTGCTAAAGTTTAGCACTATACTATCTTATCCAAACAGGAGTGCTAATGGGATGAGCTAAACTTTAGTCAAGATTCAAAAACTTTAGCAAAAGCACTCGACTTTAGCTCATTCAAACAGATCCTAAATTAATTCGGTTGTACTGAGGTCCTATTTGGATCAAGTGCTAATGGGTAAAAGTGCTAAAGTTAAGCACTATCTCATTCAAACAGAAGCGCTAATGGGGTGTAAAACTTGTAAGACTCAAAAACTTTAGTATGTGTATGAGTGCTAACATGTGCTAAAGTTTAGCACTTAACTTTAGCTCCTCCAAACTGGATCTAAATGTCACATATTTAGAAATTGAGGGAGCAGTATATTAAGCTGCTACTGGTTTTTTCAATTCTTCCAAGTAAATTTGTAGTTCGCAGCCGCACTTTAGCAATTTGAAAAAGGGACAAATCAGCATATAGCCAAAATGATGTTTATACTCATTTAGGCTGTGTTTAATTCGCAAAAAAGTTTGAGTTTTGGTACTGTAGCACAGTTTGTTATTATTTGACAATTAATATCCAATTATAGACTAATTAGAATTAAAAGATTCATCTCATATAAAACAATTATATTATGTAATTAGTTATTTTTTCAAGTGCATTTAATACTCGTGTCCGAAGATTTGATGTGACAATACTGTAATTTTTCTTTTTGAAAACTAAACAGGGCCTTAGTGATTCAACAGGTTGGTCGGCCCGGCCCGATTGTCCTTACAAATTGGGCCTCACATTATGGCTCCATGTTTCCTGCCGGCCCGGCCTGGCCCGCCTCCTCGGCGCCCGGCACGCGCCGCCCCCGCAGTCGGCGCCCCGGCGGCTTCTCTCCCTGCCCTCCGCTCTGCTCCCCATCTAGCGCCCCCCCACAAGCCCCCTCTCTCCGCCCTTCCGCCGCCGCCGTCGCCGTCGTCGCCTCCGCTCTCATCGTCACCGGGAACTCTGCCATCCTCGCCGAGCTCGCGCATAGAGTCCCGTCTGTCGACGCGGCGCGGGCACGCGCCAAAAATTCCAGCGGAGACCTGTGGGGGAATCTCCCCGTTTCTCCCTGCACCGCCTCGGTGTTCGGCCTCGTCCTCTATGCTGCACCTCGGCAAATAAAGCTCAATCCAATCCGGCCTGGCGATTCTAGAGTTCGCGAATTCAGACGCCGATTGGGAGCCGGAGGGCGCCGCGGCCCAGGCTAGGGTTTGTAGCTGCTGGTGCCGTCGCGAGGTTGGGAGACAGTGGCAGCCGCAGCCATGAGCGAAGGCGAGCGCCACGACGAGGAGAACACGACAACCAGTGCCGCAGGTGAGCTCGACGCCCCTGAGCTCTATCACATTCACCGCACGCATTTGGTTTGGCGTTGGTGCGACTCGATTGGGGGCGCCTAGGGTTGTCAAATTGCTGCGTTCTGATGTGACTTCTCTCTCTGTTGGGTATGCTATGTTAACGTGTGCGTTTGCTGGATTTTCTGCCACATATTTGTGATGCCTGTTTACAAATGCGATTTGATGAGCCAATGACATACTGTCTGGTGCTAAATGGCATTGCGTGTTCCTTTTTTTTTTGTTGAAATTTTGGTGGCTGGAGCTCCGCTGATTACGTTTGCAAAAACGAGGTGGTTGGCATGCTAAGCTACCATGCGCTTATAATTATGAAATCACAATTTTAGAGTAGTTTGTGTTAATTATCAAACTGCAAACATGCTGGCATGACTCATGTAGTCTGATCTTCTGTAGGGTTAACAGTTCCATAGTGATTATCTTCTGTGCTTTTGTGATACCTTGTAACTGCTATTTTAGCACCTTGCTGCATTCATTAGCATTTTGAGTTCCTTGTAAGCCGCTGTTTGGGAATGCACTGTGTCATCATTTACTATCAGGACCCATTTTTCCGCAATATGGATTCTGAAATTTTCATGACAATTATACTAGGTTGCTCTGAAACTGGATTTAGTACAAGCCAATTGATGACATGTTGGTTGATACTAGTAACATTGTCATCCTTACAGATGACGACGACGATGAGGATTATGAGGAACCTGGTGGAGGAAATCACTTCCTGGGGTTTATGTTCGGCAACGTAGATGATTCTGGTGACTTAGATGCTGACTATCTTGATGAGGTAAAGACTTCTGATCTCTGATTTTCTTGACTGTTTTGATCCTTCTATTATCATGTGTCTGCCTCCAGCAGATGTCATGCAGCTCCGGATAGTTCTTTGAGAGTTTGAGTGTATCTATATGCCGTGTGTCTGTAATTGATGCCTCCAGGCTTTGATGAAAACTCATTGCAAGAATGCGACTTATGTGTGTGCGCCTGTGGAAGCCTGTTTAGTTAGTTGCAGAATGTGTAGTAGATTTTGCTGTTACGGATCCTGAATCTGCTACTGTTAATTGTTCCACAACAACAACAACAACAACAAAGCCTTCTAAGCATGCAAGTTGGGGTAGGCTAGATGTGAAATGCAACAATAATCACCAATAAAGAGGTCAAGAAAAATTTAATAGAGGTATTAGTAATTAACTAGCACATCTAAGGGTCTGTTTGGTAGAGCTCCATCTAATTCTGATTCTCTATGGGAGCTGATTCTCTGAGAGAAGTGATTCTGTGGCTGAAAGTGATTCTCTTGCACTTGCATAATCTTTTAAAATCAGGATGGAGAATCACTTCACAGAATCAGGAGAAGCTACTTTTTTCAGCTCCCAGCCTCTTAGTTCATTTCACAGAATCACTTCACAGAATCAGCTGAGAATCCAGCAGCAGCTCTGCCAAACGCACCCTAAAACTAGAAATGTAGTGCTTCGAAAGCCATTTGCTTTGCCAAAAAGACCCTTTTCAATATGTGACATTGTTGTGTATCATGAATTTGGAGATTATATCTTTCAATGACCATACATTTAATTCTTTTCCATGACCATGCATTTAATTCTTTTGACAATCTTAGTTGTGTGGACCTTTCAATCCGTTTTTGATGGTAGCTAGTGCATTTCAATTGTTCTTGACTTGATAGACTTTAACTTATTTGTGGGTGCTCTTTTTCTTATCATTTTGATCTGTATGATTTATATTTTAGAGTGTTCAGTTGCTTTATACGAACCAGCATTTCTAAAGAAATCCTATTCCACTGATTGAAATAAATTGATTCAACTTCTGAAAATGATGATATAGGGTGGACCAAGGTTATGCACAAGCTGCTTCTCAGTCCATGTGCTGTAATTTTCTCATAATTTGGATAAAATTTGAACAGTCCTTGGTAGACTTGAGGAAGTTTTACCAGAAAAAAGTTTGTTGTGCTGGCTTGGGGACTTGCAGTACTTGTGTTTTATTATTTCCCACTGAATCCCTCTGCAGGAAAAATAACACAATATTTAGTTGTGTTTATAATGTAATTTGGATGTTACATACTTACATTCCTTCGTTACTTTTATTTTGCTTAATTCAGGATGCAAAGGAACACCTTTTTGCATTGGCAGACAAGCTTGGTCCATCTCTCAAAGACATCGATGTATGTTATTGTTATCTTATATATGCATATTGTTAAGTTATTTACCTATTTTATTACCAAACAAGTTAATACTTTGCTGTTTGCTAATATAGTTAATCAAGTCTTCTCCAGCACCAACTGATCCTTCTGAGCAAGGTTAGTGACATCTTAACGTTTCCATAATAGCTACACCAACAACTTTCATCAAGCCAAGTTTACCAATTACCAATTCCTCTCTGTTGCTTTTGAACGCCTTAATTCTTCTCTTCCACATAAGACTATGCACACGATTGATATTAATCTTACTATTATGTAGACTATGATGAGAAGGCAGAAGATGCTGTCGACTATGAAGATATTGATGAAGAATATGATGGACCTGAAGTTGAAGCAGCTACAGAGGAAGACAACTTGTTGTCAAAAAAAGATTACTTCTCATCATCTTCAGGGTATGCTTCGGTCAATAATACAGCTTCAGTGTTTGATGAGGAGAATTACGATGAGGATGAAGAAACACCCAATGATAATGAGCCTCCTGGTGATAATGATGTTCAAAATCTTTCTTCAGGTGATACTGGATCAAGTGCCAATTTTTTTCATGTTCCATTGTTTATGTTAGCATTCATTCCATTTCTTGCTGCTTTCTGGCTCCCATGCTACCCCTGTTTTTTCTCTTCCTTCTATCGATCCAACATTTTGTAGCTTGGAGTTTTTTTATTATCTGCAACTGTATTTATTTTCATGTTTGCAAGCATTGATGGTAATGGTCAAGTATGTTCCACTATGATTCTAAAATAACCTAAACTGAAGACTGGATCATCCTTTTTTACCTTTTATTTGGTGTTCAGACTCAGAGTAAGCAAAACCTTCACTGTTAATGATTGAAAATAAAAATTAGAGCGAATGTTATGCAACCTTTTTATTAAAGCAGAATTGATTTTGATTGCTGAGTATATGTTTGAAAATAAATAGAGCAGTCATCTGTAGGAGCAAACACATCAAAGTTTTAATATGAATTTTACCAACTTATATTTGTTTTTTCTAACTGACATGATTCTCTTTTCCTATTACCTATTTGGCTATAGATTCAATTGAGCAGGCAGATATGTCAACCTCAAGTGATAAACTTACCTTGGAAAAGATTGGCTCATTATCACATCTAGAAGAAAGTATGGACTTTGAATATGAAGTTTTGGAGGTATATGAGGCACGAATCTTGAAATTAGCATTGCTTGTCATCTGTCCTGTATCATATCTAGTTAACATTGCACAACCAATGTCTTAATGTCACTGACTTATTCATCTTTAATGAAGCAGAATGAAATGGGCACCGAGGATGGTCAACATAAGCCTGAAAGTGTGACTTCCCTCCCTGTTCTATGTGTACAGGATGGGAATGTGATCCTGAGGTTCTCTGAAATTTTTGGTATACAAGAGCCTGTAAGAAAAGTGAAGACAGATCACCATAAACGTCCAGTGAATAAAGGTATTTTGTATGTTGATTGCAATAAATAGATCCAAAAGCACCATCCACCCCTATATACCCAAGACCCAGGATAGATGGTGAGTAGCTGGAGTGGAGGGTGTTATCTGGAAACAATGGTTACTTGAAACATAGTTATCCCGTCTTCTTTTGGGGTTGCTCAATTTGAGATACTGCGAGGATGAAATATTATGTTCATTCTAAAAATGTCTGAGCAACACTATATACTTATCACTGCCAGTCTTATTTCCATTATGTTCATTCTGTCTGAGCAAGTATCTGATTTGATGAAACAATAATTTTATAAAAAATGTCTCTTCTAACTAATTACAGTCTTCTAAAATTAGGCCTATTAAGTCAAAAACAAATGCTGCATGTGAGGCCAATTATATGGATAGACTATTAGGTTATTAGCTTATTGCTGACAAACTTAGTAATTAATTGGTTTTAATAAAAAGTATGAACATGTGAACCTAATCTGCATCTAAATGACTATTTTTATCGATTGATCCTTTTTGCGTCATAACATTGCTGATAGATGATTATTGCTTCATTCTCCAATGTGCATGAGAAAAATGTATTGAGTTTTTTCACTGCTATATAAATTTTCCTATGTAATTATGATTTTTTAACATTGAATTATTCACAAAGCTTTGTGGCATATATTCTCTGCAAGGGAGGCAACTGAACAAATACCAGTTACCAACTTGTAGGCTGTTGATTTTGAGTTAATATCTTGTTATGGCTGTTAATCCTGGCCAAAACATTTGAATACATCTGATGCCATATTTATCTTCTTGTAATTGCTTCCAGAGCTTCAGATCACAAATGTTGCTGACATTGCTGAAGAAGATGAGGAAATAATTCTCCGAAGCGCTGTACAAAATTTCTCAACTTTGAATCATATCCAAATGAATGAAGATTCTGTTGAGAGTGACAGTGACGAGTCAATTACTGATGTCACTTTAAGGCTAAAGGACTCGTGTCTATCTGAACAACCTATGAAAGATGCACATACCGTCCAGCGATCTCCAGTTTGTCCTGATTTTTATCCACTCGAGCATGATGATTGGGAAAATGATATCATTTGGAATAACTCACCATCAAATGAACGTCAGCCTTGTGCAAAAATCTGTGAATCTGAAGAGAGCGTGGACACACACAGAGATGACCAGGGCAATGATTATGGCCAGGTTTCCAGGTGTTGGGATGTGCAGAGTAAAAGCAATGGTTCTCCAGTAATAGAAGAGCCTTTTGGTTGTACAGAAATGCCTGCTCCAGCTAACTACAATTCACCTGGGAATAATTACCCTCCACTGACAAATGATGATAACATAGACCACATAAGGCCAAATAATTTAGATGAGGCAGTTAAAATTAACACCATGCTGCGTTTAAACAACTTGAGTTTACTGAACAGGGAATTATTAGAAGGATCATGGTTGGACAACATAATTTGGGATCCCAGTGAGGGTACCCCAAAGCCTAAACTGATCTTTGACCTCAAAGATGATCATATGCTTTTTGAGATCCTGGATGAAAAGAATGCGGATCACCTCCGCTCTCATGCTAGTGCCATGATTGTCAGTCAGTCAATTAAGGCTTCAACACCAACAGTGGAGAATTTTGACAATCAAGCAAAGACATTGAGTGACAGATTCAACATCTCCAATGACAAGTTTTATTCTAATAGGAAGACGCCACAGCAAGCTAAATCTCATACTAAAAAACGTGCTTTAATGGGCATAAAGGTGGTTCATTCTGCTCCAGCTCATAAGCTGCAAACCATGAAACCAGTCTTGAGCAAGTATGAGGCCTCCTCTCCTTCCTGCTAAATTCTGAATATGTGCATCTATGATTTCTCATCTTATATTATCTTACAAATATGTATTTGAATGAGTTTTTCATGCTATCTACTGTTACATTGTTGCTTAATTTGGGTGGCCACAAATGGAGCGAATAATGCTTCTTTAACTGAAAGTTTGTGCGACACATCAATCATATCCAATGAAGAGATCAACTGGCAGTATTGTTGTTTTGAGGAAATTTTTTTTGTAACTATGAATTGCAGTTTGATTAGGGATCAATCTTAAATTTAGAACTAGGTTTTTTCGTTTGAATTGCAGTTTGAGTAGGGAGATAGTTATGCTCCTGTTCATATGATATATGAGTAAGATAATGAGGAAGCATCAGATGCACAGAAATATTTTGGTGTTGGTGAACACACTGACTCAATCTCATGCCTCGGATCCAACTTGAATGACCCAAGTGGGAGGCGGAAATTTCCTCATCCCTCTTATTCAGATTTCCACGCAAAATGCCCTTGCCCAGCCTTGCTTAGCCTTGTTAGTGGGCAAGAAAACCCTATCCAGAAAAGGATTGCCACTTTGGCTTTCCCTCATCAATGGAGTCCTTGCGCACCTTGCCCACAAATGTATGCAGTGTTCTAAAAAACGTTTTTAAACGTCGTTTAATCTTGATTAAACGCTGAACGGTGGCCAAGCGTTGCGTTTAATCACAGTGTCGTTTAATCACAACACACGTTTAATCATGTTCAATCTACGTTTAATCACAAAAAACTCTAAACCATAGGCAAGCGTTCGCCTAGCGTCTAGCGTTTTTTAGAACCTTGAATGTATGGCTAGGCAAAGGAACCATATTTGCATGCCCTTGGTAATGGAACCAAATATGACATTAGTTGTCATGCATGACATCACCAACCGAACCTTGTTTATTGTTCTTAGGTCACTTCATCTCTAATTGTTTTTCCTGCTATCAATTTTGTGCAGCAAGGAAGTTGCAAACTTTCATAGACCAAAAGCTAAGTGGTATCCACATGAAAATAAAATAGCTGCTGAACTTCAAGGGGCTACTTGCAGCCATGGGAAGATGACTGCTATACTTATGACACTGGCAGGAAAAGGAATAAAGATTTTGGTAAATGCAGAGGACACTCCGGTCTCTGTCAAATTAAAAGCTTCAAAGAAGTTAGGTTAGTATTCATTTACTATCCCCCACTGCCTTTGTTTTTCCTCTTATTTGGACAATTCTTGACTCGCTTTCTGTTTTTTGTTGATCAGTTGCTTTTACTATGTTTTCTGTGTAATTTAAGCCCCCCCCCTCCCTCCCTCCACACACAAAAAAAAAGAGAATAAACAGATGATCGCTTCCTCCTATTTTAACATTTTTCTTTGATGCCTTAACTAAAGCAGAATTGAAGCCTTCTGAGAAGGTCAAGTTATTCTGTTCTGGAAAAGAGCTTCAGGATGACATCTCGTTAGCCATGCAAAATGTGCGACCGAACTCTATTCTGCATGTTGTTCGCACTGAAGTGAATCTATGGCCAAAAGCACAGAAGTTACCTGGTGAGGACAAGCCTCTACGCCCTCCTGGGGCTTTCAGGAAAAAAACTGACTTGTCTGTCAGGGATGGACATGTATTTTTAATGGAGTAAGCCCAATTTATTTCGCTTTATATACTCAGAATTAATTTCAATGACCTTTCACATATCTGACTTGGTACAGGTGCAAATTTATTGAATTTAGTTGCTTCTAGTTCGGCCAAATGGTGTACCCCATCTTTTGATGTGGCATGATCTTCTAAGTTGCAATTTGACCAGAACTATTCAACTATCTCTTGCATTATATTGTTACGAGCTACAAAATTATACACATAAAAACATACAATGAAATGTGAATCTATTTGTATCAGTTTTGTAGCATTAAACTAATGTATAGTTGACTTAATTGTTGCTAAAAGTTACCATGTTTGAATTTTAAATGGTTGTGCCTCTTAAACTTGTGGATGGAGGGAGTACTAGTATGTTCGTGTGATTGCTTATCGGTTGTGTTGATTGTGCATATGACTTCTATTATGGTACCGCATGTGTTGGTCATCAATCAATGCAGTTATTGTGAGGAAAAATCTCTGATACTTAACATTCATTTTTTTTACTTCTAGTTTAGACAAGTGCTTATCATTATGCTAGTATGTGTAAGATTGTGTTGGTTATGCATATGGGCAAATTTTGAGCATGTAATTTTTTTTCACTATAGTAATTCATTTGTCATTTATTACCTTGAATGCAGATATTGTGAAGAGAGACCTTTGCTTCTTTCAAATGCAGGAATGGGAGCCCGACTTTGTACATATTACCAGAAAACTTCACCTGCTGATCAGACAGCTACATCACTGCGAAACAACGGTGATGGACTGGGCACAGTGCTTGCGATTGATCCTGCTGACAAATCCCCTTTTCTAGGAGACATACGTTCCAGGTCCCATCAATCTTGTCTTGAAACAAACATGTACAGATCACCTATATTTCCTCATAAGGTTGCGCAAACTGATTACCTATTAGTTCGTTCGGCCAAAGGGGTGCTTTCCCTTCGTCGCATTGACAAGCTATATGCTGTTGGCCAACAAGTAAGCCCTGTTACCCGAAATACTATGCTCTGTATAGGTGTGGTGTGCAATGTTTCCAACCCTTTGTATCTGCTGTTTGCCCTAATAATGTCAAGATATAATTCGTTTACTGGATTCTCTGCTGTGTTGCATTGCCAAACTTTACATTGCCGACCTTGTTCTGAAATACTTGTTGCTTCCTCTTGGTTTTAGTTTGGGGATTTTAGCGTGGGAACATATCAGAAACAGTTTAACCTTTTTTTTCTTGCCTTATTTTTCGTGAACAGGGCTGGGAATTCCTTTGTTACAGTGGTATCATCCATCAGTTTTTCCCATTATTATATTTATAGTTGGCATGGAAATTCAATTTGTTTTATTGATATGGATCTGCTATGAAGTTCAATAATGTAGTGTCTTGTTTTGCCCATGAAAGCTGCATGCACACACTTTTTGGATGACCCTTCATGTTGGCAGCATGTTGCCAGCTTGTGAGGAACAAAGTACAGGAGAACGTAAACACTGCAATTATGACTGGAATGTGGATTTAGATATATTTCTGTGTAAAGTTTGAAGAATTATGTTCCATTAATATTCACTTTATTTATCGACATAGCGTAAATGGCACTCCTTGAGTTCTTACCACATTTTATCACGAATACTCCTTGAGTTCCTGTTGCCATTCAAATTCTGTTAGTGGTAGGACAGCACACTTGAAATAAATCTTCAATGTCATTATAGGAGCTGGTCTAGTTTCACAATTTCATCCCCATGTTATCTAGTCGTCCGACTAATCGCGATTAGTCGGGTTTATCGGTTCGGTGACCCCGATAAGGGACACCGAGTAGGTCTGGGCGACTAGTTTTCTAGTCGTCCGACTAGTCGCGATTAGTCGCACGATCAGGTTGGAAAACGATCAGACTTGAGATTGTTTTGTGGGTTGTTTGAGTTGTGGGCCTCGACCGGTGATGGGCTGGCAAGGTGATGGGCTGAGAGACAGGAATATGGACTATGGGACAGGAATACAAAGTTCTGGACAGTTCACAAATCATCTCTCACAAATAAGTGAAAAATCGACCATTATTGTTGCCTTCATACTTGCTTTTTATTAAGTAATATGTAGTACATATATCATATCAGTCCTGGGACACATAGGACGACTAGGCAGATGACTAGGACCGACTAAGCTCGACTAATCGGCCTGATCGACGACTAATCGCGACTAGTCGTCTGATCGGTCCCATGGCGACTAGGTTCGACTAGATGATTTGAAAACATGGTTTCATCCATAACATAATAGTCATGTTCTCTTGCAGGAACCTCATATGGAAGTCTTTTCACCTGGGACTAAAAATGTGCAGAACTATCTTCTGAATCGAGTGCTTGCATATGTTTATCGTGAGTTTCGTGCTAGGGAGAGGCCTGATGTTATTCCTCAGATTCGAGCAGATGAGTTACCCATTCAAAGTCCTCTGACAGAAGCTATAGTGAAGAAACGATTGAAGCATTGTGCAGATTTCAAGGTTGGATGTCCATCACACATGTTTTAGTCTATACTTTTTTGTGTACATTTTCATAGTTTAATTCTGGGCTCTTGATTTAACCAGATTTAATGCTCTCCTGCATTTTCTTACAGAAAGGACCAAAGGGACATTTTTTCTGGACACAGAGAGCTGATTTTCGGGTTCCATCAGAGGAAGAACTGAGAAGATTATTGACACCAGAAAGTGTGAGTTTCTTCTGGTTACTGCTGGCTCTTGTGTGAATCAATTGTTTCTGGATGACAAACCTTATCTCTTGAAGAATTATTTTATTTTTGAGTGGATACTCTCAAGGAAATGTGAATGCTAATTACATTATGTTGGCTATAAAATGACCGCCAGCATGGTCTATTACCTACTCTGCACATTTTCCAATATATAAGGCACCAGTTCCTTGCACATACAAAAATGAAATAATGAGGTAGAGAAGAATAATAATCTGGACCATGCTATACCTGTTACGGATGATCTATTGCTTAAATCTCTTTTGCTTTCTTGGTGCTAGTTTAGAATGGAAGCAAAGCGTTGATTGCAACTTGAGATCTGAGCTTAAATCTTTTTTGCTTTCTTGCTTTCTTGGTGCTAATACCAATGAAGAATAGGCCTTGTATTCCCAAACAGAGGGAGTAGTCACTTAGTTTCTTTATGATAGTTTTATAGGTAAACAGGAATACCATATATAAAAACCTAGAGAAGTAGATTTTTTCCTTCTAGGGCTACTGGCTAGAACATTGTCAATGATTTCTCTTACGGGAAAGCATGGTTTCAGACTAATCATGCCGTTTGTATGAGGCAATGCAGATGTTAACAATTTTCCGATATGTGCTTCAGCTTTTTTATTTGTGACACTTAGAGCTATTTGCCTTGCAACACGACCGATTGAATGCAAAGACTTAATTACACAATCAAGCATTTCCTGGACCTCTGTAGCTTTCCACATAATTTTTCATCATAATTGACTGATACACCTAATTGGTGCAACCGAGAAAGCTCGTGGGCCTGTCACCCTACAATTGGAGTTTATGGACCATCTAGCACAACAAAGCTGAACTGAGGACATTGATATTTTATTATTTTTTGTTTAAAGAATTATAATACAAATATGCTGTAATTACCAGTGATTTCCATAATGTAAACATTCTTGCCTTCAAAAGGCATACTTACATTCTTGAAATGCAAAAGCTTGAAATTGGGTTACTACTGAAATATTTTGAAAATTGCACCATTAGAATATGTGGATTCTGAATATTTTCTTGCAAAAAAATCCTTTTTGAAAGCTAAAGATATTTGTTCTTCGAAGGTTACTTACCTTGTTATGTTGGTGTTTAATAACAATTTCCTTTTCTTATCAGAAAATATCATGATAACTTGCAATTGAGATTGTTTCAACTAAACTAACACATCATTATTCAGGTCTGCTGTTATGAGAGTATGCAAGCTGGCCTGTATCGTCTCAAGCGATTAGGAATTGTGAAGCTTACTCAGCCTGTTGGACTGGCCTCTGCCATGAATCAGCTTCCTGATGAAGCTATCGAGCTTGCTGCTGCATCACATATCGAGAGGGAACTGCAAATCACTAGCTGGAATCTTACGAGTAATTTTGTTGCTTGTACTAATCAGGTACATCAGTCTTGGTCTCATGTGGCGTTTTGTTCATGTGATCAGCAATCTAGGACAACACTATTTTCATTCAGTACTAGTTGTAGTGGAGGAGCTTGCTCTAATTTCAGCAGGGCCAGATCTTAGAGAGCAATGGATGGAGTGATTGTTGTTAAGTTCAGCTTACTGTTGGGATAATGGACTTTGGAAATTGAGGGGCGGTCATGGCCCACATTAGCCATTGATAAATTTCCGCCCATGCTCTATGTTTAGAGATACTACAGATAACCTTTGGGAGATAAGGGTCACTGGTACCATTGGAAAGATAGTTCATAGTGGGTAATGGGTTGTTGATTTCGTAAGGGCTAGTTGGGTGCACAGGGATTGAGGTGGAACGGGGGGATCTCAGTCTATTCTCTAGGATAGTTGCAAAGGTAAAGGATGCCAATATCAGTCCTAGTTTGGCTGGTTTATGTCTAGAGATATGTTGAAATGCATGTCTAAAGATATGCTGCTAATTTTCCTTCATTGCGTGTTTATTGGTAAATATTTTCCTTAAAGTTTTAATCTAATTTCTTTTGGTGTGCAGAACCGAGAAAATATAGAAAGATTAGAAATTACTGGCGTCGGTGATCCATCTGGTCGTGGGCTAGGATTCAGCTATGTGCGAGTAGCACCAAAAGCACCTGCCTCCAATTCAATGCTCAAGAAGAAGTCAGCTGCTGCAAAGGGTACCACTGTAACTGGTACTGATGCTGATCTCCGCAGGTTGAGCATGGATGCAGCTAGAGAGGTACTCATCAAGCGCAGTGGCTTCTAATACAAATATACAATAACATACATAGGAAATCTTTAGAGTTTTTGGCATGCTTTAATAGTTAATATCATGGAACATGCTTCTGTCGGGACTATAGACGATGTGTGTATTATTATCTGATGGCTTTTGACATTCTTCTTTCCTCCATACAATGAAAACAATAGTCATTTTGCCAGTATAGTCTTGGCTATAAAAATAACAGATGCGACCTACTCCCATAAGCCATTGACAAACCCAGTGGTATTTTGGCGTACTGTGACTTTCACCAGTACTATTGAAGCAGATATCCATGCCATATACTCCCTCCGTTCCAAACTATAGGTCGTTTTGACTTTTATAGATACGTATTGTTTCCTTGTATCTAGACATAAAGTATATCTGGATGAAAAGAATCTCCTCAAAGCTTGGCATGAATTGCATGTTCTCCCCTTGTTCCGCCTTTAATTCATTGATATGTACAGTTGCTGCTGAAATTCGGCGTTCCTGAAGAGCAAATTGATAAATTAACAAGGTGGCATCGGATTGCTATGGTGAGGAAGTTGTCAAGTGAGCAAGCTGCATCAGGAATTACTATTGATGAAATTCCTGTTAGTAAGTTTGCACGCGGACAAAGGATGTCTTTTCTGCAACTTCAACAGCAAACTAGGGAGAAGTGTCAGGAAATTTGGGACAGACAAGTCCAGTCACTTTCAGCTATAGATGGTGATGACAATGGCAGTGACACAGAAGCTAACAATGATCTGGACTCGTTTGCTGGGGATCTTGAGAACTTACTAGACGCAGAAGAATTTGATGATGAGGATACTAGTACAGCAGACTTGAGAAGTGACAAAGCAGATGGAATGAGAGGACTTAAAATGAGAAGGTGCCCTACTCATGCTCAAGTTAATGAGGAAATTGAAGATGATGAAGCAGAAGCTTCTCTGGCAAAAAAACTACTCGAAGGTACTTATTTCTTTTATGTTTTTCTTACAAGAACGATCTAGTGCGTATGATTTATGGCCTCTTGTGGTGCAGACAATGGTAATGATATGAAGAGAAAAAAACAGCCTGAAGGTTTGACAAATTGTAGCACCTCTATAGGTGTCAATAAAATGAAGCAGAATAAGATTGGGCAAATGATCAAATCATCCGGTTATGCTGGTGCGTTGACCCCAAAGGAGGGGGCACCAAGAGAAGCAAAAGAGGTATTATTCCATCTGAGGTTCTGAACCTGGCCTTAGTTGTCTTGCCTGCATTTGTTGCTTTTGTGCAGAAACAAGTTGTAATGAAGTTAGTCATCTTACTGCATGCAGGCTGAAAATTCTTTTGCTGAAGGCAGTTTGCCCACAAAACTAAAAACAAAGATGGCATTTGATGGAAATGATATCCTTCTTGTTAAAAAGAAAAGTGCTCCAGGAAAGGATGGACCTAAGGTAACCCAGAGCATGATTATGAATTGCGAAGTTCTATCTATGTGAATATTTTTATTTGTCAACTCAAATCAGCTTTTTTTTCTCCATCATATTTATTTTTTATATTGGACACTTAAGCCTGTGCTATGTGTGAATATCATGTTGCACTTAATGGTGTAATGATACTTGGTACAATGACTATGTTGCGCTTGTTGCCATCAGGCTTCACACTGTGTTCGAAAAAAAAAGGGCTTCACACGAGTTAGTTGATGGGTGCTATTCTAAACTGAAAAATAAAATGCCAAAGTTTATATTTGTAGCCTGGTGGCAATTTATGATATTGCTGCTGTGCAGTCTCACTGGTTATTTTTGCTATTGTGCCTATAAAAGTAGGTTATGCTGCTAAACTTTTGAAGTTTGAGTACATTTTAGTTCTATGATTCATGTCAAAGTCGATCTGGTCTTTTGCTATTGTGGCTCTTAACTCTTAAGTGGCACACCTTTCCATATTTTCAGGAAAAGAGACAGGGTGCAAGGGGAGATACTCTTGTTTGTGGAGCCTGTGGTCATGTAAGCTCAATAAAGTGATTCTTGCATGTGCCCTTCTGAAAAACTGTTATTATGTTTCATGACTTAGTTTTTGTTTCTTTGTTGTTGTATAGCTGGGGCATATGCGAACTAACAAATTATGCCCTAAGTATGGGGAGGATCAAGAAGTGTCAGAAATGGATGCAAATTCAGTTAAGTCCAATCCTACAGATACAGGGAACCATTTGCAAACAAAACCACCTAAAAGGTTGATAACTAAAGTTTCCTCTGAAGTTACTGAAACTGAAGGGCCAGAATGTATTGAAAAGACAAAATCTGTCCCAGTAAAATTCAAATTAGGGGCACCTGATAAATCCTTGGAGAGGAACATGTCACTCTCTGGTTCACTGGTTTCTGATAAACGCCCCGTGGATGTTACAGACTATAGATCTACTGGAAAGGTAAACAAGATAATAATACCTAATAAGATGAAGTCAGAAGATTATCCTCCTGACACTCCAAAGCCATCTGTTGTATTTCGGCCTCCTGCTGAAGAAAAGGATGTTCCTCGCAAAAAGATCACCATCAAGCAGCCTAAGGTAGTAGATCAACAAAGACTTGTTGAACCTAGGAGTGGTCAGGAGCCCACAAGAAAGACAAGAAAAATTGTTGAATTATCAAGTTTTGAGGAGAAAAGTAGAGATGATGATCATTGGTTTGGTGGAGAACCCAGCCAGATGAGTTCCTCGCATGAGAGGAGGCTAGATCTGGAAGGAAAAAGAAGAAGCAAAACCATAATGGAAAATGAGGAGTCCTGGAGAGATGTTGAAGAGCAAAGAGAAATGCCGCAACAGAGGTTTATTGATGCTAGGATATATGCATCGAGGGAGGAAGATCATCAGAAAGCAAAAAAGAAAAACAAGAAAAAGAAAAAGCATGAATTTAGAGATGATGACCTACTTGATCACAGGCCGTACAAAAATGACAGAAGGGTACCTGAAAGACACCGAGCAGTAAAACGATCTACTCCTGTTGATGTGATTGAATGTGAACCATCTGCTAAGCGCCGCAGGGGAGGAGAGGTACATTTACTTAGTGTTCATCTATATGTTTAATTGGATTACAAGTGCTTTGGAAAATGACAATAGTGTCAATGGTGTCAATGTCTTGCCTCTTGAGAATAATAAAACAGCTGTGTAGGTGTTCACAAAAACCATATGTTTTGGAACAAGATGGCAAAAGCTAGTATATGTCTTGTGTTTTGAAATGGAGTACATTTCTGTAGTTTTGTTTTTACTGTCCATTCGTTTGAGTATTCTTGCCGCTATTCAATAACTGTTTTGGTGAATAATTTCTGTGCAAAGATTGATACAGTAGGGGTTTACTGCACATTGATATAAATGTTAAAAGGGAGAGGTTAAATTACACTTGGAAGGAATTTGTTGGACAAGGAATTCGGGCTTAATTAACTATTTTCATCCTCATGCAGGTTGAGCTCTCCAACATACTGGAAAAGATAGTTGATCACCTGCGGGGAGAAACTCAGATATCATTACTATTTCTAAAACCAGTAACGAGGAAAGATGCTCCTGATTACCTTGACATCATACGTCGCCCAATGGATCTTGGTACCATCAGAGACAAGGTGAGGAAGATGGAGTACAGAAACCGGCATCAATTCAGGCACGATGTAGCACAGATACAACTCAATGCACACATCTACAATGATGAACGACACCCTCACATCCCTCCACTTGCTGATTCGCTCATGGAGTTGTGCGACTATCTGCTCGATGAAAGCGCAGAGCTGCTCGCTGAGGCGGAAGATGCTATTGAGCACTAATGCAATAATTAGATTTAGCATTTAGAACTTGCCATATCCTAACATAGATGATGTATTTGCTGATCTAGAGGTGGGAGGGGGTAGTAGCTGTACATTTTTGGGTCCTGTCAGTAATGTAAATGCAATCCCAATTCCAACTGTTTTACCTGGTATTGGGAGTTAGTGGATGTACACAGGGTCTAGGTTAGTGAGGGTGTTGTAACTATGCCCTTTTGTTGTAAAAGTGTACAATGTAATTTGTCTAAACACATAATGATCTGATGGTCTTAAAGCATCGGGTATGAATGGCCTTCAGTTGTAGCAGAATCAATATCCAAGGGGTCGCATGGGGAGTGAGAGGGAGATTTGTAAAAGTGTGATTACCCAATCCAAGAGCGGGCGGTTAATTGTAAAATTATCCAATCACCCCATACCCCTTGGATGGTGATCCGATGGCCCAGATTGAAGTTTGCACGGTTTGCAATGAGAGGTTAGTTTGCATATGATATGTTCAAAAAAAACATGATTTTTGTTAACTACTGTAAGTAAAAAGTAGGTACTATTATATTTTTTTTTCAGAAGAAGAAACATGTACTCCTAGTAACATCGACATAGAGGGGGATCCAAAAAATAAAAGCGGCTGAATTGAAGTGAGATTGTGAAGATGTGAGTTTGAGGTGAATTACCAGCTCGAAAGGTTTTCTCAACTGTGTTGCCGGTGACATAATTGTGCAATTTTGTCCCGACAAAAGGGGCACCTTTCCCAAGCTTGACGTGGAGAAACCGTAGTTGGATATTGAGAAGAAATAAATTGACATTTGTCGCATAACTTTGATAGGCATTTTGGGAAGCAGTTCATGATACAGGTTAAATCTATACTATAAAATTTAGAGATGTAAATGGTACCAATATTTTCTAACCGTATTCGAATTCGATCCGGTTTGGAAGGATTTTTATCCGTCCGTATTCGATCTCGAGTATCCAATATTCGTAACCGATCCATATCCGAATGCTCAAAAGTTATATTTTTATGATGTCGATATCCATTACAATCTTATCCGGCAAAAACTAACATTATCCGTATCCGACTCTGTATTTGAACACAAATATAAAAACAAATATAGTATTAGTAATATCGGTCCGTATCTGATCTGTTTACATCCCTAATAAAATCTATATTTATTTATATCTATACTATAAAAGTTGAAAGAATTGAAACTCGATCTCACCTAGGTTAGGCCCACCGTACCTCTCATGGAGGTCCCACTTGTCAGCGCAGAAGGTTTGACAAAAGGGAGTGGAGTCTCAGTCCCATTTTTTTATAGAAGAAAAATGTTTCCATCCAAATCTATATTCTATACTATAAAAGTTAAAAGAATTGAAACTCTTTGTCACCTAGGTTAGGCTCACCCTACCTCTCACGGAGGTCCCACTTATCAATGCAGAAGGTTTGACAAAAGAGGGTGGAGTCCCATTTTTTGATAGAAGAAAAATATTTCCACCCAAAAGCTAAATTTTTTTACACCAAACACTTTTGTTTACCCACCTATTATTTTCCTTGTGTAACATCAACATGCGGTTTGTTTTGTTTCCTTTCGTAACACTGACAATTATCCTTCCATATTCTTCTCCTTCCATTCCATGCACGAGACTCACAAATTTGCATAAAATAGTTGATTGATTTCCGGCGTGCTGGCACATTCAATATCGAAAATGGCCCCGTTCGGTTCGCTGATAAGCCAGCGCTGGCTGGTACTGTAGCTACAGTATCAGTATATTATACGTTCGCATGGGTAATCGGGCTTCTAAAGAAAGGATCTACTACAGTAGCTAGTCGCTACAGTACCAACTGCTACAGTATATGGACTCTCAAGAAAAACTGCTGCTACAGTATCTGCCGTGCCTTAAGCCAACCGAACAGGCTGAATAGCGCAGCCATCAATCGATCCCCAGGAAGAAAAGGAAAAACAACCAGCCTTGGGTTCGCCGCCATGGGCCATGTCCGCGCTTCGGCCTTGTCCATCTGTCGACTGTCCATGTTGTCGTTGGCGTGCGGCGGCCGTGCATCAGCAGCCCACCGTCGTCTCGCATTGTCCCGTTGCTCGGCAGCCATGGGAGGACGAAGCACCTCGCTCGTCTGCCACTGGTTGGCGGGCAGCCGCGGCTCCCCGCCTGCGCGACCGTCACGCAGCCGGCCGGCGGTGCTCGCAAAGGCACCGCCGATTGGCCCTTCGGCGTACAATCGGACGACAATCGCATGGTAAAACGAGTTTGCCTCCAATGTAATTAACTGCCCGTGTTATGCCCTAACTCTCACTCTCAATGATAGTTTTGCCATTGCATGATTGATCCGATCTCAATGATGTTATAAAGGATGATCAATATTTTACATGTTCATTGCCCACGTCATGGATTGTTGATCAATTGGATATTGATAAGTTAGAGATAGATTATATTATTAGGTCACAAGTTTTACGTGTAAATTTCACCGAGGTCATCGTGTACCTTTATTTGTAGATTAGCACTAGCTTTTAGCTATTTTTTTTATAGATCACTCTATCATATAGATCATTCTATCATCTAAGTAGGAAGCTCAATGAAGGGCCCTTTTCAGTTTCACCACAGGTCCCCAAATTCTCAGGACCAGCCCGGGACGTCCACGGTCCACCACGTCTGATGGCCACTACTCCGAACGACCACAGCTCTTGACGGCCACTGCTTCCAACAATGACCACACTGCCACCAATATCCGCCGTGCCAGACAGCAGAACGGTCTTTTTTTTTTTGATCAGGAAGACAAAGTTTCCACTAACTAGTGACTCTAGGGAGATCCCCAGACACCAAACTGGTTACATAGTCGGGGACTTGGTCCATGTAGACATCCGAACCAGAGCGTACAACGCTCGCCCCATGAGCAGCAAGGCTATTAGCCACTTTGTTGCATGATCGCGGACATGCCCGGACCACACACTGAGCAAAAGAATGGTGTATAAAATCTCTGATCTGACGAAAGAGGCCCCCTTCTAGACTTCTGTCCAACTCATTCGATCTCAGCCCTCTCTCTAGATTTGTTGCATCAGTTTCAAGAACAATTCTGGTCATTCCCAAATGTGCAACCCTTTGAAGGCTTTTGAAAGCCGCAAGAGCTTCAGCATGTAAAGAGCTTGTAACACGTTCTAGGTGACCACATCCCTCTTCCAAGAACTCCCCATTGTTACCTCTTGCCACAAAACCCCACCCGCCCTTTTCTGATTTGGCTTGGAAAGATGCATCAATGTTAATTTTATAAAAACCAGGCTGTGGTGGTTCCCATTTCTGTTGTTTCTTCGGTGTCTTTCCTCCCTCCTGCTTTTTCAATTTTTCAAAGTCAGATTCATAAAAGGTAATCAGTGAACAGATTTCCATTGCAGATTGGCTTTTTCCCCGCATTCACTTTGTTCTTTGCCGACCATCTCCACAGTAGAATCCACACCTTTTGTTGTGTTCCCTCATCTAATTTCCAAATTTCCTGAATAGTTTCCCTTCCTTATTTGCAATCTCCCAGAGCATTCCTAATGTGTTCAAGATTTAGTAGCCGCCAAATTTCCTTAGCTCCGTGGCACTTAAAAAATAGATGCCCACAGTCTTCATCCATCCTCAAGCTCATTGGGCAAATTGTATCATTTTTTATTCCTCTTATCGCAATGTTTCTACGGACTGCCAGGCTGTTATGTGCTAAGCGCCAGATAAACATCCTAACTTTATTTGGGAGTGACAGCTTCCAGATTCTTTTCCAGTCAAAATTCCCCGGACCTCGGTCTATTGTATTAGATCCCGACCCATCCCTTGCTTTGTCATGCTCTCTCTTCTTCACAGCCAGTTTATATGCAGATTTTACAGAGAACTCACCTTTCGGATTGTAATGCCATGCTGGCCAATCATCACTGTTATCATCCGTGGCCATAGCCAAAATTATATCTGCATCCGTTTCCCAGAAAGTATCCCTCACCAACTCCTCATCCCATGTGCCAGTTGACAGACTTATTAGTTCTGCAACTTTTGTGAGTAGAGAGTGACCTCTTGGAGTAGCCGGCATGCGAGTAACTCCCAGAGGTATCCATGGATCCGACCAAACACTACTAGAAAACGGGTCATCGGTCTTGGCCAAAAGTACCAGCTGCTGTTGCAGCCGGTACCGATGGTACCCATCGGTACCAGCTACAACAGCAGCTGGTACCTTTGGCCATCGACCGACCTAGTGGAGGGTAATTGGCACCGGGTGGTGGTTCCAACCGGTTCCAATGCGTCACCATAGGAACCGGTATGAACCACCACCCGGTACCAAATAAAGGCGGCGCGAAAGACACCGGCTTATAGGAATAACCGGTTCCTATGGTAATGAAACGTGGCAGCTGCCAGGAGCTCGGGCCTAAGGCACCGGTTGGTGCCTTGATCCGGTGCTATTGAATTAATTTTAGCACCGAGTCATTGAAATCAACCGGTGCCTTTGGCCCGAGCCTATAAATACCCCTCCCCCTCTCAAGCTGACGTGAACTCACTGTTCATGGCAGCTGAGTGGGGTGAGGGGAGGCGAATTTTTGCTTTTTTTTTAAAAAAAAAGGTTAGTTATTTTTCTTTATAACTTAGCAATTAATTTTTAGAAACAGTTATTACTTGATTTAGTTTATATATGTGATAATTATTTTTATTTGTAGCATCTTATTGTAGTTATATACATTATAAATTTATTTGATATTTGAATACTATCAAATTATTGTATTTATATGTTTTTTCAATTTATTTGACAAGTGAATAGTATCTATTTATTATAGTTATATGCATTATCAATTATATAAATATATTGTTATAAATTGGTATTATGAATGAACTATTTGTACAGTACAATGATGTATATAAATGTATTGTGGACCCAGATGAGTCGGCAATGGATGTACATGGCCGACCGGCGTTCAAAGGAGTTCATGGATGACATGCATGAATTCATAGAAGCGGCCGAGAAACACAAGTATGGCGGTTTCGTTCGTTGCCCATGCAAATTCTGTAAGAACGAGAAGGATTACTCATCATCAAGAACCATCCATAGTCACTTGTTCAATAGTGGTTTCATGCCGAACTACTATGTTTGGACCAAGCATGGCGAAAGAGGAATTGTGCTGGATAATAATGTAGAAGAAGAGGACAGGATTCCTGACTTTGCAGCCAATTATAATTCCTTTTTCAATGACACTGCAATGGGTGAGCCTGAAGAAGATACTGAAGGATACGTTGTAGAAGATAATCTTGGTCAGATGCTGCGCGAAGCTGAGGAAGGTTGCGAAACAGAAAAGGATTCGAGAGATCTGAAGCGTATGTTAGAGGACTACAGATCATTATTGTACCCTGATTGCAAATAAGACCAAAAGAAGTTGGGTACCACATTGGAATTATTGCAATGGAAGGCATCAAATGGTTTGTCTGATAAGGGATTCGAGGAGTTGCTGAAACTTATAAAAAACTTACTCCCTGAGGGTAACACCTTGCCGGAGACAACATACGAGGCAAAAAAAGTTATTTGTCCTTTAGGATTAGAGGCACAGAAGATACATGCTTGTCCTAATGACTGCATCCTATATCGAGGTGAGTATGAAAATTTGGATTCATGCCCTGTATGCAACGCATGCCGGTATAAGATCCCTCGAGATGATCCAGGCGACGTTGAGGGGATGCGTGTCAAGAAGAGGGTGCCTGCCAAGGTGATGTGGTATTTTCCTCTAATACCACGTCTGAAATGTTTGTTCATGAACAAAACGAATGCTAAATTGATGCGATGGCACAAAAAAGAACGTAAGCAAGACAATATGTTGAGACACCCCGCTGATGGGTCGTAGTGGAGAAAAGTGGACAGAACATTCCCAACATTTGCAAATGATGCGAGGAATATAAGGTTCGGCTTAAGTACGGATGGCATGAATCCTTTCGGTGAGCAGAGCAGTGGCCATAGTACCTGGCCTGTGACACTCTGTATATACAACCTTCCTCTCTAGTTGTGTATGAAGCGGAAATTCATTATGATGCCGGTGCTTATCCCCGGCCCGAAGCAACCCGGTAACGATATAGATGTGTATCTGAAACCACTGATTGAGGATCTTCTATTATTGTGGAAAGATGAGGGTGTTCGTATGTGGGATGTGCACGCAGAGGATCATTTTAACCTGCGTGCATTGCTTTTCGTAACCACCAACGATTGGCCAGCACTAAGTAACCTCTTCGGACAATCCAATAAGGGTTATAGGGCATGCACCCAATGTTTAGAAGAAACCGACAGCATGTACCTCAAGCACTGTAGGAAGATCGTGTCTATGGGTCATCGTTGATTTCTTCCGATCAAGCACCCATTAAGGAGGAGGCATGCTCACTACGATGGAAAGACAGATCATCGTACCAAGCCTAGGCACCGTTGTGGGAAAATGGTGTTTGAAATGGTCAAAGATATAAAAGTAGTATTCGGAAAAGGACCCAACAGCAGATCAGTGCAGAGTGATGACGGACGTGCACCTATGTGGAAGAAGAAGAGTATTTTTTGGGAGTTACCTTATTGGGAAGTCTTAGACATCCGTCACGCAATTGATGTGATGCACCTAACAAAAAAATCTTTGTGTGAACCTTCTAGGCTTCCTTGGTGTCTATGGTAAGCCAAAGGATACATTGGAAGCGCGGCAAGATCTTCAACGTATGAAACAACGGGCTGCCCTACATCCAGAAAAAAGGGATAAAGGACGTCATTATCTAGGTCCTGCGTGCTACACTCTTAGTAAGGAAGAGAAGCAAAGTATGTTTGACTGTTTGAACAGTATCAAGGTCCCATCAGGCTACTCTTCGAATATAAAGAGGCTACTGAACTTGAAAGAGAAAAAATTCGTACACGTAAAGTCCCATGACTGTCACGTGTTGATGACGCAATTGATTCCAGTTGCACTTAGAGGTATTCTACCAGCTAATGTTCGAGCAACAATCATAAAGCTATGCGCATTTCTCAACACAATTTCTCAGAAGGCAATCGATCCATCGAGTTTAAGCAGGCTACAAGAGGATGTTGTCCAACGTTTAGTCAGTCTTGAAATGATATTTTCTCCATCATTCTTCAATATTATGACGCATCTTCTAGTTCACCTGGTCAAAGAGATTGGTATTCTCGGTCCTGTTTTCCTTCATAATATGTTCCCTTTTGAACGATACTTTGCAGTCCTAAAGAAATACGTTCGTAATCGGGCTCGTCCAGAAGGAAGCATTGCGAAGGGTTACGTTACAGAGGAGGTCATTGAATTTTGTGTTGACTATGTGGAAGAACTCTGCCCAATTGGGATTCCAGTATCACGTCATGAGGGGCGGCTGATTGGAAAGGGCACACTTGGAAGAAAATCAGTAAATGCCACAGATCATGCCACGTTGAGCAAAGCACATCTCACAGTTCTACAACAATCAGCCTTGGTGGCTCCATACATGGAGGAGCACATGCAAATTGTGCGAAGTATATACCCTTTGAAGTCTGAGACATGGATTACAAAACATCATAATGATACATTCGCCACCTGGTTGCAAAAGGAAGTCATGGCCAACGATCAAATTCATGAGCAGCTAGCTTGGCTGGCCAGGGGTCCGGCAAATTCAATCCTGATGTAGCAAGGATATGAAATTAATGGTTATACATTTTATACAAGAGCCCAAGATAACAAGAGCACTAATCAAAATAGTGGTGTCCGTATAAATGCCACCGACTCTAGTGGCCAAACGAACTCATATTTTGGTTACATTGAAGAGATCTGGGAACTCGACTATGGGCCGTTGAAGATACCTCTATTTCGTTGTCAATGGGTTAAACTCACAGGAAAAGGTGTCGATATCGACGAGTACGGAATGACAACGGTATACCTCAAAGAGCTTGGCTATCGAGACGAACCATTCGTCCTAGCTAAAGATGTCACTCAAGTTTTCTATGTGCAGGACATGTCTAGCAAACCGAGAAAGGACAAGTCCAGAAATAAATCAAATTTTGTAGGTGCCGGAGATGAGACAAAGCGCCATATTGTTCTGGCAGAAAAAAAAAAAATTGTGGGAGTCGACGATGTCACAGATGAAGAAGAATACAATAAGGTTGAAGATATGACTCCGTTCGCAGTGGAGGTTGACACAAGTATTCTTTTAGCCGAAGAGGAGGCTCCGTACACACGTCATGATCATAATGAAGGGACGATTGTAAAGCGAACCATCGTTAATATTCCCTTAGTTGAATGATTATGTCTTGTAATATTTTCTGTGAACATTATTAGATTTCTTATGCCATGAATTGATTTATTGGACAATTAAATGATTTATTATGCAATTATTTGATTTATTATGATTTATTATGCAATTAAAATGATTAGTTATGCACCTAAATGATTTATCATGTAGTATTTATAATTATTTTGCATTTAAATAATTTATTATGCAATTATTTGATTTAATATGAAATTAAAATAATTATTTATGCACCTAAATGATTTATTATGTAGTAATTAAAATTATTGTGCATTTAAATGATTTATTATTGTGCACCTAAAACCATAGTTAATATTTTCTTAGTTGAATGATTTACTAGGCAGTTAATAAATTTATTGAGCAAATAACAAATTTATTAGACAATTATTTTAACTATTAGACAATTATTTAAATTATTAGATAATTATTAGATTTTCTAGGCAATTATCAGATTTATTATGTAAATATCAGATTTATTATGAATTATGAGGCAATTAATAGATTTACAAGAGAAAAAGAAAAGGGAAAAGAAAAGAGAACCTTTGGTGCCGGTTGGAAAATCCAACCGGTACCTTAGAGTCCTATTTGGGTAAAAAAAAAGTGGGGCGTTGCGCGGGAGTCGAACCGTGGCCGCGGAGCCCAAATTACCGAGCGTTACCATTGAGATACTGAAGAATTCCGTTCAAATTGGGTCAAAGAGTCGTGAAAAGTGAAATTTAAATGGCATAAGGTACCGGTTTTGGATATCCACCCGGTACTATAGGGTCTTTTCATTTCCCGCCTGTTGGGCCCTTAGGCACCGGTTGTGCGGAGACCCGGTACCTAAGGCCTCGCCTAAGGCACCGGTTGGAGATACAACCGGTACCTAAGGCCTACATAGGTACCGGTTGAGTTTTTAACCCGGTACCCTTGGCCAAGGGTATAAATCCGTTACCTTCTTCCTCCATTCTCCACTGCTCACCAGCGCACTCCTCCGGTCGACCGCCGCCGCCCTCCATCTCCGCGTGCACACCGTCGCATAGTCCGCGCGCACCACCGCTTCTCCTCTGCGCTCGGCCTGTTGCGTCGTCCGCCCGCTACTCACACGCAACGCCACCTCCGCGAGCTCCGCCACGCACGCCGCCGCCGGACCTCGACGCCGTCGACCCTGCACAGCCTCCCCGCTTGAATCCAAGTCTCAGTGAGCATTCACGCAACCCTCTCTACCCCCTGCGCTAGTTATCTTGGCACGGGAACCCTCACCTAGGACGGAACACCTTCACCGGCGTTCCGCCGCCAAAGCTTCGCCATGGCAGACGCCCAGCAGCACCGCACGGCCACGCTCGCACCCCGCTCCGGTCTGCCTTAGCACCGTGCGCGCTCACGTACGCGTTTGATCCCATGCTCTTGCCCAGAACCGCCGGAACCCGTGCGCGCCGGCGAGCCCTGTCAAGCAGAGCCGCCCCTCGCCGTGGCAAGCCTCGGCCAAACCCTAATCCGCCGCCCCGTTTGCCCAGACGAGTTCGCCGTCGCACGAACTCACTCCCAGGCCAAGCCCCGCTCATCTAGACCCCTGGAGGGCCGAGTTCGGCCATCTCCGGCGAGCCCCGCTCCGCGCCGCCGCGGACAGAGCCGCCGGCGGGCGAGCGCCGCCGCTCCCGCGCGCGGAGTAGGTCCGGGCCGTCCGATTGGCAACGGACGCGCCAGATTAGAACCAGCGTAACGCTTCGCCAGTCTTTTTGCTAAAGAGCCCTCGGGTTTTTCCCGAATTAACCCGCGGTCCACACTGCAGTTCAAAAATTCCAGAGAGGCCCTTTTTCTTCTATTTAGGACCCTAAGCTTTCTATGTTTTGAACCCGCCGTCCAACCCTCTTTTTTTTCAATCTAGTCCTCAAATCTAAGGTTTAATTATGATCTAGCCCCTGGTTTCTTTCAAATAAGCCCTTAGAACCTTGTTTTAGCCATATCTTTAACATATTTACTCATGTATTTAGTTATTAGAGAGACTTTATTAGAGAGACTTGTATTTAGCCATATCTTTAACATTTTGACCCATGTTTCATCTTGCAAATAGTGTACAATGTTTTCATTATATATAGTGTATAATTTAGTTATTAGAGAGACTTTATTTAATCATGTATTTAAATAGAGAGTGAATAATGCTTGTATTTATGTATTTATCATGTATTTCTGTAACTCATGTATTTATCATGTAACTCGTGTAACGACGACGAGTAACGATGACGAGTAATTTTGTATTCGCTCTCTAACTCACGCATTCGCCATCCCTTGACCCTCGACCCCGACTCTCAACCCCGTCCCTCGACTCTCGACCTCGACCCTCAACTCCAGACCTCGACCCTCAACCCTCAACCCCGTTCCTCGACCCGGTTCCTCGACCCCGTTCCACGACACACACACACACAGTCTAATACACTCTAACACACACACACACACACACACACACACACTCTCTCTCTCTCTCTAACACACTCTAACACAATTGTATAAAGTATCGACCCTCGACACACACACACACACTCACACTAACACACACACACACAGACACACACACACACTCACTAACTCTCTCTCTCTCTCTCTCTTTCTCTGTCCCTCTAACATACACACACACACTCTCTCTCTCTCAAACACGCATATTCGTTCAAAGAATTGAATTCTCCTGCTTCATTTAAGGATGGACACATACTCTAACACATTTTTACGGTTTCAGTTAAGGATGGACCCTTTCGGTGATGAGCAGGCCGCCGGGCAATACATGTTGGACACAATAAACGAAGATACGAGGGCCAACACCACCCAGCCAATCGCTGAAGAAGATGCTCGGACAGCTGATTCGTTCCTGAATATGTCTGGAGATGCCAATGAAGAAGATGATGACTTTGCGCCGCCGCCCAATCAATAGCAGCATGTTCCAGTACGAATCTTAAAACTATATGCTTGGTGACTTCGGTAGATTAGTTTTGCGATTAACATATCTTTTCTGTAATTTAGTCGACCTCCGCATCGACTTCGTTGAGCCAGTCAAAAGGGAGACGCCGGCCAACCAAGAAAATGGAGGGAAGACAGGTCGTCACAGAAGTGGACGCAGAGGGCTGTCCAAGTGCTCTAGAGGATGCTAGCACAAAATTTGTCAACCAATGTGGGGTTATTGTTCGGGCAAGAATTCCGATCACCGCAAGACTATGGAAAACGACCAAACCCGAAGAACAGCAACACGCCGTGCCTGCACATCAGAAGGAAATGCTATGGGCAGAACTCAAGGATATGTTCACTCTTTCTGAAGGAGTTGACCAAGAACTTGTGAAGAAATGTGCCTTGAGAAAGATGGCCCTTGCCTTTGCAACTTTCAAGAAGAAGTTGTACACCAATTACATCAAGAAGGATAAGGAGCCGAACTGGGACGATCTTCCTTAGGTTAAACCATACTGGGAGGAGTTCAAACAATACAAACTATCAGAGGAAGCCCAAAAAAAATCCGAACAAGCCAAGGTGAATGCAGCAAATAAGAAGTACAGCCACCACTTTGGGGCTGCCGGGTACAAGAAGTCAGTTAAAAAATGGCAGAAGATGGAGCAGGACCTTATGGATAGAGGCATCAGGCCGACGACTTGGGATTGGCCGGATAGATCCAAGTGGTGGTTATTTGCTAATGGCGTGACACTAAACCAGTTGGATGGAAGTTTGGTCGTGCCCGAGCATATGCAAGAAGTGTCCCGCGATCTAGTCGCTGCAATAGATGAGACTCAACAAGGAACATTCCATCCTCAAAGGGAGAATGATGAGCTGACAAGGGCATTAAAGAATTCGGAACACCCTGGACGAGCCCGCGGCATCGGCGTGGTCCCATGGAAAGTTGCTTGGGCCGGAGATCCCTCTTACAAGACTCACCGAAAGAGCAAAGCCGAACAGGAAGAGAAACTTCGTGCCATAGAAGAAAAGATGAACAAGAAGGTTGCGTCCTTGGAATCTCAGATGGACGCCAGGGTCAATGAGGCGGTGCAGCTAGCTCTAAGCCAAAGGGGCACTGCTGGGTCGCACCCGGATGTTGTGATAAGCCCGGCCTCTCAGCGACGCAGCAGTTGTGCATCCACGGCGGCGCCCGACGTACAAGCGGAACAGCAACCCCAGATTGAGCCAACGGCGGTAGATGACCAGAGGTATCCAGTGGATGATGTCACCATGCCGACACTGTGCGAGCTTCATGTGCGAGCAAGAAATATATCCATTCATGTCGCATACGGGTCAGCCCTGCCCTTGAATCCTTTTACTACAATTCATGGAAGGCCGATACCCCTGGCTACACCTCCGTCACAGTCGAGCAGATAGTTGGAAACAATGAGGATCTTGAGCTCGACTTCGTTGGAGGGGATGGAGAGAAGACATTGGGAGACGCACTGCACGGGGTCGTTCTATGGCGCAAGGCCGACATCAAACTTACTGCAAGCACAACGGCTCCCGTGCAGACCGATCGCCCGTCTCCGCGGCCTACCTCACCGCCGTCCCCACTACCACCTCCTTCACCACCGTCTCCGCCGGCGCAAAGGGCCACAAGTACTCCAACTCCTCCTGCACCAGAAAAGGGAAAGAAAAAGACAGCATCCCTCCCAGCGGCTGGACCCTCAAAGAAGAAGCAGAAAACGGTCGAAAGACAATTAACCTACGAGAAAACCGCTGAGGAGTTGGAAGAGGAGACTGCTCGATATATAAAAGAACAATTGAAGCCTAAAGTCCCCTCGCCGAGGGAAAAGGTACCTCTAGAACTAGGGAAAAAGCTTCTCGCAAACCTAGACAACCCACCAAAACCGAAAAGCTTACCCTCAGACTATGATCGTACTCTGACAAAGGCACACAAGGTGAGAAATCTGAAGAAAAAATGTGGCAAGACCATTCCTCAGCTTGGCACACAACAAAAAGAACTCGAGCCCCTCCGGGTGCCAGGGTTGCCACTCCTACACCCGACGGACGTACAACTCCAGGCGGACTCCGCAATATTTCTTTTTGAAACTGGATTAACACTAGAGGAGGCAACGGGGCATGTGGAGGCAAAAATCCCTGTCGCTTGCGTTATTACTCCATTCCAGCATGGAAAACCTTTTGTCACTGAGGAAGAGGAGAAAATTCTAGGCACACAGATGTTCAATTTGCATAGATGGTACCTGCGAATGGCGAATGACGAAGGGAAAATGTTTGGAGTCAAGTATCGTGACCATGATTTCTTCCACGGGGAGGACGAATTCTGGGTGTTCTTCCAAAATTTATATCACATTTACCATCGACAAGCCCTCGACGCCTCTATCATCACCATTTGGGTTTTGTAAGTATCACTTACCTCTACATTAATACTTTTTGTTAACAAGAACATAATTATATGTGTGCATTATAAAATTTCTATTGCATCGTTTAGACAGGAGAAGCAAAGAAGCCGAAAACATGGATGGCACCATCAGATCGGCTTCATGTCTCCTTTGCTAGTCAACTAGAAATTGATCAACGAAAGTTACAAGAAAACGTGCCAAAACATGTACGATTCGTTGACTAGGAAAAATTACAAATCCTATATATTCATCCTCTGTTATATTACTAAATAAATACTAAGTTGTCTAATACATTTATGTATATATCCTATCTATATCTGCAGTTATCATTGGATTTTACTCATACTTTCCGTAGAGACCGGCAATCTTATAGTCTTTGACTCAATGAGAAATCCAAAGTCCGCAATCCAACATATCATAGACCCCTTAAACAGGTAAGTTCAGTTTGCACAATCAAATCCTTTTTCTGTTAATAACAATTCCTAAATATCAAACTTAACTTTGAGCGCAGGGTTTGGAAAAAATTTGTGAAAAATAACAAAGGATGTGGTCAATGGAGGCCCGAACTGAACGTTAACATGGATTATCCGGTATGATCATTCATAAAGATTTGTCTAGTTAAGTATATAATCCCAAATTGTTCTAAATTGAGTAATTTACTTGTTTCTCCTTAAGTGTGCGAGACAACAACAAGGAACTGATTGGTGCGGGTACTACGTATGCGACTACTTACACATCATGACTCCATGCGGGAAGGCTACTGATGAAGAAACGAGAGTACGTCCAAACCGTTCACTAGTATATTTTCATAATTGTACTAACGCACATGATCTTAATCCTTTTTTCCTAAATGATAGATGTCTCAAATGGGGGATGAATGTTACTACTGATCGAATCAACGTCGTGTGCGAGCAGCTCGCCGGATTCATTTTGAACGAGATCTTGGATCCTAGAGGCGAGTTCTACCACGACGATCACATCTATAGAGGACTTCCATCGACCTCCTGAGGGGACTAGTAGTTGGACTGCTAACATGACTTGTACATTTGTAAATATTTTTAAACATTATGCCTTGATGTTTGTAAATTTATAAATATATTAGTTCATCTAATTAGCTTAATTATATGCTCGCATTTCACTTTTAGTTAGTTTCAAATATTATCTGAAAACGAACACGAACGACCAATGAACGTATAGTACTGTAGAGCTTGAGTGCGTTTAGCAATTATAAAAGAATAAACAGTAATAAATATAACAAACAAAACTGGATTTGGGAAAAAAAAAGAGAAAAGGTCATTGGTATCGGTTGGAAATACCAACCGGTACCAAAGGGGCTGCTACCTTACGTCAGCGTGACAGCCTCTTTGGTACCGGCTGGTCTTTCCAACCGGTGCCAATGGAAGACTAAGGCACCGGTTGAAAAACCCGGTGTCTTAAGGTGAGGCCATTGGTCGCGGTTGCGGGGCACCGGTTGGGAAACCGGTGCCTTTGGCCCTTCTCAGCCAGTGCCCAAGGCCCGTTTTCTAGTAGTGAAATTTCCAGTGAATCACCCTTCCCCACTCGCCAGATCACCCCTTCCTTTAGCAATTGTACCCCTTGCAGAATGCTTCTCTAGGTATATGAAATCCCATCCCGAGGCGTGCATTGCAGAATGTTGCTGTGGGCGAAGTATTTAGCTTTAAGAACCTGGCTGCACAGCGAATCTGGATTAGTTAGCATTCTCCAAGCCTGTCTTGCCAGCATGGCCAAGTTAAATAGATGAAGATCTCTAAAACCCAAGCCGCCATCTTTTTTAGGCAAGGTTAGTTTATCCCAGCTTAGCCAATGAATTTTATTTTCTTTGTCATTTTGATTCCACCACCACCTGCCAATCAACGCATTTATCTCCTCACATTGTCCTTTGGTCAGGTCAAAACATGACATAGCATAGGTTGGGATCGCTTGTGCCACCGCTTTTATGAGGACCTCCTTTCCTGCCTTAGATAACAGTTTTTCTTGCCAGCCTTGTATCCTACCCCAGATTCTCCTTTTTATGTACTCAAAAGCTTTCTTGCATGACTGACCAATGGACACCAGGAGGTCTAGATACTTCTCATTTTTTGCTTCTGCCCCAATATATAATTCACGCTTAATAGTCTCCTTGCTGACCATATCAATATTTGGGCTAAATAAGACTGAAGACTTGTCTCTATTGATCATTTGTCCTGAGGCTCTCTCATACACATCAAGGATTCTTTGTAATTCTTTGGCATCCTCCTGCCGTGCTCTCATAAAAATAAGGGAATCATCAGCAAAGAATAAATGATTGAGTCTTGGCGCCGCTCCACACACCTTGATTCCGGCAATTTTACCCTCCGCTTCAGCCCTTTGTAGCATGGCCGAGAAGGCTTCTGCACAAATTATAAATAAATATGGACTAAGCGGGTCGCCCTGCCGAAGTCCCCTCTGCGGAAACACTCTGCGAGTATACTCATCATTAACCTTGACCCGGTAGGAGACTGTTGGTACACACATCATAATCAGCTTAATCAAACTATCATGAAACCCCAATTTCTCTAGCATTTTCTTCAGGAAAGACCATTCCACACGATCATAGGCCTTACTCATATCCAGCTTTACAGCTGCAACACCTGTCTTGCCCCTTCTCTGATTTAGATAATGGGTCGTTTCATACGCTATCAACACATTGTCTGTGATTAAACGGCCCAGAATAAAAGCGCTTTGCGACTGGGAAATTATATCTGGGAGGATATTTTTTAATCTGTTTGCAATGACTTTTGAGATCAGCTTATATACCACATTACACAAACTGATTGGCCGAAGATCCTTCAACTTTTTAGGTTTGTTGATTTTTGGAATCAGCACCACAACTGTGTCATTCCACCCCTGCGGCATTTGACCCCCATTCAGCACATTCAGCACCTCTTCCTTCACTTTGTCAGCCACTAAAGACCAGAATCTTTTATACAAAATTGCTGGGATTTCATCAGCCCTCGGTACCTTGAGATCACTCATTTCTTGTAAGGCTTCCCATACTTCGTTATTAGAGAAAGGTGCAATCAGACTCATATTCATTTCGTGGGACACTCGGGGATGAACACATCCAAGCACCTCCTCCATTTGATTCCCTGCATTTGACAAGAAAAGTTGTTGATATTGGTTAGCAATAAAAGTTTTCAAGATCTTCCCCGCCACCACACCTCCTCCTTCATCTACCAGCTTTTCAATATGGTTTTTCTTTCTCCTCTATGAGGCTTGGGCATGGAAAAAACTTGTGTTGCGATCACCCTGGGTCAACCAAGTAGAATGAGCTCGTTGCTTCCAATATACATGCTGCTGATCCAACAACCTCTCCAATATATATCGAAGGACATGTTCTTTATTCCCTTGTTCCTGGCTGGGGCTTCTGCATCTACAAATCTCCAACTTTCTTCTTACCCCCCCCCCCCTTATTCTCTTCTCCAGCTCACCCAAAACATGTTTATCCCAATTCCACAGATCGATGAGAAGCTGCCTTTGGATCTCCATCAACCTAGTCTCTCCCATCTCCAATGCCTTACACCAAGTTTCTTCCACTCTAGCCGGACCCTCTTCCTCCTCCAGCCACTGTGCTTCAAATTTCTTCATAATTTCCATTGGCCGTCCCCACTCCTTCTTCTCCCTTCCCCCCAACTCCACAATAATTGGTCGGTGGTCCGAATGTCTTGGGTCTCCATTTATTACTCTGACAAGGGGAAACCGGTTCCTCCACTCACTATTAGCCACCGCTCTATCCAACTGTTCCTTAACATAGCTGACCACACTATGATGGTGATTTCTGCAAGTGAAAGCATCACCTTCATATCCAATATCATGCAGGTCACACTCAGCAAGGGCCTGACGAAAATTTTCCATACATTTCTCCGGTCTCGGTGGTCCTCCTACCTTCTCACAATTAAACATTAACTCATTAAAATCCCCACAACAAAGCCACGGCAGGTCACTTCTATCTCTCAAAATCCTCAATAATTTCCAAGTTTTCTCCTTTGCCTCACTCTTCAGTTCCCCGTATATTCCAGTGAATCTCCACTCAAGACCATCTTCTTCCTTTATGGTTGCTTCAATATGGTATCTCGACGTGCTGTTAACTGTTAGGCCAATACCTTTCTTCCAAAACAGAGCCAAACCCCCACTCAAGCCCACACTATCCTTCACAAATAAGTTTGGCATTTGGAGCGACCACCTAAACCTCTCCATCCACCTAGCATTGTGCTTGATCTCCGATAAGAACAATACATCTGGGCCCTCCCTCTTCTGGACATCCAGAAGACCACGAACTGCCGGGCCATTCCCCAATCCCCGGTAGTTCCATGCTATAAGTCTCATTGGTTCGGGCGGGGATGCCCAAGCAACCCCGCCTCATCAGCACAAGGCTCATCCTCCATCTCCTCCCTTCCTCCTCCACCCTCCACACCCTTTTGCTTCTTCTTTTCACCCTCTGCTGCTCCATCCAAATCTGACCCTTGCCTTTTCCTTCTTGAACCCAAATTTTGCTCACCCTTCTCTTTTTCTAAATCAGATCGAGGTTGGCGCTTAAAGGTGAAGCGTCCCCTCATAAGAGAAGACTTAAATGTGATACAAAACACCAGTCCCAGGAGGCTGATGCCACATTTATTACATCAGATGGTTCAAAACCGTACAAACCTTGGAGGACACTCGATACAGATAATGATAATAATTAACCAAGGTACAACATAACACCAGACCGCAAACCACATGGGGTCCAGCACGGGCTCAGAGTATTGCGACAGCGGAGGCATCTCGACAGGGCCGGTACCACAGGCAAGGTTGGGTGCAGAACGATAACCCTACTCAACGTCGTCTGGCACGAAGTCTGGGTCTTCTTCTGTAAAAAAGTAAGAATGGAGTGAGTACAAACGTACTCAGCAAGTCCAACCACACCCACGGAGGGGGGTTTATAACAGATTAATATGCACAGATAAATCAAGGATAAGGTTACGGTTTAATTTACAGGAAAATGATATTTTATGCAGGGGTTTATTCAATAGAAAACCTTTTTGAAAATAGTTTTTGTAGTAACACGGAGTTCAAATTTTAAAACTGCTACCGGACTCCCCGTCCGTCGTAGCACACGGCACAACTGCCGGACATAATTTCAAAACAACTCACACCAGCCCATCCCAAAGAAACACTAGTCATGTGACCACACCGTAACTCGCCCAATACCGTGGGCACGGCTATTCGAATAGTTTTTAGCTCTGCAGAGGTGTGCAACTTTACCCACAAGTAGGATACCACAACTCGAACACCGTCGTGTCGGTGTAGATCCCAACATAGCCATTACCCACCTTAGCTAAGCCTGACTAGCCATCACGGGATCCACCAAGGGGTCATCGACCTAACTCTGAGGTATAACCGGGGTATAAGTCACACCGAACATATCCCTTCTCCTTGGGCACCCGTTGCTCTCAGCCCTCCTGATGGCTATCACACCAACTAGTGGGATTTATGCTACGCCATTGCCCATTCAACGGTCGAGTGGTTTGCACGATAGTGGAGTTAGGTGAGATGACACACCAACTCGGTCCTTAAACACGACAAGATGGATATCTCCCTTCCTTGCCCTGCCACACAGGCACAAGCACACCAATCGGTAATTCACACAGAAATGCCGTCCATCCCGTCCAAACTCATCTTTCGAAAAATCCACATTTTATCCCTTCCCATACACACACATTTTCTTTATAAAGTAAATCATATTATGAGTAAAGTCCTAAGCGTTCTAATATCGATTAACGTCCAAGCAAAGTCAGACATTAATCTAGGTGGTCAAGGAATGGTCATCACAAATCAAGGGGTGGCTATCCAACCGTGTTTTAATGCAAGCAAAACATATACAGTTTTATAAAGCAGGCCATTGGGTTGTGTTTATAAAAACTAGGACAGAAACATGCATCAAAGGATGGGATTGAACTTGCCATCTTCGAAGCCTTCGGGGAAGTCCTGTCCTTCGGGCTCGGGGTCGCGGAACTGGTCCTCGTTCTCCTGCTCACAGTACTGCTCGTTGACGGGCTCTCCTTCGTTCACTCCGTGGTCTACAGCTCACACAAACAAGCATCCAATCAATACAAAGATCTATCGTTGAGCTCGAATCAGAACACATAAAATATGGAGATAGAAGTGGCATTTTTGAGTGGTTTCTTAATGGTAAGGCCAAAACTTGGTTAAGTGAGGCGTGGAAAAGTTCCGGGTTGTTTCGGGGTCGTTTGGTACATGAAATGATAGGTTTAGTAAAGGTTCGGGGGTCAGATAAGGGGTCAGGGGCCTAGTTGTAGTTATTTCTTGAGAAGGCAGGGGCCTATTTGTAATTTCTAGAAACCTTTGGACTAAATCGGAAGGGTCGAGGGTATACTTAGAATTATGTTTTTATGTGGAAGGGTTCACTTGAAATTAGAACAAAGGGCAGGGTTCTTTTTGAAATATGGCAAAAAAAGGGGAAAGGGTTTCTTTACTAAAATGGGAGGAGATGGGGGGCCTAAAGGTAAAACAGCCACTCATCCCCTTCCTCCCGACGCCGAACAGAGGAGGCGGCTTAGGGGCGTCGGCGGCGGTCGATCCGGCCGCTCCGGGCCTCGGGGGCGGCCGGGACCGAGGGGAAAAGGGAGAGAGGGTTGCGGGGGATCGATCCCCAGCCTCACCTCTAGCTGGGGTGCTGCGCAGTGGTGGCTCGGCGGGAGCGGGAGGCAATGGGCAGAGCGGTTCGCGGCGGCGGCACTGCTGCGGCTCGGGAGGAGGCGGGCGGCGGCTGTGACGGCTTGGGGTGTGGAGGAGCGGCGCCGGCGCCACCTTTTATAGGCGAGCTAGGTCGGCGAGGCGGAACGGGGTAGGTGGGGGGTGGGTGAGGCGGCCGGCGAGCGGCACGGGCCGGAGTAATGGCGCTCCGGCCACGTCCGTTCGTCGTGGAGTGGCGTGCGGTGGTAGCACGGGCGACGAGGCGGCCGGCGAGCAGTGCCGCACTGTGCGGCCGGACAGGGCAGCGGCGGGCGTCGCGCGGCACGGCCCGGCGCGCACGTGGGCTCGGCGGAGCTCACGTCGCTGCGGCCCGGCGCATTCGCCACGGCCCGGTGCTCAGTGAGCGCGTGCGCGCAAGCGGCGCTGAGCGGGGCGGGGCGCAGCGGGGTGGCGTGGGCGGCGAGGCCGCGGCGTGCGTGTGCAGGCAGCCTGGCAGCGGCAGGCGGCGCGGCGGTGCTCCGAGCACGCGGTCCACGTGCGTGGGCCGGCTCGGCGGGGCGTGCAGCGGCGCCACGGCAGGTGATGCGGCCGTGCAGTGGTAAGCCCGTGTGCGTGCGGGCGCGCGCGCGTGGCGACGTCGCGGCTCGGTGGTCGGGTGCGTTCGGGCGGCGGCGTCGCGGCTCGGCGTGCCTGCGCGTGCGTGAGCGCGGCCTGGAGTGGTCTGGCGCAGTGCGGAGCGCGGCCAGGGCGGTCGTGCAGGGCGAGCGGGAGGCGGGGTGCGGCTCGGGGGCGAGCGGGGAGGGAGCCGGGCCTGGCGGTGCTCGGGAGCAGAGAGAGAGAGGGAAGAAGGGAAGGAGATGGAGGGAAAAGAAAAAGAGAGAAAAAGAAAAGGGAGGAAGGAAAAGGAAATTTGGAGAAAAGAGAAAGAAAATGGAAAAAGAAATGAAGAAAAAAAGAAATGGGGAAAAGGGAGAAGAGGGAAAGGAAAAGGTGGGGGGCGGTGCGCGCCAGCGGCGACCGCGGCCGCGGTCGGCCACGCGTGGCGTGCGGGCCGCGGGAGACGGGGCACGCGGTCGGAGGGGAGAGAGGAAAAAGGAGAGAGGGAAAAAGAAGAGACGGGATTCGCGGCGGCCGGTCACGACGCGTCGCGTTGGATGGGGAAAGATGGGACGCGGATTCAATTCGGGTGTCGGGTTGTTCAGAAGAGATTCTGGGGCTAGGGTTCAGGGTTTAAGGGGGAGTCGAGCTCAACGACAAGGAAAACAGTTTTAGCGCACGATTTGAATTAGTGAGTTTTCGGGACGTTACAAAAGGTTTGTTTATTTGAAAGCAGGTTCAGCGCCCTCTCCTTTCCCTCTCTCACCTTCTTTACAACTCCCTTCCTCTCCTTGTCACCAGCCTCCCCCACACCCGACGGCACATGTGCATCCCCATCAACCTCAATGCTAAAAACAGTTTCGGACACCTCCCCTGCAGGAACGTGAGCATTATCATTATCTCCCCCCTCCTTTTGCCTCTCCACAGACCCAACCCCCAGTACCAGTACACCACTCTCCACCACTTGAGACACCCCCAATACCTCCTTTGTGTTCTCCACAGGTTTGGACAACCCCGAACCAGACTGCTCCACACCTTGTACTAAATCAGCCCCAAAATCCAGCTTTTTTGGTGTGCCCTCCCTAATATCACAAGGCTTTAGCTTTAGAGGGCTGGTTCCATCGTCATCCAAGTTATCCTCCCCCACCTCAGCAAATTTCCGTGAAGCCTCTGCACTTCCAGATCCCTTCTGCCCCAAACTCCTCCCACCACTCATATCTTTCTTTTGGAAGGTGCTCCCACCCGAGCTACCCCCCTCTGTCCACTTTCCCCTTCCTTCCCTCTTTCAGCTCGGATTCACCCTTAGCCATTCGCCAAACTGCCTCCCCTCTTCCTGCCAACCTCCTTCATCACATTCCTTCTCCACATGCCCCAAATGACCACAAGCATAGCAGAACGGTCTCTTGATTTACCAGACGGCTGCCACACCACGCTAGGCGACGTCCCGCTACGCTGAGGTAAGTAGCCGTTGGTCGATCAGTCTCAGGAGGCATTGGATGACGGTCAACACGCCACTTCCGTCATATATACATGAATATTTTTAATATTGATACTAAATTGTTGATTACTATATTCTTATTTACAAAATTCATTTTGGAACTATATATGTTCTCTCTGCATGAACATATTTACTATAAAATATAAAATAGACTTTATGTAAACAAATATAAAATTCTTATTTAATATTTTTATTACACGTGCCGCAGCCACTAGTACATTTATAATACAAGAATTTTATAATGGTTGAAAAAAAATAGAAGCCGTCCATCAGTTGAAATCTAATGATGAAAAATAGGCGGTACCGACATCACCATAGATCCGGATACAAATTACGCCTTCTGAGCCACTGCCAGATGGGCGTCGAGCTCGACTACAGCTACTGCCTAGTGCCTTCTTTCTGAGCTCCTTTATACCTGCAGGCCAAAACAGAGGAGACAGCAGAGGCAGAGGAGTCGAGGCAGCCGTGGGATGAGCACTGGACGGCTGATGGTAAAGTCGGTCTTGATGAAGGGTTACCCGCCGAGTCTGTTCTGACTGAAGATAGCTAAACTGAATGTTCTCAGGTGTGTCATGCCTGACAATTGGAGAGGAAGACTGAGCATTTGGTTCTGACTGAAGATAGCTAAACTGAACGTTCTCAATTGAAGTTTAGGTGATTTAGAATTGGCCGGCGTTTCAAGAAGGCAGGTCCTGTGTACCTGCTGTCTCTCAATTAGGTTGGTCGAGTTGTTCCTTCCTACCAAGGGAAACCCAGCCTCTTTACTTGCATTTCCATCTATCTTTGTTTCCATCTGTTTCAACAGCACTCATCACTTGCCAAGCAATGAAGAATCTCACTTGTGTGCTCTCCTACATCCCTGAGATCAGCAAAACCTGTAAAGTATCCCTCTTAACTATTCCTATTTTTTTGGCTGGTCATCGGCAGTATTTCAGTTGGTCGAGTCAAATACTCCTCAGTGTTTCATAAAGAAAATAAAAGAAATCTTTTTTTAGTTTTGTAAGAAAAAAAATTAAAATTTGAAACAGTTAGTTGCTGCCCACAACATACAGTCATACACCATGTACTACTACTGACTTATTGGGAGGGACCTCAGAAGATGAGATGCAGTGGTAAGGTGGCATCAGCGATAAGTATCCATCCATCCATGGGGTTAGCTCGCAGTCGCAGACACCTTCCCTACCCTGCTTCCTTCCCTGCCTTTCATCCTACCTAACTCCCTCGCGACTAGATTCCCTTGCGAAGTCCCCATTGCAGTTTGCATGCTCTTCTCATCACACTCTTTTGATTGCACAAGAATAACCTCAAGACCTTACTTTCTCCCCTTGTCTTGCAAACCAAGTGCCCAAACAAAAGTAAGTTGGTCCTCTTTCTTTCACCATTCTCGTATCAATGCAGTTCCCAAGTCCACTTTACATGATACTGATCTTAATCTATAGAGCAATCGATCTCACGTACGTGCAAGCCCATATTAGCTTGCAGAAGCTAGCCCGGTATTTAACCTCGATCTGATCATCAGTTGCCTTGTAATTGTTGCATAATGCGCAGTGGGCTCAGAGGCGGAGACCGTCACCGTGGAAGGCATCCCGTTCCCGGCGCCGATCACCGCCGGCAACCCTCTCTCGCTCCTAGCCAACGATATGTATGTATGTATGTATGTATGTATGTATGTATGTATGTATGTATGTATGTATGTATGTATGTATGCATGCATGCAGCTCAAGCACCTATCAGCCCTGCCCTCTGCTCTGCACAAGCAATCATCTCATCTGCCACACTTGCTGCAGGCATCACGGACATCGAGATCCACTTCCTGCGGATCAAGTACAACGCCATCGGCGTCTACCTTGACAAGGCCAGCAGCGGCGCGCTGGTGGACCACCTGCAGAGCTGGAAGGGCAAGACGGCCGACGAGCTGTCCCAGGACGACGCCTTCTTCGAGGCCCTCGTCTCCGCCTCCGTCGTCCGTCGAGAAGCTCTTCCGGGTCGTCATCAAGGAGATCAAGGGCTCGCAGTACGGCGTCCAGCTCGAGAGCTCCGTCCGCGACCGCCTCGTCGCCGTTGACAAGTACGACGATGACGAGGAGGCGGCGCTCGAGAAGCTCACTGACTTCTTCCAGCCCAAGTACTTCAAGCCCAATTCTGTTATCACCTTCCACTTCCCAACAACTCCGGGAACTGCAGAGGTATCGTCGAGTGTATTCGTATTCAGTTGACTGGGTGTGTTCAGTTCTTTTCGTGTAAAAGTTTTCAAGTATACAAACACACATTTAAAGTATAAATGTAGTTTAATAACAAAACAAATTACAGAATTCATCTATAAACTACGAGACAAATTTATTAAGCCTAATTAATTTGTTATTAGCAAATATTTACTATAGCATCACATGTCAAATCATGACGCAATTAAACTCAAAAAATTAGTCTTGTAATTTACACGTAAACTATGCAATTAGTTTTTTCTTTTATCCGTATTTAATACTTCATGCATATGTTCAGTTTTTGGCCAAAAATTTTTAGGATCTAATAAACAAGACTTAAAAATCTAAGATGATGCCGTCTGCGCATTTCATTTTGTCTGACCAAAAAATACCGATTAATTTGCTTGTTTCTTGCTCGACTATACGATGATCTCTGAAATGTTTGTGCAGATTTCGTTTGCAATGGAGGGCAAGGATGAAGCCAAGATTTGTGTGGAGAACGAGAACGTGGCGGGGATGATCCAGAAGTGGTACCTGGGCGGCGCATCCGCGGTGTCTACCACCACCGTCCGGAGCCTCACTGAAATAGACCGGGTTTTTGATGGCCGAACCCGACTCTCTGTATTATCGTGATAGTCACTGAATCAATAGCTATCACATACAGAACTTGTTTCAATCGAATATCACAGACATATCTCACGATACAACATCACATGGGTTCATTTATTACATAATTCAAAGGATTGTATTACGAATCTCAGAGTAGAAGCCCCTTGAACTAAAAGAAACAAACAGAAAGCGGAAACGATATCTAGTCTTCTCGGCAAGCTTTATCTTCACGAATCCTCTCCACAGGCAGCTCGAAGTGTAGCTCGGGCCATCCTTCACATCATCTTCCTTTGTCGTCTTGTCGACTCCTTTACTCGGATCCTACATCTATCAGGCTATCCCCAAGGATGGGATATGTTCACGTCACCATCCGTATGCAAGCTTTATGTGGATGCAAACGGTATAAGAGTAATGCCAAGGATAGGCTATGGTTTCCTATGCAAGCAATATATAAGTCAACCAATTCTCCTTTGACGCGGGCAGCTCCGGCATCCCGAACTCCCGGTCTCCTTTCTTCCACTATAACTATTTCAACCCTGGGTCAGTGCGGGAACTCTCTCTCCCCGCACCTCAGCTGCTATCCAAGTAGGAAAAGTGGACTAGAGAGAGGTAGAAAAGTATATGTGGTTCTAACTACATTTGTGGGGCCAGATTCAGAGTTGTACATGACCGAGTACGCAGCTATACATATAGTTTTCACCATGCAGGGGTTGTACACCTGTATCCACTCGCCCCGAATCCAGCAAGGAGCGACCCGACTTTCTCCGAGGCACCCATCAATGAAACTAACGGCTACGGCACCATCCTACTCCTGGTCTGGGGCGCGTCCTCCCACAGAAGGTCGTTCGGGGCTGTGAAGCAATCTAGAATAGAATCTCCATGGATCCTGCGATCGGGGGCGATAGGGTCCTGCCCTCTCCCCCTGACACTGATACACTATCCTCCTACAGGTATGATGCCGCGCATAGCTAGCTTGGGCTGGGTCCCCCCTCATAAAGGATAAGTGGTGTGCACGTTTGACATAGTTACGTCACTAGGGCCACAAAGTCAAGTCCTTCATCCGGTCGAGACGAGCGTTTTCGTCCAAAGTAGCATTCCGTCAACACGGTTTGCAATCGATACCCATCACAACTATCGCCTCCTCAACTACTCCTCTACTAAAGTTCCCACCGGAACAGTCTGTCACCCGCCACAGGTGCTCGTCACCCATCACAAGTGCTCACAGGATCGTGCCAAACACACAATCCCCGGCTCTCAATTCGAAGATCAGAGAAAAGGGTCAGCTCGCCTCCGCCGTAACCTAAGCACCAACTCCCATATATGTGGAGGCAATTTCCAGCAAGCAAGAACTATCACATCATATATTTTCATACCCCAAATCTCACTCATAGTAGTCATAGCATCTAACAAATCAAAGATAAGTACGGGAAGCAAGGAATATGGTAAATAAATGGCCATGCAAGCTCATCTAATCACACTCAACTTGGGAGCGTAGCGTATCTAGCAAGCAATGCTTAATAGGTATCCAATAGCGAATGGGCATGAATCTGATAGGTCTTCGTAGCCTTCCTCAGTTTCTGACGTCTTCTGGTCGTCCAGTACGTCATTCTGGATCCTCCGGGTGTCGGGATAGTCCTTTTGGATCCGCCGGTTGCTCGGAACGTTGATCAACTCCTCCTCGTCAGGACCTAATCATAATTACGTATAAATACAAGGGCCAAAGTGCAAGAATGCACAACTCAGGCTCAAATAAGATCCAACTCACAACAAAACCTATTCTAACGCGTAGATCATGATTTTAAAAGAATTATGAAACTAGTTTCATATTTTTTGGAGCTCCGGTTGAATTATTATGAATTTTCTAAGATTAAAGTATTTTCTAGAATTAATAAATGATTATCGAAAAAGAAAAACACAGAGGTGACATGTGGTAGCACCAGAGTGTGCCACGTGGCATGATGACGTCAGCATGACGTCACCAGGTGGGTCAGCTCTGTTGACGTCAGCAGTGAGCCCTGCTGACGTCAGCGTTGACCAAGTCAACATTGACTGTTGACTGGTCAACCGAGTCAGTGCGGTCCGCAAGTCAGTGGGTCCCGCTAGTCAGTCTCTGAGCAGAGGCTTACATGTGGGACCCGCGTGTAAGGTTAAAAAGGTGAAAAAGAAAAGAAGAAGGGAAACTTGGTTCAGGGCTCAAAGAGATAGCAGGCCGACTCCTCAGCCCAACAGGCTCGGCTCAAGCCATGGCTCAAGGGGACAGGCCGGCTCGGGAACTCGGCTTGAAGGCCGGCTCGGCTTGACGGGCTGAATGCTAGGGCGATGGCCCAACTGGCGCTCTCCTTCTCTCTCTCTTGCTGGCAACCGGGGTCTGCGGGCAGCGGCTTCCACCCTCACTGACAAGCGGAGCCCGCGCGTCAGTGAGAGGGCCGAATCGGGTGTGGATCGTGCGTGGGAGGCTGTGCGTGTGGTGCAGGCGGTGGCGATGGTGAGGCTCTCCTCGGCGGCGGCGGCGGCGAGGTGGCTCCCAGGGCCTCTCCTCCAGGCGGCAGCGGGCTCCTCCCCTGGCGGCGGAGCGGAGACGAGGGAAGACGTAGGGCTAAGTCTCGGCGGGGCTGCAGAAGGCTCGCGCGGGCGGCGACGAAGCTTGACGGCGGTGCAGAGGTGCAGCGCGACGACGAGGTCCGGCGGCGCACCTAGGGATTCTGGTGTGGCAGATCTCCGAGCTCTTCGTCCTTGACGGCTCCGGTGGCGGTGACGACGTCAGCTCGAGCGGAGTCCTTCAGCGGCATGGCGGAGCTCTTACGGCGACAGCTTGGCTCCCAATGGCGAGGGCAGGGCACTCCGGCGATGGTGACGATGATGCAGGGCGGACGCAAGGGAACGGCGGTGGGACGAGGACGAGGACGAGGATGGAGGCAAGACACGATAACAGGGAGGATTGGCTTCAGTCAGGGATGGTGGCGGAACAAGGGCTCGGCATAGAGGTGGCTGCGGTGTGTGCACGCGGGGCTCCGGGACACCAGGGCCACGCGGCGGGTATCGGTGTGTGGCTTCGTGTCAGGCAAGGCTGAGGCGCGGGTGCAGGTCGAGGCTTGCGCGTGGCCACCGTGCGGCGACGTCGCGACATGGCGACGACGGCGGGGCGCGGCGTAGGCACGGTACAAGGGCGGGGAGGTCAAAAGGGGCGTAGTCCCCGGGTTCGCCGGGGCTTTAGCAGCGCGCACGGGCACCTGGGAAGCCAGGGCCGCGGTGCGGTCAGTGGCGAACGGCCGGTGACGGGTGAGATCAAGGCCGGCCCTTGCGGCCGACGTGGCACATCCGAGATGTCGCGGTGCGGGCGTGGCTGCGACGCGACGGCGCGACGGCGGTAGGGCGCGTGTGCGGGCAACGGTGAGATGTGCGTGCGGCCGGGCCAAAAGGTGGAACCTTTGGCCGGCGCGGTGCATGCGCACGCCGAGGCGTGGCCACGGCGATGTTAGGGTGCGCCGGAATGGCGGTGCCAAAGGCGTGCGGCAAGAACGTGCGGCGGCGAGGCCGCGGAGGGGTGCAAGTGCAGGTCATGGGGCGTTCGGGTGTACGCGCGCGTGCGAGCGCCGGGCATGGCCCAAGCGGCGGCGCTTCGTTGGGCTCCTGCAAACAAACAAGGGATGGGCCGGTCCTAGGAATGTTCTAGGGGAAGGCTCATCGATGGCGCTCGGCATCACGTCGGCAGCAGGGGCACAAGGAGGGGTGAGGTGCGTTGGTAACGGCGGCGGCCTACCAGTGGGCTTGAGGGTGATAGGTGGCGATGCAGTGACGAGTCGGAGCTGCGAAGAAATGAAGCCGTGCCGTGCCGCGCGGGTACGTCGAAGGAGTCGTGCGGGCGCCGGCATGGTGAAGCTCCTTGGCGGCGGCGGTGGCTTGTCCCTCTTCTTCCTCCTACCTTCTCCTGGCGCTCGGCGTAGACGCGCTCCGGCTCCTCCTTCCCTTCCTCTCTTTCCTCTCCCTCTCCTCCTTCTTCCCCTGTTCTTGTGGTTGGCGGCGGCGGAAGAAAAGAGCTCGGGGCTCTAGGGTTGTGGCGGCCGCGGGGTTTTATAGGCGGTGCTAGGGCTTAGGGCTCGGCGCGGGGCGCTCCAAGGCACGGACGCCGAGGATTGCCGGGGGCGGCTTGGGCGAGTGCGCGGGGCTATGTGGCGGCCATCGCGCGGCTAATGCGCGGGGCGCTAGGGTTCCCACCACACGGCAGTCAAAATGTGAGCGGCAAAAGGTGCACGGCGGCCTCCTCCGCGCGTTGTCGTGGAGCGGCGCAGGCGCGGTGACACGAGCGGGCAGGCGGTGCCGGCGATAAAGGCAGAGGCAGAGTAGAGGAGCGGGCGAAAGGGGGGAGAAAGGGGAATAGGATGGGGGTGCCGATAGGTCGGGTTAAAGCGACAGCGACTCAAAGGGGAAAGAGCGGAGCGGCGCGCGGGTACGGTGCCGGGCTAGCGCGTCCGCGGGGCGTGGTCCGGCTGACAGGTGGGGACCACCTGTCAGTGGCGATGGAGAAAAGAAGGGGCGCGGGCGCGGGTGCGGGTGCGGGCGCGGGCGTGGGCTGCCTCGTCCGCGAGGGCGCACGCGTGCTTGGGCCGCGAGGCAAGCTGGGTTGCGCGTGATCGGGCCGGTGTGCAGGCCTGTGGGCTGGGCTCTGTGTGTGTGTAGCAGGCCAGGCTTGAGAAAGGGACCGGGCCGACGGGGCAGATAGGGCAGGCCGGACTGCTGGGTTTCAGCTGGGTTTTGGGTTGGACCAGGTTGGACCGGGTAGCGGGTTAGGGTTAGAGCCGGTTAGTGGTTTGGATTTAATTTGAATGGTTCAATTCAAATTAAATCCCACACGAGTGTTGGCTTTTGAAATTAAATCCCACACCTCAATTTAATTTCTAGACAATTTTCTCACGCAAAGAAATAAATCCAGATCGAATTCGAACTTAAATGAGGTAGAGCCAAATAAAATCCAATAACTCCAAATACTATCACACTAGCAATTATTATCCTTAATTATAAAAAAAATTAATTACTAGGATTTCTGAGGAGGCAGAAATCCTACTTAAGTTGAAAGTTATAGCACTGCCACAAATTTTTTTTGAAATTTACATTTTTCGACTTTATAACATTCCGGAAAAATCCGGGATGTTACGCTCACCGACCATTTCGCACCTCTGCTCGTCGCCTGACTGCAGACTTGTGAATGCTCTGTCCTCTCCTCCTCTCGTGTGTCAGTTGCAGAACTTTGCAAATAAGGCTTGTTTAATTTTCCAACAATCTGGAAAGCATGGATGTTTATGTTCTGATACGGAATGGTCGCAGCTATGAGCTATTCTCTGATGACAAGCTTGCTCATTTCTCAAGAGCCTGTCTGGATGGTTCAGCAATTCAGTGACATGGTGTATGGTTGCTAGAAAGAGCAGTAAAGCATAAGAAGAACTGCTCTCCTTCAATCTTTTATCAATATGTTTCTGTATATTATTAGGGCATGTACAACAGTTTATACGGCTGTTATCTATTTGACATACACAGACAGTCAAATAGATAATTTTACAATATTTTAGACAGTTGTCTGTTTAGTTGTCTATATGATATTTAATACGTACTCTAATTGATGTTGTTTTGCATGGGAGCACGAGCCAGAGCAGTAGATGAAATAGTAGACATCAACACACTTTTTTTCTCATTTAATGACAGCCACATCAGCTCATTTTGATTATGTGAACTTATATAGACAGCTGCTATCTAACTGTTGTTCATGCCATAAAATCTCGTATGTTTTGAAACAAGATGGCAAAAGCTAGTAAATTTCTGTAGTTTTGTTTTTAATGCCCACCACTCCTTTGAGCATTCTTGCCGCTATCCAATAATTGTTTTGGTGAATAATTTCTGTGCAAAGATTGATATAGGGGTTACTACACACATTGATATAAATGTTAAAAGGGAGAGGTTAAATTACACTTGGAAGGGATTTGCTGGACAAGGAATTCGGGCTTAATTAACTGTTTCAATCCTCATGCAGGTTGAGCTCTCCAACATACTGGAAAAGATAGTTGATCACCTGCGGGGAGAAACTCAGATATCATTACTATTTCTAAAACCAGTAACGAGGAAAGATGCTCCTGATTACCTTGACATCATACGTCGCCCAATGGATCTTGGTACCATCAGAGACAAGGTGAGGAAGATGGAGTACAGAAACCGGCATCAATTCAGGCACGATGTAGCACAGATACAAATGAATGCACACATGACACATCTACAATGACGAACGACACCCTCACATCCCTCCACTTGCTGATTCGCTCGTGAAGTTGTGCGAGTATCTGCTCGATGAAAGCGCAGAGCTGCACGCTGAGGCGGAAGATGCTATTGAGCACTAATACAATAATTAGATTTAGCATTTAGAACTTGCCATGTCCTAACATAGATGATGTATTTGCTGATCTGGAGGTGGGAGTAGCTGTACATTTTTTGGGTCCTGGCAGTAATGTAAATGCAATCCCAATTCCAACTGTTTTACCTTCTGTTGGTACTGGGTGTTAGTGGATGTACACAGGGTCTAGGTTAGTCAGTGAGGGTCGCTGTAACTATGCCCTCTTGTTGTAAAAGTGTAGAATGTAATTTGTCTAAACCCATAACTTAATGATCTGATGGCCTTTCAGCATCGAGTATGAATGGCCTTCAGTTGTAGCATGAATTAGCAGTGGTTTTCTCTCACATCAAATCAGCACCAGCCAGCTAGCAGTAATTTTCTTTCACAGCAAATCAGCACCAGTCACAACCAGCCGAACAGAATGATAGCGGGCAAGGTCAAAGCACGTGCCTGGTTGCATGCGGTCGAGTTCACTAGATTTTTGCTTCTCTTTGAACTGTTTACTTTGAACTCTGAACTGCAGAACTGGTACCTAAATTTCGGTCCGGCCGGATGACCAGTGTCAAGAGCTCTTAGCCGTACAAGATTTATATCTTTGCATGGTTACATTTACAACTATCAAATTGTTCTTAACCAGAGAGCTACCAAATGGATGCCCAAAGTCAATACTCAACCTGCACCATGCATCAACGCCAGCCTTTGTGCAACTTGTGCGTTGTGCTGAATGATGTGCAGACCTTGACTGTGTACTCATGACAATGTCATTGGACATTAATGAACCCGGCTAAGTAATCGTACTTTTAAACGATGTGCCATGCGTACTCCTGTATCTCCTATTTGTTCCAAAAATGGGTCATACGTACTTTTTGTTCGAATGAACCACGCAAGAGAGCTGCCAATTATTTTTGTTCAAAAAAAAAGAAGAAGGAAAAATGGACAGTACAACAGAGCAAAAAAGGATGTAATATATGTTTAACATGGATGGTGACGTTCTAATGAACTACAGACAACCCAGGTAATACCAAGTATCAGCAGCTCCTAAATGTTCGATTTGAGATGCTCACACCTATGAGAGCATATCCAATAGTTTCCAAAAAAAAATTTCTCAAATCTTGTTGTTTACCAACTCTCCAAATAGATATGAGGAGACAAAAAAGAGTCCATCTTCAAGAGTTCTCCATTTTTACTCCCAAAAAATAAAAAATTGTGATCTCACGAGTTTTTAATTTCACAGGAAACTTCCATGGCTGGCGGACAGAAGTTTCTTACAAGTCAAATTGCCGGCGATTAAGAGCCTTGCATTGGGATGCATCTTAGCGGTCAGAATCTCGCCCGGAAGAATGCTGCGGCAGTGGTCTGTTCCCGTTAGACCATGGTGGCAGTGATCTGTTTCGTTGGCAAGCTCTTGGAACCAGCGCTGGTATCCACGGGGGACATGCTGGATGAGGTCCGGCGCAACTGGGAGGGTGCGGTGCAGGGTTCTCATAGGGAGAACGACGCTGCGGGGAGAAGGCGGTGAAAAAAAAACGGATAGGAGAGGACAGAGGCGTGCGTATTTTTACGTACAAGAGAGCCGAGTTTGCTAATGGTTAGGAGAAAGAAAACTTAGATAGAAAATTATTGGAGATGTTTTTTTCTTTTTTTTTCCAAAAAAATAAGAATAGGGAAGAGAGATTGGAAACTCTTGGAGATGCTCTGATCTATCAGTTACACACTGCTAAGCAAACTCCCAAAAAGCCTTGAAACAAACGGTGGCGTTTGGATCGTCTGATCATGACAAACAGGGGGGGGGGGGAAGATACCTCGGTCACTTGGCGCCTGCTACATGTTCTGTTCGGATTGATCTGACACTTATTTTTTTCTGAGAGGCAGAGAAATATCTGATCTGTGGCCTCACACCGTAACATAGAGGTGTAAACTACTGATAAGATAATCGTTTAGAGAGAGGGGGAAAAACACTGCCAAAAACTAGTTGCATTCAGCAGTGACGAAACTGCGAAGTGACCTGGGCATTTCTTTACTCGGCACAAGCATCCCCTTTTTTTTCGCAGTGGCCTACAAACAGTGCATTATTATATGTAAATCTATATCGCTGAACCAAACGGAGGCATACGGGAGCCTCTGCCAGTTCCGCCAGTACAATCACAACGCGTGTACCTCCTGCGCCTCGAGAGAGAGAAAAGTCACCGCTTGAGGCATGGCGCGTGGCAAAAACCGCCATGCTTTGGACGAGGTCGCGTTCTTCGTACGCGAGAGGCAGCTCCAGCATCCTTGCCCAGCGAATTTTTTCCTCATCGCACACTCACCGCCACCGCCTGGCCTACCTCTCCCCTTTCCTTGCTATCATGTCTTCTCTGTCCCCATCCTGGAGGCACGGCAATGGAGGTCGTCTTCTCCCACGGCCATCTTCCGCCGCAATCTGCTGGCCGGGTCTGACGGCGACACAACATCGGCGGGCTGCACGCCGAAGGTGCCGAGGGGGACACCGGCGCCGAGCTCTCATCCATGATACCGCGGGTGTTGTTGCTCTTGCGCATCAGCTCTCTACACTGCAGGACTGTGGAGGAGAGCTGACGCCGACGCTCGGTTCCTCCTCGACGTCGTACGTCGCCGGTTAAGATGGAGATGAAATCGACGGCGGTCTTCACCTAGCTCATCCACCGCTGTAACCGCACCTCCAGGTTCGCCCCCTCCCTCCCTCCGAGAAATGACCGCCTTCATCCCCACTGCCCCAGTCCCGGCGTTGGAGCTCTGCTTCAAATAATCTTCCTTCTGTCCATTTTTTTCTGTTGGCTTACTTGCTTCTGTGCTTTGGGCCGCTGCTTGATGTCGGCGTCACCGCACGACGCCCATCTGCATCGCATCCACCACGTTTCCAATACGCCATGCCTGCAACTGTGCAGCGTGTAACCCGTCATGGAGCTAGCAGTAGATCTGCTTGTGGAAGGGCAACGTTCCTATCTGGTGGTGAAGTTGGGACAATCTGAGTCATTATTTTGAACGTTGGGACATTGGTTTCTAATAATGCAATTCATATGTGCAGTAGTATCTTCATAGTTGCGTGAATGGTTTTTGGCCAAATAGAATTCGTGTGTCTTTGTGCCCATATTCTGTGTGCCTTCTCTATTAAACTTAGCACTTTACGGTCTTCAGAGTTTCCTCATTACTTTGCGTGTTTGTTTTTCAGGTAATTTGGGAACTTCTGCTGCTATAGATGACAGTAGGAATGTAGGATCCACCGAATGGATTAGAAGCGAGAAGATTGATAAGGCATTCTGAGATGGTAATAAGAATATCTAATGCTTAAATAGATGTACTGCTCCTGACTTAGATTGTTCCATTTACAAACCACAGTAAAATGGTACACAATCATATAATATTCATGGCACCACTTTTTCCCATTCAGATTTGAGTTACAGGCTACTGTATTTTTGCCTTAGGTTCCAGTTTCATGTTAATCTTACCAAGCAACTCCTGTTCAAAAAGATAAGTTGGAAACAATATAGCCTTTCTGAAAAATTCTCCATGCAAACTCCTTGCAAGGATTTTGTCATTAATTTCGTCAATTTTTTGTGATATAGCATTACTCATATCTTAAATTCGTAGTTGCTAAAAATATTGATTGTTCTCTTGCATCATCATACTTTAAGGTCCATCTTACAATAATATAGCAAAAATAAACTTAAAAAGACATATCCACGCACCTCTACAGGTATGGTCCACACCCCCAAAGCATAAATGTCAAAGTATGCACATAATGTATTAACATATACTTTTGTGGTTGCAAGATGTCTCTGTGGCTTCACTTTTGAGTTCTGCATTGTAAGCTCTGCTTCTGTCAGAGTGCTCTGTGAGTCACTCGGCATATCTAATTGGATGGTGTTTTGCTATGGATTATATTTTCCAAATGTTAGAAGGATAGGCACAATTAATCTAAAAGTTTACCTTTAAAATTTATGACGATTTACTTTCTCTGTAGTAGTGTTGAGCAAACAAGCATTCAGCTTTAGGATGCAAATTGTAGTAAGCTGGATGTTACTTTCTTCATGGTGTTCCTCATTCAGCTTTAGCGTAAACAGGCTAAAATTTCTGTGTATTTGGTTACCCTTATGGCTGCTGTACCAAATGCACAGTCGATAGATAATTGGTTTATGTTTGGCAGTGCAAGTTGTATTCATTTGTAATTGGTGCCTCCATCTATTGCACACTTTGATTAGAGAAAACATAGTTCTCATGATTTGTGAGGTGCCTCCCTTTTTAAGTGAACCAAGTTAGTAAACCTGAACATTATGTCTTACTAATTTCATCTTTCCAGTAAAATACTAAATGTTTCTATATGTACTTGAGTACCATGTTGTATAACTATAACATTATGTCTGTTGCAGCAGAGAAATAGGTGATGAAAAAGGACATTTCAACTTTTTTTGAGACCGAAGATAGTTGCATGATGGCCTGTGTTCTCTAAACAAAGCAGCTATCACGGCTAAATTGGAATTTGGGCACGAGAGCAGCTAGCGACGTAAATTATTTGTTATTTAACCATCTAAATGCAAATGTCATGTGTTACGCCGCAACATTAAGCCTTTTCATATAGGCAAGTCGGTGGACGGTGGATTTCATCCATTCACTGCAACCACAATGGAACAACACTACTACTGAAAGAGAACTGGCAAGAACAGCAGACGCAGGCGCGGCGAAGCGCGCCATTCTTCCTAGTTGTACAACTTGGCAGCAGATGAAGACCCGGCCAGCGCGCCTGCATCTCACATGGACACGGTCACACCTAAACACCTCATGCCCATGCATCCACATCTCTGACGACAGATAAAACGCTGCTGCAATTTTCCACCACGACCAGTTCTTCCAATCGCTTCACCCAGCAGGCCAGCAGCCCATTGCCGACTTCAACCACCGTCTACTTGCTTGGCCATGCAAAAAAAAAAACCCACACTTCTAGTGGATTCTCTCATCGTCGCCTCCATCGGACGGTGCTTCGCCGGCCTGTGTAGGCAGCCATGGCATCGTCTCGCGGACGCTGTCTCGTAGCCCTGCTCCTCGTCTCTGCTTCCCTCTGCGCCCATGGAGCAGGTAACCTCCTTCGCTTCAAGAACAGCTTGCGATCAAAGCGTGTGATGGACCAAAGATAGGTGAGCTGACATGACATGGTGATGATGAACCCGACCATCGATCGGTCGCAGCTGCGGCGTCGGACTCGGACACGACCGTGCTGGCGGCGGAGCGGACGCGGCGGAAGGACCCCCTAGACGGGCTCAGGTACTACACCGGCGGCTGGAACATCAGCAACAGGCACTACCTCGCCGTGAGTTCTTGGGTTCTTCTTCTTCTTCCTGTCGCCGGCCGGCTGCCGTTGATGCCAGTTCAAAGCATCCTTTTCCTCTGCCCTGATGTTCATGTCGTCCGGCGACCCGTGCAGTCGGCAGGTTTCAGCGCCGCGCCGGTGTTCGTGCTCGCCGCGCTCTGGTTCGTCGCCGTCGCGGCCGCGGCGCTCCTCGCCTGCTGCTGCCGTTGCTGCCGCGGCGGCGGCGCCAGCAACTACTCCTACTCTCGCCGGGTGTTCGCCACCTCGCTCGTGCTCCTGATCGTCTTCACAGCAGCAGCCGTGTAAGCAACCGATCGATCCCAGCTACTCGTTCACCGCTAGCTGCTGCTCGTCGAAGGTTTCTGATGTGTGGGGAATCACGGGCTGGTGCAGCATCGGGTGCACCGTGCTCTACGACGGGCAGCGAAAGTTCAGCGGCAGCACGACGGCGACGCTGGACTACGTGGTGAGCCAGGCCGACGGCGCGGCGGCGACCATGCGCGACTTCACCGGCCTCCTGGAGACGGCGAAGGGCGCGGGCGGCGGCGTGGCGTCGCTGCCTCCCGACGTCGCGCGGACCATCGACGACGTCGCGCGGCGGGTGGACGCCGCCTCCGACGAGCTCGCCGGGCGCACGGCCAGCAACTCGCGCAGGATCCGGAGCGCGCTGGACACCATGTACGGAACCTCGCCACACTGATTCATCGATTGTGGCCTGGCTCTTGATGGGCGCGAGATGAACTGAACTCCTGATGCCCATCCATGGATGATCCTGACAAGTTGCTTTGTTTTACGTGATTGCAGAAAGAAGGTGCTGATCGGTGTCGCCGCTGTGATGCTGGTCCTCGTCTTCCTTGGCTTTGGTGAGCACGAATTGCTCTTACCAAGTCCTCAGCTGAAGGATAAAAAATATTTTGATCTTTACCTAATCTGCTCGAAATTGTAGCATTGTTTATTTAACCTTTTGAGATTTTTACACAACTCCTCCCATCAATTTCTTGCAGTGTTCTCGTTGACGGGGTTCAAGTCGCTTGTGTACACGTAAGCACGCTAGCACACAGCATGCAAAGAACATACATCCTCTTTCTGACTGCAGTTGCTTGAAGGTCATCAACACATTCTTTCATATTCAGAGATTGGTGTACTAAGTTTCAGTTGCTGTATTTTGGCAGGGTTGTGTTTCTTGGATGGATAATAATTACAGCGACATTAATACTGTCCGGCACTTTCCTTCTGCTGCACAAGTTCGTTCTTGTCACTTATTGTCAATTCACACAAATTTGATGAAATTTTGCATCTCTTTTCCTAGTTCAGTCAAATTCCGTTCAAAATTTCAAACGTTTGCTACTTATAGTTGCATTATAGCATATACAGTAACATTTTGTTGCGCATTTGCATCTCATATCTTTGTTACAAGTTACTAAAGCACACTGCGACGGCCTTCACCCATGTTTCAGCGTGATAGGAGACACCTGCGTCGCCATGGACGAGTGGGTGGTCCAGCCGCAGGGCCACACCGCCCTCGACGACATCCTCCCCTGCGCCGACGCGGCGGTGACGGCGGAGGCCCTGCGCCGGAGCGAGGAGGTCAACTACCAGCTCGTCGCCAAGCTCAACGAGCTGGTCTCCAACGTGTCCAACCGCAACGTGCTTCCCCAGGCCGGCCCCCCGCTTTACTACAACCAGTCCGGCCCACCCGTGCCGCTCCTCTGCAACCCCTACAACGCTGACCTCTCCGGCCGCCGCTGCGCCGCCGGCGAAGTCACCGCCGACAACGCGCAACAGGTGCGTGCGGTGCGGCCGGCGATCGAAGAACCGCCGTTGATGAGATCTTGATGTCTGACGCTGCCGTTCTTGCTTGTGCGCGCATCAGGTGTGGCAGCGGTTCGTGTGCCGGACGGCGGCGGCGCCGGGGTCGGGCTCGGAGCTGTGCGCGACGGTCGGCCGCCTCACGCCGCCGATGCTGTCCCAGATGCTCACCGTGGCCAGCGTCAGCGACGGGCTGCGCCGGCAGGCGCCCGCCCTGCGCGACCTGGCGAGCTGCGCCACCGTGCGCCGCGCGTTCCAGACGATCAGCGAGCGCGGCTGCCCCCCGCTGCGGCGGGACAGCAGCCGGGTGTACCAGGCGCTGCTCGCGGCGTCGGTGGCCGCCATGCTCGCCGCGGCGGCGTGGTTGGCGCACTCCCGGGAGCGGCGGCGGCGGCTCGAGAGCGAGCGGTTCCGGGCGTCGCCGTACAGGCTGCCCATCGAGGAGAAGGTGCTCCTCAACAGCCCGAGACGGCCGTACAGGCGAGTGTGACACCTTCGTTCTGATCATCAAGGTCGATCGAGGCATTTGGAGCAACGGAATTTCACAGGGATTTCATGAGTGACGACGTTGCAGCTCAAAGGTAGAAATCTGGGGGAAATTCGTGGCCTGGATTGGGGCCTGAAGCCTGATTCGGATTAGGATGCGTATGTGTACGAAGCAGTTTTGGGAGTACAAATATATACGGTAATCTATGTGTCTTTGTACTTTGATAATAATTTATAAAATACAAAAGTAATTTTTCCACATAAAGTGCCTTCCTCTAGAATAACATCGTTTTGCGGTTCAAAGAGGAACGAGAACGTGGTGTACTGGTGTGCGTAAAGATAGAACGGAGCAAGCGACCTGATCGCTGCTACGATGTTCAACTCCTGGTAACCATCAGTCAATTAAACCTAAAAAAAAACCATCAGTCAATTAAACACATCATAATTCAGTAACTTTTTATTAATTATAAAGACCAACAGCTCGGTACATATAAACAATACTCTAAGAACTAGATAAATGTATCTTAAACCTAGTTAAACTTCTATGTGCTAACAATACCGACATACGACAACTCTACGGATCCAAGATATATTTTGCCACCCTCTCTCTCCACCGCCTCGGTCGGCCTCACGTTCTTAGGTCCCTTCATCTCTTGCAGCTTTTCACCTTCAGCGCCAATCCTAATGGCGAGCAAGTGTCTATCCAAACCAAACGGAAGCTCGAACTTCTCCCGATGCAGCGCCACCCAGTACCCTCCCTTCCCATCGGGCCTCACATTATCGGGGTATCCCGGCAAGTCAGTGAACGGCTCAGATGTGTTGGCCTTAGGTCCTCGGATCCAGTACCTCATTAGCTGGCATGGTCCAGTAAGCGCAACGATAAGATGGGTCCTATCAGCACTGACGGCAATACCGTTAGGGTACGTCACGCCGGACTGAAGCACGGTGACTTGATTAGTCCGTGGGTCGTATTTCATGATGCGTCCGGTTGAATCTCCCGTCGTGGTGACCATCTGATGTTGCGCTCGTGTGTACGTCGTGCTGCTATCGGTAAAGTAGACATCACCGGTGACCTGGTCGATGTCCACGCCGTTCGTGAAGCGCAACGGCGCACCGCCGGCCTCCTTAGCCAGCACGGTCGCCTCCCCGCCATTTGGGCCGACACGCATCAAACCCATATAGGCGTCTGCGATGTAGAGGTTCCCGGAGTCGACATGAAACCTCAAGCCGAGCGGTCGGCCGCACGAGCTCTCCGTGGCAACCGGCGGGAGGTCGGAGAAGGCGTCGCAGTTGTTCTTGGTGTAGCTCGGGCTGTACGCGAACGTCCTCCAGCCAGCACCCTCGCCGCCGTACTTGAGGATGCGGCCGTCGGAGACGCTGACGTAGGGCCCGGCGCCGTGGCCGTCGAACGCGACGCTCTCAGGGCCGATGGCCAGCGTGTCTGGTAGCTCCAGGCGCTGGGGGTTGCTGGCGTCGATGGCCTTGGACGCGGCGGCCGGGGCCAGGAGCAGCAGGACGGCGGCGAGCAGGGCCGCGAGCAGAGGCAGCTTCGACGCAGTCCGCTTCATGGTTTCTACTCCGGCCGGTGAGTTCTGTGTACGAGGTGGTTCTCACTGCGTACTGTTGGTTGATCGCTGTTACGCTTTGGTTTGATTTGTTGGAGAACGGCGTGTCTGCTTCCCGTTTTATTGGGGGCTTCTTCAGGCGTGCAGTCCGAATCGGCGTCAGAACAAGCAGGTAAAGCAGGCTCCGAGTCTCTCTCTTCGAAGGGGGAGAAACGCTGACGGACTCGGGCTTCGAATCGAACAGGCGAAAACGGCCTGCTGATGCTGTTTTTCAGGTCGACGATCATCTTCTGTGCTCTCATCGCCTTCGCAACGCAAGGGTGATTTCAGTTTTTAGGATGCAACGGCCAATTTTTCCCGGGTTGTACTGTTGTTTTTTTTCTGTAGACTGGGATTGTTAAGTGTCGTCTGTTGAGGGAAACATGCATGCTTAAATTTAACTTAGGTTTTGTTGGTTCTTGAACCTGCACGAGAAGCTGATGATTCTCAGTACATTTTGTGCCTATAATCGCCAGCGAAGTGAATTTTACTTGCACAGAGGTCCAGGCCTTCAATTCATTGCCTGCAAGAATATCGAAACACAAGTTATTATATTTCGTAATGACTGTTTCAGATTTTCAGTCTAGTGGATCCCTACAGCAGACGAAGGGCTGAAGAATTCAGGAGCAAAGCCGTTAGTCTGTTACCGCTCTCGTTCTGCAATGTGACCAGAGCCTGATTTTCCATGAGCGAGACTGAGTAGGACACCATGGTCATCTAATTTTGTCTCCAGTTATGGCAACTGAATGTTGAAAGTAGAGGGCACCCATAGCTCTTCAGGGTACAAGATATGGCCTCTTTATCCTGTTTGGTTCGCCATACAGTAGCCAGCTAAATTTCGGCATGGGCCAGATTTTGTTCATCAAATTGGTGGCCATGATTTTGGCTATCAGTGTCCAGAGTAGAGGGACTACAATGAAGTTTTGGTTCCAAACCAAATAGTGGCAAAAGTTTGGCATGACTAGGGAACACCTTGGGCAACTAACAAAAACACATACCTGGTTGCATTGCTTCTGAAGAACTGATCCAATTATAAAATTTTGGATGAAATTCACCGTAGCAATTTTCAACCGAAGATTAGAAGAACTAAACATGATCTAATTATAAAACTAATTACACGAATGGATAGAAAATCACGAGACGAATCTATTAAGTCTAATTAATTCAGCATTAGAAATTGTTTACTATAACACAACATTATTTAATCATGCTCCAATTAGGTTTAAAAGATTCATCTCACAATTACACCTGGAGGGTTGTGAAATAAGTTTTGTCAGTTATCCACATTTAATGCTTTTAATTAGTGGTCAAACGGTCGAAGTTACTGTAGCACTAGAAAATTTTGAGATTTAAACAAGGCCCGAACAATCTGGATAGTAGGATGTGTTTAGTTGGTGAAAAGTTTGGATTTTGGTACTGTAGCACATTTCATTGTTACTTGACAAATAATATCCAATCATGAGCTAATTAGGCTTAAATTTTATTTCGTGATAATCAGTTAGACTGTGTAATTAGTTATTTTTTTAACTATATTTAATACTTCATATATGTGTTCAAAAATTTGATGTGACGGGTAGTGTATGAAAAATTTTTGTAACTAAACAGGGCCTCGGAATCTGCTGCTGTTTCGAAAACCGAACGTGGTTTAAGACTACTATAGCAGGGTGGGCACTGGCCGCACACGCAACAACTCTGACGTTGGTTGATCGCATCACGAACTGACGCCAAACCCAGACACCCCCTACAACTCGGTTACAGTGGCAACAAGGAAGAATTTGGCATCTACATACTGCAAGCATTGTGTGGAAATTTTTTAAAGATTCAACCAAAATTAATAAAAAAATACAAACCACTGTCCGAAACCCCTTGGGGGGGTTATTTGTCCGGTTTTGAAAAGGTTGGGAGGTTATTTGTCCGGTTTTATAGGTTGGAGGGTTAAGTAGTCCACTGCCGATAGGTGGAGGGATTATGTAGACTTCCACCGATTATAGATTTTTCAGCTCATGACAAAATGAGGAGCATCCGAAAAAGTGCCTGCCGACTATTCTGAAATTACAAGAAGCTCAAATTACAAGAAGCTCATAAAAGTGCAGTTCCTGTTAAGGTTAGCGGGTTCTCTGAGCAGCTCTAGTGGTTCCGGATGTCGCCGTACATGCATTTTTTCCATGACGTGATGAATCTGAATTTTCATCTATTATATTAGTAAGGGAGTATTTAAAAAAGCCATCATATTTGTCGAGAGAAGATCTATAAATTCTCACATTAATCTAAAAGAAGAATAATTTACATCATTGGATTTTATGAAAATCTAGAATTTTTGGCGCAGCAAGGCTGTGCCGTACTGAGTTGGGCCAGTTGGTGTCCACATTCTTATACAAGATGAACAGTTTTTTTTTTATTTTACATTTGAGTTGGGCTAGATCTTACTGATTATTTAGTTCCCATGTTGAAGTGATCTGCAGTTAGTAATGATCAGTTTTTTGAAGGTTACTTTTTCAGCATAGTCAAGAGTACTTAAAAACTTTAAACAATTAGAAGAATATAAAACAGAGTGTTAAATTTTGGAGGACATCATTTCCATATATGGCGACCAAAGAGAGAGACGAACACAGTAAAACAGATGAGTTACCAAATGATAAGGTGGATATTGATCCTCTAGGAACTATTTACAGCAAAAGATGCAACGAACAGTTCTATCGGTGATGATGGCAGTTTTGTTGTCCTGCTCTGACCATTCTTCATAGGAGCTGCTATATACAACAAAAGGTAGCTCCTGTTTGTTTATATTTGAGAAACCGTTTACAGCAAAAGATCTACCCAACACTTGTATGGGTAATGATGGCAGTTCTGTTGTTCTGCTCTGACTATTCTTCATAAGAGGTGCTATATACAACAAAAACAATCCAGCCAACGTAGCTGGTAGTTTGTACCCAAAAGCAATCCACTTCATGTGTAGTTTCAGATTGTGAAGGACGATATATCCTGAAAAGGATTTCAAATAAAATAAAATTGAAGTCAGTCTAATGTTTTGAATTTAGAATATAGATAACGTTAGTGTAGTATGTGATAATATGTAGCTTAGCTGGTTGAGAGGTTAGGTGAATTTGCATACCTTACTGTTTGCTCTTCCCTTGCGAGTGTGTTCTTTTAGTTTGTTTCAAAGGGGTATTGTCGTCATTGCTATCGTTGGAGTCCTATGTGTAAGTAAACAAATAATGAGTGATACATAGCACGATATTTTCTACAGTTCATTGCATAGAAACAAGTTTGGGCAAAGATATTGTACCTGCTGATTATCTTCAAAGTCTTTAAAATTCCTTTTGTTTGTATTTTCACCATGTGCTGAAAATGAATGTAAGTTTCAAAGTTATAAGAAGTTAAGAACTGCAATGATTTTCATTTCATCATTGTGATCATGGAAATATTTAGATTTGTATAGACATACCTAGTTTTGTCTATTTCCATATATTGGATATCTTCTGGTAGCTGTGATTCAAAAGGTGAGTGCTGCAAATTAATTAAAAATTTAAATGCAGTGGTTATATAGGGTTATATTAACAGAAAATAAATGGATTTGTAACTATAGTCTAGAGCATACCTGTATCTCCATTTTGTTTATTGCTATAGGGACCAAAGGTGGTAGATTAGCAAGTTCAAAAGTTGAGGTTGAAGTGGTTCTGAGGTTTTCCTCCTTGCTGATTGCTGGTATATTAGCTTGTCTGCCAAACCTCTGTTTGATCATAAGGACTTCAAATGATGGTTCTCTCTTTTGGATGCTCTTGTTGGACAAAACTCTGATAATGAAGGTGAATTTTTGCCCAACCAATGAAGTTATCTCTGGTGGTGTTTCATTTTTACCATAATCATTTAAGAGTTTGTCTACAGATTTTCCAATTAGCTGCAATGCTCTTTGCTGGAAAAGCATGAATTCCAAGCTGTAGGTGTTATCGGTTCCAATAAGAGGTATTTTGTACCTGAAAAATGGTTATATTCAAATGTAAATCTGTTTTCTTTGTTTTTTTTTCTTTTTATGAGCAGTAAATTGGCATGTAAATTAATCTTACTTGTACTCATATTGTGTGCAAGGACATCCTGGCTTTGTGCACTCATAACTCTTTCCATTGAATCTTTGTCTTGAATTACAGATTTTGCAAGCGTGATAATATCAAGATTGCCTCTCTGCAAGACCAGTAATTGTAACCGTGCATTCATACCTTTGTCCCTAATAGGAAATATGAGATTTGTTGTTATGAGCATTGTTGAAAATATAAATTAAATGAAAGTACGAAATTTAAAAAATAGGAATGTGTGTAACCTAAATTTGACATTACCAGTTTGTCGAAAGGATCAATATCTTTAAGTTGCAGGCATGTGGTCTGCTCAATATGCTTTTCAATGTCATCTGCACTCTGAAGGTCAATTTTCTTTACAGCTTGATCAGGTATAGTTGGTAAGCTGCAGTTTAGAAATAATTAGTATATTGTAAAAGTTTGTTCTGAAATTTTGGAGAAATTTTATTGCATATTTTTGTACCTCTTTTGGAATATTTTGATTTCTGGTATATCATTTTCATTGATGTACCAACGACATGCTGATGTGCCACTTAGAAAATAAGAACTTTCTTTTATGCATTTCATAGAAGTTCCAACAAAAATAGCTATAACATGGTTCTTCTGACCAATGTTGTAGACTGATTCTCCCTGAAATTCCAGAGCTCTTGGACCCCAAAGTGATAGCTCGATCATGTTTCCACTTTGTTTCATGAAATAAAAAGATAACAGTGTGAGTGGGAAGATACGCAAGTAAAATTTAATTATACAACTTGAAATTTGATAGTATGTCAAGGTTTTTTTTAGAACTTAGAATATATTTTTATTATGTACCTCAGATCCCCTAGATGAATGATTCTCTTCCATTTTAAAGTTCCAGAACTTGTTAGTACTCTTGCTGTATTTGACACAGCTAGAATTCTACCAATGACATCTGTGTTGAACATAAGGAGTTGAAAATGTTAGATTTAAAACCATAAGATAATCAGCAAGTTGTTGTAGAAAATATATGTGGGTATGCAATAGCTGTTACCTAGAAATTTCTCTGTATTTCCTGCGTGTTGATATAGATTGGGAAAAGGCGCTAATGAGAATGCATATTTTGGAAAGTCTGATGGCTCATCTTGAAGTTGTGCAATCTGTGTTCTTATGTTGAGCCGGATCATGTAAGGGCTTTCAACAGGTCTGTATCCTTGTTTTGCATTGTGGATTGTTATCTTTGTCATATAAACAATTTTCCCCTCTTGTAGATGTTGGTTGTAGTAGTGGTATTGCATCCGGTGGTATTTCAGCGTACATGGAATAACCCTGCAGATAAAAATATAGTGATGTAATTTCCATGTAATTGAGTCTACGTATGTTGATATGTAAAAATATAGTTGGGCTATTGCAATATTCAAAATTCGGTAAAGAGATGAAAAGCTTGAAAGAGATTTTTACCTTTTGATCAATAACCACAAGGTCAAGGTGCCTAATCTCATTTTCTTCATCTCTTCCCCTAAACTCCCACATTCTTGAGACTCTGACACATATGATGTAGTTCAATGGTCCTGGTTTTACGTTTGCTAGGAAGGTGATGTTCATCTGCATTTTTATAAAGAGAAGCGTTAGTATAAAATATAGATATTTTATATTAAATTGATTGTATTGTTGTCCCACATGTTCCATCTTCATTTTCGACTAATCTTTTTAGTCCCCTTTTATTTGTTACACGTGATATAGCTACATTAAATTGTCCATGTGTAAATACTGGTTTCTTTAAGTATACTCCAACATTTGTTAGAGTCTGCCCTTGACTTTTATTTATAGTCATCGAGTAGCACACTTTTATAGGAAATTGTCGTCGATTTAAAGTAAAGGGCCAGCGGCACCCTCTTGTTGTCAAATTTATTCTTGGTATATATGCGGTTTCTCCAACATGTGTCCCTGTTATTATAATAGCTTGTATTATGTTATCTCCTAAATTTGTTACTATTAGTTAAATTTTACATTTTGTTTAGAGCATACCTTTTGTGGTTATCTCTAGCCTTCACTTTTGTTTGCTCCTTATTTTGCAGGCCTGTAGTGGAAGTACAATCTTTTGTCAGAAAGTATACAATATGTATTTATCTAGACAGTAAACTTAGTTTTATAAATCATCTAGAATATCTTTATTGTTAGTAAACAGACAGCAAAAATAAATACATTTTTAAATTGAAGATTCCAGAATATGATATTTCCTAGATTATTTTAAATAAATAACTGTTGTTTCTTTTAATATATACCCATCAACAAGCTAGTATAGAGAACTCCATCTCTTACGCCAGGCTTGCAAAAATAAACTTTTGTTGAATTCATTTGCAGAGCAGGAATAGAAGAAGACAGGTATCTTCATGAAGGACCAGAGTTTCATGCTAGTAGTACCAATGGTGTTGAATGATATGCTACGCTTAAATTATAGTCGCTATACTTATGGGAGCTATACTTATGGGAGTTTGTAATTTATGAAGTGCAATGCCAGCATGTTTGTGATTATCAGATAGCACTGTAAAATATGTTAGAATAGGTTGGGCATTTTGTCGAGCATGTTCTAGGCAGTGGAGGCAACGTCAGCTACGACCACTGCAACCTTGGAGGGATGGCGCAGGTATAGGAGCCGTGGCTGGAGCTGCTGCTCGTACCACCGTCACGTCGACTTGCAGGGGTGTGAGGGGGGGGGGGGGGGGGGGGGGGGGAGGGAGGGACGTCGCGGCGAGGGGCACCGCGCCGACGACGATATAGGCGGGCGCTGGGGCAGGGACCTCGATGGCGGCGGCGGCGGCGGAGAGTTGAGAGACGCGCGCAGGCAGGAGGATGGTGCCCGGGGCGAGAGTTGTACAGAGGAGGCTAGGGTCGCCTGAGAAGGGGCCTGCGAGCTTACCTCCGTCGGTAGGGAGCCGTGGCAAAGAAACGGCGGCGAGGGTGATCCGCTGATGGCCCTGCGTGACGGGAGAAAGGAAGAGATTAGGCCTAAAACGGGTCGCAGAAGGGGCAGTCATGCCGTGGGTGCGAGGAATTGTGGCGGCACTTACCAAGGAAAGCGAATTTGGCCTCTTGGGTGTTGGATGGAAGACGGCAGGGTGTGCGACGCTAGCAAGAGTTACGCTGGTCTTGGTTCTTTTCTACAGCCTTCGCACGGAAGATTTTTTACAGCCTTCGCACGGAAGACGAAGAGACATTGCATCAGGGAAGATTAGTCTGGAAGCCTGTGGAGACGTCGCGTTCGGCAGGCTGGAGCTGGAGGCTGGGGCTGGAGTAGTGTGAGAGAAAAACACTATTATTTAGCTGGTGGCTGAATACTGGAGCTGGAGTGGTGTGAGAGAGAATTACTGTAGGGCTGGAGCCCTACCCACCAGCCGAACACGGTGGTAGAGAAGGCGCACCATCTGCTCCAGGCGGCGGCCGGCCGGCCGGCGGCACGCAGGATTCACTAGTTGGAGATCGGACGGATAAGTATTAGAGGCGACGTGGCCCAATAGTTGCTCGAAAATTTCACCGCTATTAGGTCTTTAGAGATTGGTAAATAGCTAAATTAAAAATTTAAAAATAAGAAAAATTAGGATATCACAAAAGAATCCATACCGAATATGATTAGTAAATACATAAAGTTGAAATCTATTATATTAATAAAAGAGTGTTAAAAGAAGTCATTATCTTCGCCAAGAGGGTTTAGAAGTTCCCACATTAATTTAAAAAGAGAAGAATTTACATCTTTAGATTTTATAAAAATCTAGCGATCTAAACTAACTCAAGAGTTCATATAAAATATGATTGATAAATAGCTAAAGTTGGAATTTAAGAAAATAAAAAAGTTAGGATATCACAAAAGCCTCCACTGCTCGTTAACGCTTCAATGTGAACTTAGATTTAATTCTATTTATTAGTTTTGGTAGTACATTACTCACGTAGATATTTTTCTAAAATATAAGAATAGTTTATCATTATAGGTAAAAATATTAAACAAGAATGTATGTAGCTGTCCAAAAATAAAAAAATATATTGATAATTAAAATTTATAAACTTTTAAATGTATTTTTATAAGGTATTTTGCCCTAAATTCATGCTCCATAAATATGCACTACAAAATATAAATGTAAATCATAGTTCTTGATCGACACCCGCACACTTAGGATAAAAGTTACAATAAGATAACTAAATCAAAATCTACACATCCATTTATTTTGAATTAAAAACCATAATTAATGGAATAAAACTAGCCAACTGCGCTATTTGCGCCTAGTTAGCATCTAAAGCAACGAAATACAGTCTTAACCAAGTAGCACACCGCAGTTTGGTGGCTGGCAACCACCACTTTTTTTTTGTGAAGGGACCCACACAAGCTCGGGCGTCCAACACGGGACGCAAGGTTGAAATGACCGGCTGTAAGCAAAAGTCTGAGGAAACTAAAACTATCTTAAAAAACAGAACCAGCAGTTCCGAAGCTAGGCCGTTTCAGGAAACAGAGATATTCTAAGGAGTCCACACGCCCAAAGATCAGCACAAGAGCAGAGATTTCCGGGGCCAAAAACCAAGTGGTAGTTCCGGCCGTTCATGCAGCACATGCACATCCTTTCCCTTATGCTGTTCACTGCAGCAGGATCGCTCAACAGCCCGAGACGGCCGTACAGGCCAGTGTAACAGGTTGCGATCATCAGCTCGACTGCTCCAGGCTCACAAACCTGCAGCACATGAATTTCATTGGAATTTCAAAATTCCGCTATCTCTTTGAGTTTTAAAATTCCGTGCTCTGAATTGAGCATAGTTTGGATGTATATGAACGCAGCAGTTCTTTGCCTGATGCGTTTTGGAAAGAAAAAACAGAAACGGGAGATCTGGATGCTTGTGAACCGCGGTGACTAATGCGGACTCAAAGCACTGACGTTTGGACAACGCTGAGGCCATTAGCCATTAACCATGGCTCCTTCAAGAAATGCCGTGCACGGTGCGGTACGCATGTTGTAGGTTGTTGCTGTCTCGGGTGGTCAGGGATCGTAGATGACCGTTTGGGTTCAGGGTTTAGCGAGGCGCGCGCACGGGTTTGGTGCCTTCCGCAGGTGGCTTGGTGTGGCGATCGGCAGGCTTCTCATAAGCCCGCCAACATGATCAAACATTTAAATTCCGATCCGATTTGAGAATCATAATTCAAACAGTTGCATCATTTTATTATTAATTAATTAAAGACAAAAAAACACAAATACTACTGCAATACATTAAAAGAGAACAAATACAATATCTTAAACCTTACTAAACTTCTACGTGCTAACGATACCGACGTACGATAACTCAACGGATCCAAGATATATTTTGCCATCGGCTCTCTCCACCGCCTCGGTCGGCCTCACGTTCTTTGGTCCCTTCATCTCTTGCAGCTTTTCACCTTCAGCACCAATCCTAACTGCGAGCAAGTGTATATCCAAACCAAACGGAAGCTCGAACTTCTCCCGATGCAGCGCCACCCAGTACCCTCCCTTCCCATCGGGCCTCACATTATCGGGGTATCCCGGTAGGTCAGCGAACAGTTCAGACGTGTTTGCCTTAGGTCCTCGGATCCAGTACCTCATTAGTTTGCATGGACCCGTAAGCGCGACGACAAGGTGGGTTCTATCTGCGCTGATGGCTATGCCATTGGGATACGTCACGCCGGACTGAAGCACGGTGACTTGATTAGTTCGTGGGTCGTATTTCATGATACGTCCTGTCGAGTCTCCCGTCGTGGTGACCATCTGATGTTGCGCTCGTGTATACGTCTTGCTACTGTCGGTAAAATAGACATCGCCGGTGACCTGGTCGATGTCCACGCCGTTCGTGAAGCGCAACGGCGCACCACCTGCCTCCGTCGCCAGCACCGTCGCCTCCCCGCCACTTGGCCCGACGCGCATCAAACCCATGTAGGCGTCGGCAATGTAGAGGTTCCCGGAGTTTACATGGAACCTCAAGCCGAGCGGTCGGCCGCACGAGCTCTCCGTTGCGACTGGAGGGAGGTCGGAGAATGCGTCACAGTTGTTTTTGGTGTAGCTCGGGCTGTACGCGAACGTCGTCCACCCGGCACCCTCGCCGCCGTACTTGAGGATGCGGCCGTCGGAGACGCTGACGTAGGGCCCGGCGCCGTGGCCGTCGAACGCGACGCTCTCGGGGCCGATGGCCAGCGTGTCCGGCAGCTCTAGGCGTTGGGGTTTGCTGGCGTCGATGGCCTTGGCCGTGGCGGCCGCTGCGGCCGAGGGCAGGAGCAGCAGGACGGCGGCGAGCAAGGCCGCGAGCAGCGGCAGCTTCGACGTGGTCCGCTTCATGGTTGCTACTCCGGCCGGGGAGCACTGAGTACGAGGTGGCTGGTTAGTGATTCTCCCTCGCTGTGGTTGGCTGATCGGTGGTATGCTTTGGTTTGAGTTGTGGGAGAAGGGCGTCCCCTGGCTCCCGTTTTATTGGGGGCTCGTTCGCCGTGCGCGCTCCGAGTCGGCGTCAGAAACCGGGCAGGCGAGCGGACTCGGAGTCTTTGTGCCTTGGAACGGTTCGACGGGAAAGAGGAATTGAAAGAGGAACACGGCGGACTCCGAATCTGAATCGATCAAAAACGACCGGAGAGGGCAGCGATCATGGGAGCCAGAGAGCCGGTGCCAGCAGCGAAGCCGAACTCCGAATCTCCCTCGGCCTCGGCTGGGATGAACGGAGAACGGAATCGCTCGTAACAGGTAGGCCATCGAAGAACGTTTGGGATGGCAACGGCAGCGCGACCGCGCCGATACCCACTCGGTTTCCGCGCCGGCGACGGGTTCGGCAGCGCCCACCGGCTCGGCAGCAGCCGCGGCGGCACTCGAACGGCGGCGACGCTCGCCGGTGCTCCCCGTCAGAGAGAGATTCGAAGGTGTCGAAAATCGAAGCCGTTTGGTGTGGCTGGGTTGGAGTCGATCCGTCATCGCGAGCCCACCCGTGGCCTACGGGCCGCTCCAGGACAGGGTTTAATTTCACGTTGGTTGCGAGCGGCCCGGCACGACACACACGGACACGGGCTCTGCTGCTGCTGCTGCTGCGCTGCGCTGCCGCCGCCCATCCAGTCCATCCGCAAACCGTGGCATGGCCAAGGAAAAGCAGCGTCCTTTACGGCAACGTGATGATGTGCAATGATAGGTGGGGATAAAAAAAAGAACAGAAAAGAAAACTCAGCGACGGGAGTACATACACAGGATAACATAAGAAACGCCAAGAACCGGAACTCTCCCTTCCGGCACGGCGACACCGGCGCCATGATCGTGCCCGTCCCCACCGCGACGAGATCGCCCGCCTTCCCCCGCACAATCATCCCGTCCCCCCCCCCCCCCCCCCCCCCGGCGACGCCGCGACGGCAGGGCGCGGCGCGGCGCGGGTCGGGTGCACGTTTCCGGGAAACCGGGTTCTGGATGGGACAAGCATCCGTGCGCGAAGCAGGCGGCGCGGCCTAGGGATGATCTAAACATCAGAATTTTTAGAACAAATTTGATATTTTAAAATAGATATACTTAAAATTTTAAGCTAATCTTTTTTTATAATATCAAGCATATTATTACACATATGAATAAATTTTTGTATAAATTTTTTTATGTATTATTTGCTCCCTACAATTAAAAAGGTGAAAAAAGATTCGTATCCGTATGTATTCGAATTTTTATATCTATTATTTGAGAATATATATGATAAATTTGAGGTTTAGTTTTTTTGAATCTTTAAAAGATAATGTTAAATACAAGGCTATGAATTTACATAGTAAATTTTATATCTTATTTGTTTATAATCGAAAAAAAATGACCAAAAATCTGACATTCGAATAGACATCCGAATCTATCCTTAGCGCGGCCTCTGCTGGGAGATTAATGGCACGCGCTTGTGAACCCACGGCGGCGAGCGGCGCGCGGGGGAGCTGAGCTCGTGCTTCGTTAACCCGTCTCGGACCGGCGTTGACGACGCGTGCCGCGACGGCGAGCAAGCTGCAGCCTTCGGGCGGTGTGCGCGGCCGGGTTCCATAACACCCCAGCAATCGATTCGGCGCCCGTACAAGAATTCAGGGCGCTCGGGTAATGTTTTTATCCACCTAAAGAAATGGGGTGGTTGGGAACTTAAGCGGCTTGCTATGTGAAGATAAATAAAAGTTCCACTCTAAGAGCAGGTATTCTAATCGGCGGAGAGCCGGCTGAATGCCTATGTGTCCCATGAGAGAGAAGGAGGCCGGCGGTCTGCCAGGCGCCCGCTTGAGCCGGCTGGGAGGACATGCACGTGCTGTCATTGGTCAAGACCGTAGGACCCACCACTATCCAGGTCTCCCTTGCAGCCGGCGGCCGGCTGGCTTATAAGTCTTGCTCTAAGCAGTACTGCATGCTTTGGCATACAGTAGTCAACACCTACGCGCTCTAGGAAGTACTCTAGGAAAAGGAAATAATATGAATGATCCTTGCATCCTTTTGGCGCCAAACTGCACATGCCTACATACAAACTCAAAAAGGCCGAGATACTTCACGCAGCATGCACTCGTACAAAACACACAAGCTACTCACATAGATACAGTTTTTTTTTGGGTGATAGATACAGAAGTTAAGGCTCTATTTAGTTCCAAAAAAATTTATACAGTACTCATCACATCGAATTTTTTGACACATGCATGAAGTATTAAATGCAGTTGAAAAAAACTAATTATACAGTCTAATTGATTAGCACGAGATGAATTTTTAAAGCCTAATTAGTACATGATTGTATATTATTTGTCAAGTAACAACGAAATATGCCACAGTACCAAAACCCAAATTTTTTCGCGAACTAAACACAACCTAAGCTGGAATCACCCTAGCTGGATTCCTACCACACAGCAGCGAGTGCCTCTGCTTACCACCACTCCACTCGCCTGTTATTTTACCGCCAAAATTCACTTTCGCCCATGCCTACTACTAACCTCTGAAATTTAAAACTATCTCGTGACGCCGTTAAGCACGCTCCCCATAACCAGACAAGACCTTAAAGGCCCACACATGGAAGTGTGGCATCGATCCAAAGACCCGTCACGGTTTTCCCTTCCCTACGCTGTCCACGCTCACGCTGCACAGTACTGTGCTGCCGGCAAATGAATCTCAGTCACGTCCTTTTTTTCTTTTTGAAAACATGAACCTCACACATCCTTTACGGCCGTCAGCTGGCCTGCTTTCAATTTACCCTGAATTTTCTACCGTCAGATTAAAACTGTAGCTTTCTTTCCAAAAAAAAAGAAGATTAAAACTGTAGCAGTAACGGGCACGCAGGCCCCAGCTCACACTCTCCCCTGCCACCATTGTCACGAACTAAGCAGCAGCCATCATCATACGTGCCTCAAAACATCTCAATGATCTTTGCATTGGCCCCCAAATTTAAGAAATCTCAAGTGGGCAGATTACACTTGCCTTTTCTCGTAGAAAAGTGCCATGACCTGAGCCATAAAGCCCAACGCAGCTGCCCAAGTGCTCAGCAACTCAACGACTTCAGACTAGTCTATGCTGAAAAGGAAAGCCAGCGCCACTTTGCAGGGGCATGTGAGCGGCCGCAGCCAGCGGATGCACGGTGATCTGCTCCAGATCAGCCTGGCAGCTTTGCCTCGAGCTTAGTTAGTTTGTTGGTGTGACTTGTGGGTGACCTCCCTGTGCCGTTTTGGATTAAGATTTGCACACGGTTATACACGGTACTGCATGAACGAACATTGGTGAGGCTGTGACCTCATGTGGTGTTGGATCTTGTGTGCCCGTGCGCAGAATCCAGGCGGTACTGCCACGCGCTATGCGCGTCGGTGTCGCAGCAATACGTCCCGGAATTTACTCGCTGCAGCTGCTAGAATACGGAGTAGAATCTGAGTGAGGTGGCAGCCATTGCTGCTGCAGCAGCAGCAGAGAGGCAGTGAGTGGTGGTGGTAGCAATCCTTGTGGCAGAGAGGCATGTGAGCTGTACCGTGCTGCTGGCTGCTGCAGCTGCGAGCTTCTACCGGTTCAGGGTCTCAGACTCTCAGTGTCCCCGCCCCTTTCTATAAAGCCTAGCGCGTCGTCACGAGTGGTCGCGGTGAGCAGTGAGGGGGACCTGGTCCTGGGTCACTGGAGGTTGAGGTCTTGAGGAGTTGAGGGAGTGAGCGGGCGGGGAGGGGAGGGCGCGCCATGGACTGGTACGCGTGGCTGTCGAGGACGGGGCTGGCGCCGTCGCTGACGCACGAGTACGGGCGCCTCTTCAGCCGGAACGAGCTGGAGCCCGGCGACGCGGCGCACTTCGACCACGACCTGCTCAAGAGCATGGGCATCGCCGTCGCCAAGCACCGCCTCGAGATCCTCAAGCTTGCAAGGAAGCAGGCGGCGGCGGAGGCGGGCGAGGGCGCGTCGGCGGCGGCCGCGCGGCTCGCGCGCAGGGCCACGAGGTGCCTGGCCCGCTGCGTGCGCCGGCTGGCCAGCGGCGGCGGAGTGGGGAGGAGGGGCGCGTCGTCGGTCACCGTCGTGCCCAGGATCTGCAGCGGCGACGGCGCCGTCCGGGTCGGCGCCGTGCAGCAGAAGAGCGCCGCCAACAACAAGAAGTCGATGGTGCTCATGATCACCGACGGCGCCGGCGGAGGAGACGGCCTCGCCAGGGGCGGCGGCGCCGCGCGGCTGTCCGCGTCGTCCCAGAAGGCGAGCCTGATGTTCCACGACTGCTACCACAACGACGACGAGGACGAGGAAGGCGAAGAGGACGACGAGGACGGCAGCGCCGGCGACGACGACATCAAGTGGGACTCCATGTTTCAGGACCTCAAGCCCACGTGATGGACAAGTTGCATTGTCCCCTCTCTGATCTTCATCTCTGGTTTGGTGTTGTTGCGTGAGCGCGTCGTTATGTTTTTTCTTTTTTTCTTTTGTGGCGTGAGAGAATTTTAGCAACTCTCTTGTTGGTGTTCGTTCTCCTTGTGAAGAGAACATTGAAAGAACGTTTGCTTCGCAATGTTCAGAAAATAATGTCGAAAAATGTGTAGTTTCCGCAGTTTCTGCAGTGTTAAGTTTGAGCAAGAATGGAGGCCGAGTAAGACTTGCACGCAGCCCCCCCCCCCCCCCCACCCCACCCCAAACCATCACCATTGGCAGAGTCAACGTAAATACGGGAGAACATTGCTGATGCATGACGAACTCGGATCTTCCCTCGCCTGTCTGAAGCCGCGTCATCCGTCATGGCACAAACACAAGATGCCTACACTTCGCCAATTTCTTGGGTTCTACAGACAGACATAGTGAAATAAGAGTTAGAAAAACGTGCAGAGCTAGACTATGCCCAAACAAAAGAAGCCAACATTTGAATTGGCTACATGGCGCAAACATCATCCTATACTAAACAAAATAAGCAACAAGCACACGACATCTTTATAGTTATTGCTCCTTTACAATGATGTCTTTTTACATAAAGGCAGTGCTTTTCGTTTCATCATCATCATAAAATAAAAGCTCGAAATTTGTCAGCAGTCATGCTGTTGACCGGCTGGTGGATAAAGTCTTTTCTCAGAGTCCATGGCCAGAGCCAGACAGGCACCGACCTCGTGACAGTCGACAATGCATGTTAGATGGCGAGAACCAGGATTGGACCGCAGACCAGTTTCAGCAAAAAGTGGAAGTATAATGACACTGCATTGAGGCAGTCATCGTGACCGACACATGTCAGCAAAAGCAACCGGCGGAAGAAATGGAGATGGAACTGATGACTGTATTCTGCATTGACAGAGTCAGGCATCCCACGACGCGATCCGCAGCAATAACCTCAACTCAGCTACTAAACCTTGCAGTTACATCAACTGCATGCGCCTTGCAGTTACATCAACTGCATGCGACTAAAAGCACAAACAAATATGCCTAGCTATTCTTAATCTTACACATAAGAGAAACCATAGTCTGTTCTTTGTACACCTAATTCACATGCAATCAGGGGAGCATATGCAAAATTTGATATCGCATGCATTGAATTTTTTCGCCATTTCATCTTTAACAGCCGATGAATGTGAATACATGACTTTGGTGAGGTGCATAAATGGGACTGGGCTGTTAAAACCGATTGCAGTAAAACAAATGGCAAATCATTCAAAATTGGGATGCTGCAAACAAAACTCAGGATCCGCTAGCAAGATAGAAATCCCCTGCACTGAGGAAAACATGTTTTCCTAGTTGTAGATTGATTGGTGGGTAACCTTCAATGCAGTCCACCGTAATCTGGACAGATAGACAAAAAAATAAATATATAACTGAGGAATACACAAAGGCCTGGAAGAAATATGCATCGTGGATGACTCGAATGACTGCTTACCATGCCATTTCCTGCTTGGAATTGGTTCTTCAATCTGGAAAGAGATCTTGACAAAAGATATACTCTCAATGCCTCCACATGATCATTGTTGCCTGTTACATCAAAGTTCATGCATACATTACTCGCAGAATATCGACAGGACCACAAGGTATCAAAACTGAAATAGTGAGTATCTGCAGAGGAGGTTCGTACACATAATCTGGAGTCTACAAGATTTACCTGAGGCATGAGCAAGAAGATCTGGCGAAAGAAGAGGGCATGACCTTGCAATGTATATGACAAATGACATATCATGTACATCATGAGACTCCTCACCAACAAACACCTGTGAACGCCACCATTTCGAATTTTGTCAAAAACCAGGTTATTAAACATCAGTTTGATAAACTCCAAATATGCCAATGTAGACCTAAATGACATGCCAAATATGCCATCATTTTGATAGATCAGGTATGGTATCTGCTGCTGGTTTGTCCTTCAAATAACTGCTCAAACTTGCAAACCAAACCAAAAGGGCATACCCAGTGCCGTAGGCTTCCCGCACTGTGCGGGGTCTGGGGAAGGGTTGTTTTTAAGCCCCAAGCCTTACCCACACAAATGTGCAGAGGCTGGGGCTCGAACCCGGGACCTTTCAGTTACAGACGGTATGCTCTACCGCTGCACCAGGCCCGCCCTTCTTGCAAACCAAACCAAGCAAAAGAAAAATTGACTAGAAACCTAGGTGTTAAAGGAGACCAATTGCTATGGAACTGAAAGACACTACCGGAGTACATAAATCTCCCAATGCAATATTAAACTACAAAAAATCTATTATTGATGAAGATACCAAGGATGCAAAATGGTTGATAAGGATGCATTATTCAAATTGAATTTGAAGATCAGTGATGCAACAAAAAAGGGTTGAAGATCCAGACTTACCACATCTATTGGTGCCATTTCCTTTGGAACGAGTGGCGAACCAAGTGCGTCCCTAATATACTTAACCTGTACAGAACAAACCAATTTCCCTGAAAAACATGTTCCAAAACAAGTATCCTTTAGACCAACCAATTTTAGCTGACCTGTGAATTCAAAATCTCTCCCAGCGAATTTTTGTCATGGTCCACAGATTTGTAATATACATCAACTGGATCAGAAGGTTCGAGCTGAACAGTCTTCCGTAACTTTTGGATCCTGTTCACAACCTGGACAGAGATGCATATATTAATCATATTAAACTATAACTTTTGCAATAAGTAACTGTGTTCCTGAACAAATGTATTTATCTTTTTCGTTTGTGTAACTGAAGTTTCCGAAACAATGTACCAAAGCTTAAACACAAATAAAGAACTATGACTACCTCTCGAGCAACTCCAGCTTCAAACAATGACTGATCAGCTCGTAGATCTAAAATGACCAAAACGTCACCTGCAACAAAAACAACAGTGTTAACGAAAAATATTAGCCAAACTACCAAGATAAAGTAGCATATTTATTACAAACCGTCTCCTGCAGCATCAATCTCCTTCTCTGACACGTTTTCAGGACGCTTGAATTGCCGGACCACCTATAAAAATATAGGGTCTAAATGGTAAATTATGTACATGTGAAGATGCAGCAGACTGAAATAAAATAACTTCAGTTAAAAAAAATAACTTCTAAATTTAATTGGACATAAAGCCCCCAGTGAAAACAGAAATCCCAAATATTGTCTCATCATACAAGTTGAAAAATATTTGCCGGATGCAGATATGTTCAACGGCATCCAAGCACTGGGAAGTTAGTTATGTTCAACGGCCTGGTGCTCTTGCTGCTGCTTTTGGTGTGCCTCCTCGGTAAGGGGAACTTGGACATAGGCGCAGCCAAGGACAGCGCGCAGATCTAGGGCAGCGGAAGATGAATCTGGGGAACTTAGGACTCGTGGTACCATGGAACCAATATGGCTCGGAAATAATAGATTGATTGATGAGATGCAAAGAGCATGGGTCTCTGGGGTATATGGAAACAACACCAGCCAGGAGATCCTTGCCTAATAGATCATCATCTATCCCATCTATCTATCCTAGGGCTGCAGCACACTGCAAGGCACAAGGCCTGTGCACCAGCACCTAGGGCCAAAGGCCCAGCCCAATAACCCTTGCTAACACTTATGCATACAACTAGGTGGAGATGAATAACTAAACTAGCACATATCACCCAGTCTTGATCTAAAGTAATATCCTTGACAATTGTTTGCTCCATCAAACAGGAGATGTGTGTCCATGGAATATTACCTTAATATCATCTTGCTTCAAGCAATGGCCAAAGAATGTAATCTCCCCACTTTCCTCAAAGGATAAGATCTGTTCCTGGGTCATCTTCTTCACCTCATTTGATACTTTGCCCATGTCTTTTCCAAGTCTTTTGCCTAGCACACTACGAATACACCACAAGCACTGAGTAATGGATATGAAATGTGCGATAATTACTTAATTAGTGTGTTGAACTAATAATACCTGAAATTAGGTTCGGCCCGCAGAGAAGCATACACCAAGGGATCATTACATGGAGTGACAGTCTTAACATTGATTTCTTCCATGACATACTACATGGTACAGAGTAGATGTTGTCAACATTCAACACTGAAGAATAAAATGTAAGTGAAAACTAAGTAAAAGAATTTGAACAGCTACGAATGCATCTGGTTGGTGACTGCTAAAAGCTCTATACAATTTCAGAATGGGCGAAAACTAACAAGCTAATAACTGATAGGTTTCAGTACAAAAAACAAACCTCTTTCAGTTTCCCCGTGATGTCTTCAAGGAATTCATTGTCTGGATGCACAACCACCATCTCCCTGAAAACACAAATTACTGGCGATATGACAGCTGAATGCTACTAAATGCAGAACGACGCACATCGTCATAGAAAATATACACATGCAAAAGATTAAGGGAGCCTGGACATACTTGAGTGGTGTTTTGAGAGCTTTGTTATGCCGCTCACGAATATTACGTGCGAGATCAATGATGGTCATCATCCTATTCACACTTTGTTCAACACGCTCATCTCTCTGATAATGTAACGAGATCATTTGCACATTAAGCCATAAGTCAATCTGATAAATTATGACATAATAGAATGTTTAGATGAAGAACAGTTACCTCCCCAGTTGTGGAAGGAAACTTGCAGAAATGAATGCTCTCCTCAGATTTATTTGAGGCCTTCCGTAGATTTTGATAGAGAACTTCAGTAAAGAACGGTGTAAATGGAGCCATCGCCACGCAAGTTGTAACAAGAGCCTACATTTTGATAATTTGAGTGCATTAAACTAGAGAGAGAGAAAATGTGAGCGAAAATGGATGATAATTGGAGGAACGTAGCCAAAAGCTACAAAGAAACTGACTTATCAGCATCGTTGTAAACACAATATTAGTCACAATACAGACATAGATGGGCAGAACAGATGAAATTGGCACGTTAACAGTAAACTGATGTATAAGCTAGGTTTAAAATACATTTTTCAGTGATCCATAGTCAATTTGCAGCACCATTTACCAAATGAAGCTGAAAACTGTGCATTACTGGAATGTACTTACATGGTATAGCGTTGAAAGAGAAATTCTGCAGTCTTCTTCTCCAGTACGTCCCTTTAACCGTTTGCGATTCAATCGCACGTAGATGTTAGTAAGATTGTCGATGTATTTTACCAAATATGGCACAACCTGCAGTGTACAAAAGATAACAAATTACATCCACAAAGATCTTTCAAGGGAACAAATATCAAGAAAAACAGTAAAGCATTCAACCGTGTAAAGCCGATATGCATCCATCTCCTGTTGAACAAAGCTGACTAGACTTTCAGTTGCAGAGTTTATCCAGTGGTCTAAAACATTGGATGATTTTAGAAGTGACGCTTGATCAATCAGAGAAAATACGGCAAGACCCTCAACTTCAAGTCTCTTCGCATTTTGAACAAAGAATCTGTAAGCATTATACCATGGGAGGAAGACATCTTTCACCTGATAAATTAAAAGCAAATCAAATTGGAGGTCATGTTCTTTTCGTCAAGGTAGCAATTAACAATAGCACAATATCATTGGACAATTGATATCATATGATTTATATGCAGACCAGTAGCCTGACCAAATGACAGTAAGAGAGCACAGACTTTTCAAGAATCAACTTACAACACTGTAAACACCACTACGTTTGAATCGTAGAGACTCTGCACGTACAACCGGCGAATTTATCAAATATAGTCGCAAAGCATCCTGAAAGAAAGGAAACTCCAATTCAATTTCTAATTGCAACACAGAGTCAATATGCATGTATCTACCTATGACAGACATCGACTTGTTCAAAGCAAGCACCACATACCGCTCCATACTCATCGATGAGATCTGTGGGTGAAGGATAATTCTTCTTACTCTTGCTCATTTTCTTACCATCCTCAGCCAAGACAAGACCATTGCATATAAGATTCTTAAATGCAGGCTTCCCAAACAGTGCTGTTGAGAGCACCATCAGAGTATAGAACCTGCAGTATTAAGCTACATCATAAAGGCGCAATTCATATCCACCATTAATAAGCATGGTATGACGGTTTGAAGCAGTGCCATAGTTGCAATTATTGGCTTTTAGCAGACATTCTAGACCCAAAATAATGAGGATTCTATTCTTATCAACTGTGGCAGGAACTAATATAGGATAAAGAAAATGGAAATATTAAGAAGATACAAGATAGGACCCAAAAGTGCAGACCAATGCAGATTACTCATTTCATAAGGACATAAAAAGTATACAAGGACAAAAGTAATAAGAAGTGAAGGAAGTTAATGGCCTTTAGTGCACAGTATCAGCAAACAGCAATATCACTTTCACTTGTTATTTATGATATAATCCCTATTATTCCATTTCACCTCTACTTCTCATTTGATATATTGTGCAAGCTATACATTTTCTAAGTAGGCCAGTTTATCTGAGAACATAAGAAAATAGAGGTGTGACTTTAAAGAAATGAAAGATGTTCACTTCTTTTGGGTACGAAATAATGCATCACAACCATATGGCAGGAAATACCCGTTTCTTCACCAAAATTTTAAAAATACAATATTATATGTTCATAAATTATGACAAGGAAAGTAAATTCATCCAAGCAGAAACATCATGTTAACAGAGAAAATCAATCATGTCTTCCACACAAGCAAGGAAGCAGAGTTTGAAGCCAAGAGGAGCAAGGTGCTAGGAAGTACATGGCTTCAGAACTAAATTGACAGGTCTTCATAAGTGTCCCAAGATTTGCACAAATATTCCGCATGAAAAAAACATACATGGCATAAAATCATGAAACATCACAAAAGGCCATAATTGAACAGATAGAAGGAAGAAAATGCACCCTCCAATCATTACTGACTAATGAAACCATTATACCACTTTCTATTATTCTGAAAAGAGTAACGAACCATCCGCGTGTTTGGTCTAAACCCTCTGCAACAAAATTGCCAGGAAAATTCTTTTCAAATAGCTCCTTATTCTCAAAAGGATAATGAATGTAGGCATACGGCATCGACCCACTCTCGAACCAGCAGTCGAAAACCTGAGCAACAACCAGAATTGCTTAGTGAAAACCATTATAAAACCAAGAAAAACACTGATACGTTAAACATTCACATCCATTGCATTGACAAGCCAAATGTTCACACATACACAACTTAATATGAATAGCTCTGATAAAAAAACAGAAATAGTTGTAAAATTACAAAACAGCAGAAATTTAATACATGCTATTGAAATTCAAACATCAAAGGGAACTTGCATAGTACCAACCACTTCAGCAAAATCAAGGTAACATCTAATGCTACAGAAATCTAAGCAACAAAAAGAGAAGGCGCAGCCCCACAAGAGTTTCTCACCTAGATACCTTATTAAAAAAATTCCATTGGTATTTAAGTCGATATTTAAATCATAAGTAGTTTTATTTTTTCTTGAGACCGAAATAGCTGTACTCAATCAAATTAGAGATTACTATTTACTAAGAGCAAACATTTTGCACTTGAATCATCTTAGGTTTATTATGTCAACATCTCAGTTACAGGTATATTCAATCTAAATGTTGTATGGCCTAACAGAAAAGGAAAAGGTCAATTGAATAATTGAATACCGGGACATCACTGTAAATTAAGATGCACAGCACATGTAAACTAAAATTCTTAGTTAGGGTCCAAAGAAACTTACATCGTCAACACGTTTGAGCACACCAAGCTCGGGTCCTCTCTTAGAGGGAATTGTAATATCGTCAACATAGTGTCGGTGAAGATCAGTAACCTGACGATATGTTAGCAAGAGAAAACAAAAGTTACCACGAGTCCACGACAAGTTTGGGAGTGATCAGGAGATCTAGATAATAACTTAATAAGTGCCTATTATTTGCCACATGAAATGTCTCAGTAACAAGGAAAGAGAATATAACAAAATCCACCATCGTTTCAAATCCTCAGTCAAGATAATGTAAGATCAATAGTGGATATGCTAACCTTCAACAACAACAACAACAACATAGCCTTTTTTCCCAAGCAAGTTGGGGTAGGCTAGAGATGAAACTCGAAAGAAATATGCTAACCTTCACTCCAGATAATTTTTCAAGTTTCTCAATGGAATCCATAACAACAATTTCTTCACCATCTTGACTCATCCACAGTGGAAGTGGAGTGCCCCAGAACCTAGTTCTGCTAACAGCCCAATCACGAGCGCCTTCAAGCCAGTTGTGAAATCTTTTTTCCTGCATGCATTCATTGTAAAAAAAAAAAGTTAAAACAGAAACCTTCGGCATCATCCTTCGTGAATATGTTGTTATTAACCACATAAACCCTCCAAACAGTCTAATGTTCATACTTCAGGTTATGTATATATTGCAAACAATGAAAACTGGAAGGAGTATTAGAAACATGGGATGAAAACAGAACTGAAAAGGCAAAACAATGTGGGCATTGGTGCCACATGCAGCTAAGAAATGATTAAGTATGCACAAGTACAAATCACATGTCAGCCAACCTCATCATTGGGGGTAAGAACACTGGGACTTTCATAATAAGGCAACATAGTCCAAAGTACTGCTCTAAAGCTCCCTAACGTGCATCTTTAAGCACTTGCTGGACCTAGTTTCAGAAAGAAAAAAAAAAGGCGATACTGCCTGCAACATTTGTCAGCTCTCTGGACTTGGTAGGGTCTGACTGGAAAAACACTTCATAAGCAGCAATGTGGTCGTTAAAAAAATTGCTTTCAAGAGCTGCTGTGAAATAGCAACTTACCATATTTTTTCACAAGAGCTGACCATATTCCTAGTGGTTCACTATCCTCAATCCCCAATCGAAAGCCTCCTTATTTTTACAACACCTTTAGCCAATCCATAATTCATTTATTAACAAAATCAGCCAGAGTAATGTTGGGGTTTAGTACCACTGGCAATTCATTCACAAGTGACTCTAAGATAACACTTAAGAAAAATTCTACAGCTTGTGCGCATTGCTGAATGTCGTTTAAGGCCAAGTAATGTTATGAGAAAATGGCAGGCGAGCACCTCTGGGAGCCAGGGAGGATCACCATGCAGTATTAACATTCTTGGGAAATGAGAGATCAAGATGGGTGACAGGACTTGTGGCACCAAACTAATTCGTTCCTCATGATAAATTTTTCTTTATATAGAGCCAGCCTTAACAATCAAATGTGCTCAGTGGTAAACACAATACTATCAATAGCTAATCTTACGTTACAAAATCCCCAATTAAGGGGCTACTTCCCGTCTAGATTTTTAGAAACACAGAAAGGACCTCTACGAGGACAATACCATGTGAGATTCCATCATAGCCATCTAAGCATGGGCAAAATACAGTTTTAACGGCTATGAGGAGTAATTCCACATGGGGTTTCTCTCAACAAGGTATTTTTTCCAGATGGCACTGTGTCGAGTAGCAAGAAGTAAGATACCTTAACATACTCAGGCACCCAGTAGGTCTCCTTAGTACATTCCAGCAACTGGTCCTTAATCTTCTCAACCTTGACAAACCTACAGAAAAGCTATTTCAGGTATACATTCCTCCAATAAATACAAGCAATTCAACAGGAAGACTGTAATGGAAGTAAAGGGCAGATGAACTGAAGTAACATGCAACAAGGACAAAGTCGTTTAGTCCCAAGCAAGTTTAAGCAGGCTAGAGATGGAACCCAACATGAGTCATCAACTCAAAGGAAAACTCATAGTCAAATAGAAAGGCATTGGCAATAGTAATACTACTAGAGATTAAAGGAAACAAAAAAGATTGAGGATTTATTTATGTATCTGGCTCACTATAACATGATGGGGGAAAATCCATGGAGTGATCATTCCATGTTGTATAAGACAGTAAGAGAGGTAACAGAAAGGATTGTCACATTATCAGAACAAGGACCAAAGCACTTAAAATCAAGCTGAATGAAAAAAATCATCAATTGTCAGCATTTGGACAAAATATTTATGCGACATTGTACAGAAAGATTACCAGCTGGGAACAGCCCGATAGATAAGAGGAGTGCCCGAGCGCCAACAAAATGGATAAGAGTGCTCAATGCTCCCTTTACTAACAAGTCTTCCTTTATCCTGTTCATATTGTTATCATTTTTCAGAGTGCAATCCTCATGCAAATAAAAATAATGGTTTGCTGCAGCAATGTTGGTTGGGCAACTAGAAGCAAAGGTTATTGAAGACTAGGGATACGAGTCTAATGAAAATTGAAACAGCAACTTGCCTTAACAGCATTAATGATGTCCTTATCGGCTTCTTTGACATATCGCCCTTTAAAATCAGTAATCTTTTCAATAAAACACCCATCATCATCAACAGCGACAACAAGCCCAGCAGTCTGCATGTGAAGCCATCGGAAAGGTTAAATTAGATAAAATATTGAAACAAGATCATGATTGACTAGCCAGAGATACAATGCACAAAAAGATGTACAAAACAAGTCATTCTAGACAATGACCATTCTTCCGAATTGGGAACAAATAGATCAACACAATTGCATCCCATCACCAGAGATGGTTTGCATCAATGAAGCAGCATGACAAAACTGTATCCATTGATAAATTAACAACGTTATGCTAAAAAGGAAAATTTTATTCCCGAACTTCAAGTCAAACTGTGAAGATTAGGGAAATACTGAACTAAGCTCTAGCTTTATTTTTAATAAATCAAATGTGCGTATAAATACTTCCGCTGATCTAAAAACAAGAGCTCTTAAGGGGGAAGAAAAATTTAAAGAGAAGGTGTTAGAAAAACTCATTTAGCATTTATGCTGTATCATTTTGATTAAAATAGATAGGGTTACTGCCCTGTGTTTCTGAAAACGAGTTTCCTGGTTTTTGTAATCTTTTCTCTCAGGACTAAATGCCTTAGCAGAATATTAGTTAGTCTGGATATTCATGAACTCAAGAAGAAAAAAAATCCAACCTCAAAAATCCCAGCAGCAAGGCAAACACGGTGGTCGTCTTCACCAAAAGCAGGAGCACAATGGACGACACCAGTTCCACTATCATCAGTGACATAGTTATCCGCAATCACTCTAAAGGCAGTCTCTTGAAGTTCCATAAAAAAGTAAAATAGAGGAGTATATCTGCAACCAGATAAAATGGCACCAGTCATAAGAATAGAAGAAGTTCCAAATATACTCCAATTATTATTGGCAATATAATGAATTCAAGATTCTAAAGCAATCTTCAGCAATCAAGACTCAAGAGTGGCAGTGCTTGGTAAAGATATAGAACTTCAATGGACAGGAGTGGAATCATTGTTCGAGTACGCTAATTATCAGTGCAAAATATCCACATGCAGCGATTTTCTAGAATTTGAACGTCCAAATCACAAGCTATATGGACTACTTAGCTCAGAGCAGCGAGGTCTTACAAAACACAACAGTGGTTAACAAAATTACAGGAAACTGGTCCAAACACTTACAGAAGTGCAGGCAAGTGACAATACATATATGTAAGAGCTTATTATGTTGTTGAAATCTGATCCAATGGTAAAAGACCAACTACAAAAAGGGTTAAAATTCAAAAGAAGAGTACTTACTTTAAGCCAACCAAGGATGACCCAGGAATCTTTGCCAACAGCTCATATGATTCCTTATCCAAACCATCCTGAACACCTTCAGCATTGCTTCCCTTTGAAGGTGCCTGCTTCTTTCCTGAAGCTTTGACCTTAACTGGCAATTGCCCAAGCCTAGACTCCGCAACAATATATACTGCTGCATTTGTCCTGTCCTTAACCTGTTTGTATATAGTATAAGCATCCTCAGACAACATTACAGGCAGAGAAGTGCATGAATAATAAATCTCTAGTAACAAAACAACCGGGGTGGGCTGTAGACATGGAGCAGAATATGCAGACGGCATGCAAAAAATGATAAGTACCAACCTTTGCATACGTGAGGTTGGCATTGACGCATAATGCTAGGTTACTTGGAAGTGTCCAGGGTGTTGTAGTCCATGCAACAAGAGCTGCATTGTCCGCATCACCAACAATAGGGAAGGATACCATCACCGCTGGGTCAGGAACAGTCTATGATACAATTTAAAAATCAGTTACTACAAACTAAAAGAACAAAATTAGCAAGATCAGCAAGGAAGCCAATAACCAACCCTATAGTCCAGTGCTGCCTCAAAATTTGACAGTGCGGTTTTGCAGCCTGTGCTGTAAGGCATCACCTGGAACAAGAACAAGAATTCAGGAGGTTTCAATGGGTTCCTTGCATTACAATGAACAGAAACAGAACTCAGATACATTTCAATATTTTAGAGAGCATAAGTTATTGCCAGATATCATGTATGTTTCTTGTTCTTCTCCTATTTCGGGAAGGATCATAAGGCAAGCTGTACAGAAATAATATTTGAACATCACTGGCACAGAATACCCTAGAACCAATATATAATTCCTAAGGTGACAGCCACACCCCAGCCTTAAAATACATACGCACGGTCACAAGCCCCAGATCAACAAATTAGAAATGAAGCATTCCCTTACAGAAGCAATATACAAAGCAGGGGAACAAAAGTAATATATAAAGCTAAACAATGGAAATTGTAGATCATACAGCATTAACTATGTGCTGATAAGTACTTCTCACATTGAGATGATGCAAAAAAAAAATGGAATATGCTGATAGTTGCATATGATACTAGCCAACATATAGCAATTTTAAACCCAAAATAAGAAAAATAGTCAGTAGGAAAAGCTAAAAGCACAATTAAGTTTTGATTCACTGAATCCTAAGCTTGTCAGACTAAACTCACTGAATCTAATATTGCCGTACTTTGTACAACTAACTCAGAAGTCAGAACTATGAACACAGACTCAAAAATTAGCCATGTGCGGGATTACAGAAGCGACCTTGAAGCCCTTGTAGACGAGGTCCTTCTTCCAGAGCTGCGCAAAGACCCACCACACGCTCTCCATGAAGTTGATGTCCATGGTCTTGTAGTCATTCTTGAAGTCAATCCACCTCCCTGTGCGCGTGACGACGGCCTCCCACTCGGAGACGTACTTGGTGACGATGCTGCGGCACGTCTCGTTGTACTTGGCGATGCCGATGTCGAACACCTGCTGCCGGTTGGTGATGCCGAGCGCCTTGTCGATCTCGAACTCGACGGGGAGGCCGTGGCAGTCCCACCCGAACCGGCGCGAGACGTGCCGCCCTCGCATCGACTGGTGGCGGGTGACCACGTCCTTGATGGTGCCGGCGAGTATGTGGCCGTAGTGGGGCAGGCCCGTGGCGAAAGGGGGCCCGTCGTAGAACACGAACTCCTCGCCGCCCTCCGTGCGGCGGAGCTGCTCGTTGAAGGCGTCGTTCTCCTTCCACAGCTGGAGCACCCGCAGCTCCTGCTCCGGGAAGGAGAAGTCCTTCCCCTCGCACACGTCGTCCATGGCCTCCTCTCCGGCGGTCGCGGAGGCGCCGAAGGGGGCTGGGATTCCGGACGATGCGGCGGCGAGGGCCGCGAATGCGGCTAGGGTTTCGGGCGCCGCGGCGACGGCGGCGGCCGGGAAAAGGGGTGTGGGGTGGGATTTGCTCGGGAGGGGATGGCAACGGGTGGGGTGGCATTCTTCATCTATTAGGGCAAGTTTGGAAGCCCACGTTCCCGGCCTTTTCCCCGGGCTGGCGGCCCACGCGGAATTCGCACCCGGCCCAGATTTTCCCTGCATTTGGAAGCCCACCCGCAGGGGCCCCGACCCGACCCCCTTTTTTCCCTGGGGCCGGCGCTCCCCACCTCCCGAGTCCGGGCGCGGCACCCCCGAGCGACTCCGTGTCCGCTCGCGATGAGAGGCGCCGCCACCTCCGGCTCCCGAGTCGATGCGCCGCTGGTCGGGCGCCGCCACCTGCGCCGCCCCGCCCCTCCGCCCTCCCCCGTTCGGGCCGCACCGCCCTCCATCTGCTCCCCGGCATCTCCTCCATCTGCCGTCCAGCTGCCGTCGTCTGCCTCGCCGTCCAGCCGCGCATCGTCACCGCCCCTCGCCAGCCGCCGCGTCATCACCGCCCCTCGTCCAAGTAGGTCCTCCCCCTCCTCCTCCTCCTTCCCTTTGTAATTTCTTTGTCAGTGAGATCTGGCGGATGGTGCTTATGGCCTGTGAAGTAATTTTAGCGATTCTGACTTTATCTTGTTACATTATGGATCATCAATTGACTTGCTTTCGATTATATGTTGTTTATGTTCAAATTATGTGTGGATTAATGAACTAGGGTAACCGGTTTGTTTGACTTGAGTAGTTTATGTACCTAGTATCTCATATCTTGGCCTAGGTAAGCCACTTGTTATCAAGAACCAAAGAGATCCACCGGCCAGTTATGATGCATGGTTGCCAAAAATTATATATGAGAAACAACCATTCATGTCTGCTGCAAGCAGCAAGCTGCCATGCCCAGATATGAGATGAAGGTGGCCTCTAGTGGAAGGAACCACTTATTTTGCAACTGCTCACTACAATTGTACATAGAGATCGATCACCAACATTTGTGGTTCTAGCTGTGTTAGTGAAGCTTAGTTTTTTTTTGGAATGTATTTGGCAGATGTGGTAGCATGCCATTGCTCCTTGTTCAACCAATAATAGGAAGAACTTCGACTATAAGGTTGGTTAGACGAATGGTGTATACCATTTGTACAAAAAGAATGTTTCCCTCTGATTTCACCTGATATGTGTTTAATCCTCTTCCTTTTCCCTGTTTATTTGGCACCGTCCTTCAAATAACTTTGCCAAAAAAAAAGGACTGGTATAAGATATGGACTAGTATTTATGCAGCAATAACTATGGATTCAAATAGTATTTATCTAGCTAGCATGTTTGAACAGATGACAGTTGTTTCTATTTTTATATGCTGTTGTTTCCATATGACAGCTAGCTAGCACTATTTTACTACAATAATAACAACATAGCCTTTTTTTCCTAAGCAAGTTGGGGTAGGCTAGAAATGAAACCCCAAAGAAATAAAGGTCATGGTTCAGGCACATTGATAGCTAGTCTCCAAGCGCTCCTATTCAAAGCTATCTCTTTAGAGATATTCCAATCCTTAAGGTCTCTCTTAACCGACTCATCCCAAGTCAGTTTAGGTCTATCTCTACCCCTCTTTACATTATCGACCCGCTCAAGAACCCCACTACGCACCGGCGCCTCAGGAGGCCTCCGTTGGACATGTCCAAACCATCTCAGCCAATATTGGATAAGTTTCTCCTCAATTGGTGCCACCCCGACCCTATCCCGAATAGCTTCGTTTCGGACTCTATCCCTCCTTGTGTGCCCGCAAAACCACCGCAACATCCGCATCTCTGTTACACTCAGTTGCTGGACATGTCGCCTTTTTTAGGCCAACATTCAGCACCGTATAACATCGCCGGGCGAATTGCCGTCCTATAGAACTTGTCTTTAAGCTTTTGTGGCACCCTTTTGTCACAAAGGATGCCAGAAGATTGACGTCATTTCAACCAGCCAGCTGAAATTCTATACTTAACATCTTCATCAATGTCGCCATCCTTTTGTAGCACCGATCCTAAATACCGAAAAGTATCCTTCTGGGCCACCACTTGCCCATCTAGACTAACGTCTCCCCCCTCATGCCTAGTCGCACTGAAATCACATATCATGTACTCGGTCTTGGTCCTACTAAGTCTAAACCCTTTCGACTCTAGCGTGCGTCTCCACAGCTCTAACTTCCTATTAACCCCTGCCCTACTCTCGTCAACTAGTACCACATCATCAGCAAAGAGCATACACCAAGAGATCTCACCTTGTATATCCCTTGTGACCTCATCCAGCACTAAAGCAAATAAATAAGGGCTCAAAGCTGACCCCTGGTGTAGGCCTATGTTAATAGGAAAGTTAGTGGTGTCGCCATCACATGTCCGGACAAACGTCGTCGCATCCTTGTACATATCCATAGTAGAAAATGGATTCTTGGGAGGATCAAGTTAGAAGATTCATGTTAGATGAGGAAGAAGAGGATGACGAGCTATTTCTAATTATGGTCCCTGCGCTTCAATTGTGCATGTACGACGAGAAGATGCCAGAGCACACCTCATCTCTATTTGGGGCACAAAGGGTAAAAGAAATTTTAGAAGGTCATGAGAGGTGGTGCAAAGTGGAATTTAGGATGGAGTCTCATATTTTTAGAGCAGTAGCACATTTTCTCAGAGTGGAGAATTTATTACGTGATACCCGTGGTGTTAAGATTGAGGAGCAGTTAGGAATGTTTATGTTCATGCTCTCTCATAATGCTAGCACCAAGAGGCTAAAAAAGAAATTCCAACATAGTGGAGAGACAATACATCGGAAAATTACGGAGGTCTTTGATATAATTCCAGCTCTCACTCGTAGATTTGTGAAGCTGCCAAATGTAAACCAGACTCATGTCAAGATTGCTTCTGATCCTCGATATATGCCTTTCTTCCTTGTTAGTAATAGGTATTAAATATTTGCGCTAATCACAACTTCACAACACATGGTTCCAACACTCATTCCTTGGATTTCTTTTCTTTTCTTTAATGCAGAACTGCATTGGTGCTATAGATGGTACTCATGTCCCAATCACCATTTCAGAAGAAAGAGCAGCTCCTTACAGAAATAGGAAGGGAACATTGTCACAAAATGTGATGTGCGTCTGTGACTTTGATCTGAAATTTACTTTCATCTCATGTGGGTGGGAGGGATCAGCATATGATGCGGGAGTCCTTCGATCTGCTCGTAGTAAGGGCTTTGACGTGCCAGTGGGGAAGTTTTACCTTGTAGATGGTGGATACGCAAACACACCCTCATTCATTGCTCCTTACCGAGGTGTTAGATACCACCTTAGCGAGTTTAGGAGGCATAGATCATATGCAAACTATAAGGAACTGTTTAACACTGGCATGCTCAACTCCGTAATCATATTGAAAGAGCTTTTGTTGTGCTGAAAAAACGGTTTCAAATTCTCAAAGTGGGGACCTTCCATCCAATTGATAATCAAATTAAAATTCCAGCAATAGTGGCGGTCTTTCACAATATCATTAGAAGGCATCATGGCGATGAAGGGTGGTTGGATCACCAACCAAATAATATAAACCCAGAGGACTTTGTTGACCTGCTAAAGGGGGATGATGACTACCCAAATGAAGTGGAATCAAATGATGGAAACACCCTACGAGACCAAATTGCTCTTCAAATGTGGGCTCATTACAATAATTAGTTGATGCTTATGTGTGGTTATTGTAATGTACTCTAAGTTTTACTCTATGGCATGTAATACATACAAATGTGGGCTCAGTACAATAATTAGTTGATGCTTATGTGTGATTATTGTAATGTACTCTTAAGTTTTACTCTATGGCATGTAATATATACTTTATGTAATGTAATCTGGGTGTCTTAATTGCTCCATTTTCTATGGCTAAAACATTTCCTAATGATTTATATTTCTAACGCTAATATATCATTTATTTCTAATAGCCATGTCAACAGAAAGTTCAAGGGCTACATGGAGCTACACTTATGAGAAAGGACTTGTGGAAACATTGCAGGCGCTTGTCAACATCCCCATGCTGAGGGGACAGAATGGTTGGACAGCGGAAGGTTGGAGAAGTATTACCAACAAATTCAATGAAAGGTTTCCTGGTGCACAATTCACAAAGCAACAAGTACAAGAAAAGGAGAAATAACTAAAGGGGAACTATAAGATAATACGGGAAGCTAGAAAAAGTGGTGTCGGCTGGATTGACACTTTGGGTATGATCAACGCCAAACCACAAATTTGGGAGAAATTGATAAATGTAAGTACTAATCAATAAGTTTTGTTTATTTAGTTTGGAATCTTGAGGTGTCTATTCTGATTCCTAACTACTAATCATATATGTTTTGTTGTGTTCAAATAGGATAATACTAAAGTTGGCAAGTTTCGCAAGAATGTTTTTCCTTTATTTAACAGCTTGGAAGCATTGTATGACGGTAATACTTTTATCTAGGTATCAGTTAAGTAATTCACTTGTGTTTTTTCACTTGTTTAATAATTCACTTGTACAATAGGAAGTATTGCCACAAGAGATTTAAATTTTACATCCACCCAGTCTGCTCCTCAAAGAACAGAGCACCGAGTTGAGCCTACACCTCAGATAACTAAGCAGCGAGTTGAACCTGCACCTCAGAGAAGTATGTCAGAGCAAAGCACCCATAACACAGTACCTAGTAGAAATCCATTCAATTCTGGTCATCCATTCAATTCTGGTCTTGATGGCATAGAGAGCACTGAAGTTCAACCTGCTGCAACAAATAAAACTTCAGAGGATGTGGAAGGTTTCAGTGGCAAGAAACGTAAGCAAAGTCAAATGGCTGCAAGACTTGGAGACTACATTGATTTCAGGAAAGGGCAGATTGAAAAAACTATGAAGGAGCTCAATGAGAAGAAGAAACGTGAAGAGGACTATTCTGTTCAGAATTGTATTGACATTGTGGATGCCATAGAAGAACTAACTGATGAGCAGAAGGCAGATTGTAATGAGTTATTCTAATCTGAAATGAACAGACAAATCTTTGTGGGCACAAAAAATCCAAAGGTTAGGCTTATTTGGTTGAAGAAGAAAATTTCTCAGGTATATCTAACGTGCTGATCATTAGCTCTGCTTATTTGGAAAATGTATTCTTGTTTACTTTGACTGAAACTGTAGAATTATTGTTTTTGTTTGTTCAGGGTAGAAGACCTAGCTTTTGCAATGGTGGTGGCAGTGCTTTTGGTGCTGGGGCATCTTTCTTGGAGTGATAATTCAGTTAGCCAGCACATTGATTTGATGGTATGGTGCTGCAGAATTAGCCCTTGCTCTACTTGATTCAGTTCTAGCTTATATTGCCTGAGATAAATTGTTAGCTTTTAAGTTCAAGATTTAGCACCAATACCTTCTGTAGTTCATTGCCAAAGAGTATTTATAGATGTTTGTGGAGCCAAGCGAAGGAGCTTTCTTGTTTTCAAATAATTCAGTTCTAGCTTATATTGCTTGAGATAAATTGATAGCTTTTAAGTTCAAGATTTAGCACCAGTACCTTCTGTAGTGATAGCACTTGTACCTTCTGTAGTGATAGCACTTGTACCGGCTCTTTGTTTTGATATCAAGTTGTCAAAATATATATGCACTTTGTCCCAAATGATGAATGTAGTTCAGTTCGTAAAACTACTGGAAGTAGGAGATCAGATCTTAGTAAAGAGGACGGATCTTTGAAGTAGGTTCTAGCTCGCTCCATTCTGATCCGTCCGCTGATCCGTCCCCGAACATCGCCGATGGCGACTCTGTCGCGCACGAAGTGTAGGTCGATCTCCACGTGCTTCGTCCGCTGATGCTGGACGGGGTTAGTGGAGAGATACACGTCGCTGACGTTGTTGCAGTAGACGAGCGTACTCTTGGCGAGCGGGCTGTGGAGCTCCGCCAAGAGCTGTCGTAGCCAGGACGCCTCCGCCACGCTGTTAGCGACAGCCCGGTACTCCGCCTCGGCACTAGAGCGGGAGACAACCGGCTGCCGCTTGGACGACCAGGAGACCAGGTTGCCGCCCAGGAAGACGGCGTAGCCGGAGGTGGAGCGACGAGTGTCCGTGCAGCCAGCCCAGTCAGCGTCGGTGTAGACCACCAGCTCAGCAGAAGACGAGCGGTGAAGTACCAGGCCGAGGTCCACAGTGCCACGGACGTACCGGAGGAGACGCTTCAGCGCAGCAAGGTGTGACTCCCGGGGATCATGCATGTGGAGACAGACCTGCTGAACAGCGTAGATGAGGTCCGGCCTGGTGAAGGTGAGGTACTGCAAAGCGCCGGCCAGACTCTGAAGCAACTGCTGACTGGAAGCTGTGAGCACAATGTCATCGACATATAGCAGCATATATGCCGTCTCATTCCCACGACGGTAGATGAAGAGAGACGTGTCAGACTTGGCCTCGGTGAACCCCAGTGTCAACAAGAACGTGGCGAACCGAGAGTACCAAGCCCGTGGAGCCTGCTTCAGTCCATAGAGAGACTTGTTGAGCCGGCAGACCATATCCGGACGACTCGAGTCCACAAATCCCGCAGGCTGAGAGCAGTAAACAGTCTCTGACAAGGTGCCGTGAAGAAATGCATTCTTCACGTCCAGCTGGTGCACAGGCCAAGTGCGCGAGAGGACCGTGCGCACCATAGTGGACTTCACGACCAGGCTGAAAGTCTCATCATAGTCCACACTAGGCCGCTGAGTGAACCCCCGGAGAACCCAGCGAGCCTTGTAGTGCTCCAGTGTGCCGTCAGCCCGACGCTTATGCGTCCAGATCCACTTGCCAGTCACCACATTGCAACCAGACGGACGCGGCACGAGGTCCCACGTCTGGTTGGCAAGAAGAGCCGCGTACTCCTCTTCCATCGCGCGACGCCAGTGAGGATCCGCCAAGGCGTCGCGGACAGAGGAGGGTACCGGAGAGACCCGCGGCTCTCCCTCGGTGGCGGAGAGAGTCGCGGCCTGGGACGCCATCCGCCGAGTCACCATGGGATGGATATGCCGAGGATCCCGATGGATGACCGGCGGGTGGTACACCTCCGGCTCTGCTTGAGAGGGAGCCGGAGGAGGCGGCGGCAGCGACGGCTCCGGTGTCGGCGTCGCAGGAGCCTCCGGAGCAGGAGGCGGCGCCGGTGTCGACGCGGAACGACGCCGGTACACCTGCACCGGCTCAGCGTAAAGCTGCGGCGCCGAGTTCGGCGTCGAACGACGCCGGTACACCTGCACCGGCTGAGCGTACCGCTCAGGTGCAGGGGAAGGCACCGGGGCCGCGCGTGGCACAGCAGAGGACACCGGGTCCGTGCGCGGCACGACCGGAGGTCCGGGGGCCGCGCGTGGCGCGACCGCGGGCACCGGGGCCGCGCGTGGCGCGACCGCGGGCACCGGGGCCGCGCTTGGCGCAGCAGGGATCACCGGAAGCGGTGCCGATGCGCCGGGAAAACCTGCAGGAAAAGGACAGACAGGTAACGGTGGCTGAACCACCGGGTCAGTCGGAAACAGAGACGCCAGCTCGGGATCAGAAGAAGGTATGGAGGAGGTGGAGTAGGGGAAATCCGACTCGTCGAAGACGACATGTCGGGAGATCAGAACGCGGCGAGAGGTGAGGTCAAAGCATCGGTACCCCTTGTGGTCAGGGGAGTACCCGAGGAACACACAACGAGTCGAGCGGGGCGCCAGCTTGTGAGAAGCGGTGGCGGAGGTGTTAGGGTAACACGCACACCCGAAGACCCGAAGGTGGTCGTAGCGAGGAGGGGTACCGAAAAGAGTGTGGTGTGGGAGCAGGAGAAGCAGTGAACGGAAGGCGGTTGAGCAGGTAGGTGGCGGTGTGGAGGCTCTCAGCCCAGAAGCGCGGGGGGGGGGGGGGAGAAGCCTGGATCAGAAGGGTGCGCACGACGTCGTTCGTCGTGCGAATCATCCGCTCAGCCTTGCCGTTCTGAGGAGAGGTATACGGACAAGACATACGCAGCTGAACACCCCGAGACAGGAAGAAAGTCCGGGAGGTGGAGTTATTGAACTCCCGCCCGTTGTCACACTGGACGGCCTTAACGGTGAGGCCGAACTGAGTGGACACCCAGGCAAAGAAGTGGAGGAGGGTGGGGAAGGTCTCAGACTTGGCGCGCAAAGGGAAAGTCCAAGAGTACAGGAGATGTCCACAGGTCACAGTGAATGAGATAAAAAAACACGCTCAGCATGCGAAGAAGAAAAAGAAAACGGAAGTCTAACATGACGACCTAACTGGCACGCATGACAGAGGTGCTCAGCAGGAGCCCTAGTACATGGAACATCGGTACTACGGCGGAGCTGAGCCAAAATGTCGTGGCCGGGGTGACCAAGCCGGCGGTGCCACGTGGTGGAAGAAGGCGTCACGGCAAAAGTAGAAGACGAAGAAGCCGAAGGCGAGGCAGCGGAAGCAGGAAGCCGAAGAGTGTAAAGGGGCCCCAGACTGTCACCTCGGAGGAGCGGACGCCGGGAAGCCGAATCCTTCACAGTAAGACCAGAGGAGTCAAATTCGATAAAACATGAGTTGTCAGCAGTAAACTGGCGAATAGAAAGAAGGTTGTGAACCATTTGAGGAGCAACAAGAACATTAGGAAGACGAGGAGCAGAACCCACAGCGGTGACAGGAAGGCAAGATCCATCACCAACCATGATAGAAGAAGGACAAGAGGAGTGTGGGGGTCAGACAGAAGAGAGGATACCAGCATCGGGAGTGGTGTGGAACGAAGCACCCGAGTCGGCGATCCACTCGGTGCTCGTCGGCGGCGTCAGTCCCATGGTGCTGAAGGACTGCGCCAGAGCGGCCTGGTCCCACCCCCCAGGCCAGGTCGGCTGTTGGCTGGGCTGAGCGGGCGGGGTCCAGGACGGCGCGAAGAGTGGAGCAGCGCCAGTGAACATGGCCGCCGGCTGGAGCTGAGGACGAGGCCCCCCTCCCGGACCCTGGAACGGCCACATCGAGATGCGCCCTGACCATGGGTTGTTGAAGGATGGCCAGGGCGTACCTCCAGCGGTAGGGGCAGGAGCGGGAGCCGGAGCCGGTATCGGCGCGCCCCGACGGCCCCCACCGGTACCGGTGCTCCCAGAAGCAGGGCCACCAGTGCCGCCACCACCACCCCGTCGCCGGCGACGTCCACGGCCCCCCCCTCCTCCGGTCTGCCTGGCGGGGGCAGCGGAGGAGGCCGGTGGAGTAGCAACGAGCGCGGCGGGGGTGGGCGAGGACGATCCGGGTGCGAGACCCCTGGTGATCTCGAGGGCGAGGTCGTCCCGGACCTGCAGGAAGGTGGGGAAGGGCCTCTGGCGGGCGATCCAGCCCTTCAGGTGGTCGTAGGTGCTGCTCAGTCCCCGTAGGACATTGAGCACCAAGACCCGATCGGACACTGGATCCCCGAGGTCGTGAAGAGCATCGGCCATGCTCTTCATCCACCGGCAGTACTCACCGACGGAGAGGTCCCCCTGCACGAAGGTGCGAAAGGTGGCGTCGAGCTGGAGGGCGTGGTACTCGGCGTTGCCGAGGAACTACCCCTCGAGCGCCACCCAGGCCTGCCGTGCGGTGCCGCCGTGTGTCCTGACGAGGTCCTGAAGATCCAGGGAGATGGTCCCGAAGATCCAGGACAGGGCGACGGCGAGTCGACGAGGACGTGGTCATCAAGGGCGTAGTGGCGGAGGGTGAGGAGGACCTGGTCCCGCCAGCGGCCGTAGGAGGAGGACGCGGGGTCGAGGAGGACGGAGACCAGAGCCCTGATGTTCTGGACGCCGGCCGCCTGGAGGTGGAGCTGGGCGACCATGGGGTCAGTCGGGTCGTACCGAGCTCCAGATCCAGCGTGCGGGGCCTGGTGGGAGGAGGAGGTGCCGTGCTCGGGGTCGACGGACTGGATGGAGGAGACGCGGAGGAAGCGCTCCGCCTCGGCGACCCGGAGGGCGAGGGCGTCGGCCGTGGCGCGCTCGCGCTCCCAGGCGAGGGCAGCCACGCGGACCCGCTCCTGGGCCGCTGAAGCTTCCGACTTGGCGGCGAGGAGTGCCGCAGCGAGAGCGGCGTCGGCCTGCTGACCACGGAAGGCGGTGGCGGAGAGCGGCGCATCCATGGGAGGCATCCCGAGCTCGGGCCACGTGGGACCGGCGGCGGCCGTGGCTGCTGCGGGCTGCTTGCCGGCAGCAATCGCAGCTCGGTGGGCGGTGACGGCGGCAACAGCGGTGACGGCGTCGTCCAGAGCAGCGTCAGAAGGCCCACCCGCGCACACGCCCCCGCCAGGAACGTCCTGGGCGGCGGTGGTCTGGGCGGCTGCGGCAGCCGCAGGCAGTGCCTGTGCGACGTCCACGGCCCCCTGTGCGGCGGCGGCGGCCCACCCCGCGGCTGCGGCGGCGCCAGGACCCGCCGGGGCAGCCAGGGCGGCAGCCCCAGGGCGGATCTGAGTGGGAGGGCCCGCGCTGGCGGCCACAGTGCCGCCCGCGGCTGCGCCTGCGCCGGGAGTACACGCGCCGGTGGCAGCAGCCATCGCGACGGTGGCGTAGGGCGGCCGCGGGCCTCCCCGAGCCCCGTGCGCGGCAGAAGCATGGGAGGACAGGGGCCAGGCGGCGGCGGCACCCAGCGCGCCCGGTGCAGGCCCCCCTGCGCCCGGAGCAGAGGGGGAGCGAGGGAGAGGAGGGAAGGAGGAGAGGGGAAGGGAGGGGGCCGGCGGCGCCGGGTGCTGCGAGCTGGGAGTTGGGAGGGAGCAGAGGAAGGGAAACCCTAACCTAGACTAATGATACCATAATGACGGGAATAATTCCTCTATTCTTCCAACCCTAGATGAGTGGGTATATATAGAACCTATACATTGGCCTCTAAATGGGCCTCTATACACATGGGCTCAATATACTCCAACAAAGACACCCATATTACATTACATAAAGTATATATTACATGCCATAGAGTAAAACTTAAGAGTACATTACAATAATCACACATAAGCATCAACTAATTATTGTACTGAGCCCACATTTGTATATTACATGCCATAGAGTAAAACTTAGAGTACATTACAATAACCACACATAAGCATCAACTAATTATTGTAATGAGCCCACATTTGAAGAGCAATTTGGTCTCGTAGGGTGTTTCCATCATTTGATTCCACTTCATTTGGGTAGTCATCATCCCCCTCTGGCAGGTTAACAAAATCCTCTGGGTTTATATTATTTGGTTGGTGATCCAACCACCCTTCATCGCCATGATGCCCTCTAATGATATTGTGAAAGACCGCCGCTATTGCTGGAATTTTAATTTGATTATCAATTGGATGGAAGGTCCCCACTTTGAGAATTCGAAACCGTTTTTTCAGCACACCAAAAGCTCTTTCAATATGATTACGGAGTTGAGCATGACGGTGGTTAAACAGTTCCTTATAGTTTGCATATGATCTATGCCTCCTAAACTCGCTAAGGTGGTATCTAACACCTCGGTAAGGAGCAATGAATGAGGGTGTGTTTGCGTATCCACCATCTACAAGGTAAAACTTCCCCACTGGCACGTCAAAGCCCTTACTACGAGCAGATCGAAGGACTCCCGCATCATATGCTGATCCCTCCCACCCACATGAGATGAAAGTAAATTTCAGATCAAAGTCACAGACGCACATCACATTTTGTGACAATGTTCCCTTCCTATTTCTGTAAGGAGCTGCTCTTTCTTCTGAAATGGTGATTGGGGCATGAGTACCATCTATAGCACCAATGCAGTTCTGCATTAAAGAAAAGAAAAGAAATCCAAGGAATGAGTGTTGGAACCATGTGTTGTGAAGTTGTGATTAGCGCAAATATTTAATACCTATTACTAACAAGGAAGAAAGGCATATATCGAGGATCAAAAGCAATCTTGACATGAGTCTGGTTTACATTTGGCAGCTTCACAAATCTACGAGTGAGAGCTGGAATTATATCAAAGACCTCCGTAATTTTCCGATGTATTGTCTCTCTACTATGTTGGAATTTCTTTCTTAGCCTCTCGGTGCTAGCATTATGAGAGAGCATGAAGATAAACATTCCTAACTGCTCCTCAATCTTAACACCACGGGTATCACATAATAAATTCTCCACTCTGAGAAAATGTGCTACTGCTCTAAAAATATGAGACTCCATCCTAAATTCCACTTTGCACCACCTCTCATGACCTTCTAAAATTTCTTTTACCCTTTGTGCCCCAGATAGAGATGAGGTGTGCTCTGGCATCTTCTCGTCGTACATGCACAATTGAAGCGCAGGGACCATAACTAGAAATAGCTCGTCATCCTCTTCTTCCTCATCTAACATGAATCTTCTAACTTGATCCTCCCAAGAATCCATTTTCTACTATAGATATAATATTATTTATTAGTAAAATAGTGCTAGCTAGCTGTCATATGGAAACAACAGCATATAAAAATAGAAACAACTGTCATCTGTTCAAACATGCTAGCTAGATAAATACTATTTGAATCCATAGTTATTTCTGCATAAATACTAGACCATATATTATACCAGTCCTTTTTTTTGGCAAAGTTATTTGAAGGACAGTGCCAAATAAATAGGGAAAAGGAAGAGGATTAAACACATATCAGGTGAAATCAGAGGGAAACATTCTTTTTGTACAAATGGTATACACCATTCGTATAACCAACCTTATAGTCGAAGTTCTTCCTATTATTGGTTGAACAAGGAGCAACGGCATGCTACCACATCTGCCAAATACATTCCAAAAAAAACTAAGCTTCACTAACACAGCTAGAACCACAAATGTTGGTGATCGATCTCTATGTACAATTGTAGTGAGCAGTTGCAAAATAAGTGGTTCCTTCCACTAGAGGCCACCTTCATCTCATATCTGGGCATGGCAGCTTGCAGTAGACATGAATGGTTGTTTCTCATATATAATTTTTGGCAACCATGCATCATAACTGGCCAGTGGATCTCTTTGGTTCTAGATAACAAGTGGCTTACCTAAGCCAAGATATGAGATACTAGGTACATAAACTACTCAAGTCAAACAAACCAGTTACCATAGTTCATTAATCCACACATAATTTGAACACAAACAACATATAATCGAAAGCAAGTCAATGGAGGATCAATGTTTTAAATAGCGGGCTAAGCCATTTAGCTATCTATGTCCAAAAATAAGTAAGGATCCATAATGTAACAAGATAAAGTCAGAATCGCTGAAATTACTTCACAGGCCATAAGCACCATCCGCCAGATCTCACTGACAAAGAAATTACAAAGGGAAGGAGGAGGAGGAGGACCTACTACTTGGACGAGGGGCGGTGATGACGCGACGGCTGGCGAGGGGCGGTGACGACATGCATCTGGACGGCGAGGCAGACGACGGCAGCTGGACGACAGATGGAGGAGATCCTGGGGAGGAGATGGAGGGCGGCGCAATCCGGACGGGGGAGGGCGGAGGGGCGGGGCGGCACAGGAGGTGTAGGCGCAGTGGCGGCGCCCGACCAGCGGCGCATCGACTCGGGTGTCGGAGGTGGCGGCGCCTCTCATCGCGAGCGGACGCGGAATCGCTCGGGGGTGCCGCGCCCGGACTCGGGTGGTGGGGAGCGCCGGCCCCAGGGAAAACAGGGGGTCGGGTCGGGCTCCCCCCGCGGGTGGGCTTCCAAATGCAGGGAAAATCTGGGCCGGGTGCGAATTCCGCGTGGGCCGCCAGCCCGGGGAAAAGGCCGGGAATGTGGGCTTCCAAACTAGCCCTTAGGCCCAGTTTGGAAGTCCAGTTCCCCGTCGTTTCCCCGGGCCGGCAGCCCACGCGGAATTCTTCCCGCAGAGTCCAGCATGCGCCTTTGGAAGCCCGCTGCGTGGGGGTTTCTGGCCCAGGTGAGCCCAATAACCCCGTGGAATCGCGCCCGACCTCCCCACACCGGGGAGAAGTCCCCGTCCCTCGTCTCGCTTCGCGGAGTCGCGAGGTCGATCGGCAGAGCGCCGCCGCCGCCTGCCGATCTCCTCCGACGATCTCGCGACGGCCGTTCTCCTCCGCTGGTGTCCCTGCAGCCACTTCATCCTTCGTATCAGGTGATTCCCCCTCCCCATCCCCATTAATCTCCCTGCCCCCGCTAGGGTTTCTCCTCTCCTCTCCTCTCATCTTTTTCTTATAGATCCTACTGAAGAAGTCTTGCGATCAGGAGCAGAGCACTGGTGAGCGGGAGATCTGACACAGGCACTCCTCTTCCTCTCCCTGGCCATTCCTAGGTCGACCTCGGGTTCCAGGTAAATCTCAATCAAACTCTGATGTACCGTGGCTCCAAATCCATGTCTGTACTCCCAAACTAGCCCTTAATTGAGACGTGAGATGTGTGGTTGCCCGTAGCGGTAGGCTATCGTTGCTGCCAGTCGTCTCTGAATTTTTTTTGTTAAACCGGTAGGTTGAGTGCTGGTTCCAATACTAGTTCATTCAGGTACCATCATTCAATTGTTTCAGAATTTGATTGGCTTGAGAAAAAGAAAAGCTTACAAATCGTAAAGCACATGTTCGGTGACCAGGGGAAATACTACGCAAGTAGTACTAATAACTTTTATGTTGCAGTAATTGAATTCTCATGTATTGTGTACTACTGTTCAGAATGCATTGAGTAGCTTTGGGTACTGAAAGCTTGATTTAACTTTTGATGGTTCACAATTCGTATCTGTTGGATGTAGCCCTGTGTTTAGTACTCAGTGTCAGTCTTTTTGTTTCAGTTAGCAGAGTCTGATAGTTAGCAGTCTGTCTCCATCGAATCCATCCATGTGAGTACACTACACACTTATTCAGCAAGCTAAGTCAGGCCGAATAGGAATAACAGACGACCCTCCTGCTCAAGGAAGCCACCAAGATCATAATTTTTTGCTGCTTGTCATATGCAGACTTTGGCTCTTATAAGTTCCCAGGACAGTTTTTCTGAAAGTAAGTCATAATTATAGTTCCCATATAAACTATATTTGCATCGATGAGCTACTAGTTTTAAGTACTGCTTGTAGGCTATGAACCCTTTCCTGATCGTCTGCACATGCTATTATTTATACCATTTAAGTTTGGATCTGGTGCAAAATATTAGATATAGTAGTGATGGACTTGGCTGCCAATCTTTGAACCTGGTTGTTTATCTGCAGTATTGTTCTGTTTTTTTAGGCATTACGTACCATGTTAGTAAATATTTTACTAAGTAATATTATCTATATACTAGATCATGGACTCTTGGGATGAGGAAGTTAGGAGATTCATGTTAGAGGAAGAAGAAGAGGATCATGAATTATTTTTTGTCCTGGTCCCCGCACTTCAATTGGGCATGTATGATGAGAAAGAGCCAGAGCACACCTCGGTTTTGACCGGTCCAAAATATGTCAAAGAAGTCTTAGAAGGTCATGAGAGGTGGTGTAAAGTGGACTTGCACTTGAAATTAGACTGCTAATATGCTTTTTTAGAGTAGAACTGAATGAGCAGTGAGCAGGCATGGACTAAATGTTCTAGGAGAGATTGGCTTGTTAGTCTTTATTTTCTAGTACTAGGATGAATAAGCATATTAGCAGGTACTGTGCACATGCTCCATGATGTCTTGTATATTCTATCCTTGCTGATCTCCAAGATCATCTCCATTAACAAACCATCATTCTAATTTCTTTTTGTATTTAACAATTAACTTGAGCTGCTTGTAGCTTGTCAAGCATGTCTGAGCTGACAGTCAAATCAAACGCTCCCTGTCTGTTTATCAGAAAACTGTCTGGTTAATTAACCTGAATGACATATCTGATTGTGTCCCAAGATAACACTTATTTGTGCCATGGATCTCACTAGGATGTTGAAATTTGTTGCACTTTCAGATGATGGTGCTAGTATGAAAAGTAGCGCTATTTATGTTGAAACTTGAAAGTAGTATATCAGGGCCCCTCCTGAAACTAATGTCTATGTCTGAACTGTTGTATTGCTCTGTTTTTCTTCCTAAGGAACTGTTTGCTTTCTGTTTTCACAAAACGGGAAGTAACGTGATTTGACCTCACTGGTGAGAAACTTATTCCGAATACATTTCTCAACTTCAATTGGTTAAATCATTACTTTGTTTCATTAGTTAATCCATTCATGACTGATTGGCCGTGCATGAGTATATATCCTGCTGGCTTCTACTATTGTAATGCAATTTGTCTTAACAATGCACTGCAAATGTTCCTTTACTTTTCAGGGACCTGGCTGCGGAGAGATCTCAGATGAAATGGTTACACCGTGTTTTCAGCTGGCAGGAGGCCTTGTAGGATCTGAATTTTTGTATAGGTGCAGTTTGGCAGCAATGCAGTATTGGTTTGGCATAAATGCAGTATTTTCAAGGCCTGTGTGCTTGCAAGATACGAAGTTTTTGTTTGATGACCAAATGTGCTTGTTTGCCTTACCTAATGGAGATGGATATGTGATCCAGGAATTTGCTGCTAGACAAGTCTTTATTTATCTGCAACAATGTACTAGAGTATTAGTCTGTAGTATTGTTGCGGATTTCCATGTGCTCTCAATATTTTGATATTTTTTTTTTAAAAAAAGAGCATATGGTGGTGGAGTTGCCCCCCACAGGATTGCCCCGCCGCCAGCGTCAGGATTCTCTTCCAAACAGCAACCGGGAGGGGGTGCCGCGCTGCCCTGCCGGTCAGGGGAATTTCCAAGTCCAAATTAAATCCCCGTGGGTTAATATTTCCCGGGGTTAGTCACCCACGATCTGCCAAAAGCCCTTAGAAATTAAAATGGGGGTGATTTTAATCCCCACGGGGACCTTAACGGCTAAATTTGGTCCCGGTCCGGCGGAGCGGGGGAGAGAACGTTCTCTGGGTCCCTGGCCCCGATCCCTGTTGGGGCACCCGAGTACGTATTTTAGCGTTTTTTTATTTTTATATTTTTCAAAATTATTTTTTACAGAAATATATTTTCGGTTTCATAATTTACAGATTTATATCCCTACCGTCCGGCTGCGGGGCGGCCGGCCCCCTGCCGCTCTTCTGCCGGGCGGTAGGGACCTTAATGTAAATAAAATTTATTTTTAATCGCATTTTGGCCCCTGAGTACCCGCCGCCCGGTGGCGGGGCGGTAGGCCGCAGGCCCCTCCCGCAGGTTAAATCTTGCCCGTCAGTGCGGCAGTGCGGCATTAGATGTGGTTTTAAATATTTTGGATAGAAATAAAAATCATTAGAAAAGTAGATGAATATGAAAAGTATAACTTAGCAATTCATACACATATGCAACTGAGAACGAAATATGTGATGCATGAGAACGAAATAAGTATAACATGACGACATGTTCATAACAAAAATACAGAAACAACTAGAAGCACCTCCTAACCACCCTGGCCATGTCGACCTCTTTTACGCTGTGCGTGGATGTGGTCTGTAGGGTATGTGTGTCGGTCTGGAGGCCCTACGTCTCTACCTGGACGTCCGGTGGCCACAGGTGTCTGGAAGGTAGGATCGGCCTGCTGGTTAGGTGTAGAAAATAACCGACTCCAGTCTTCGAAGTTCACCTCCAAGGTATCTTGTGTGGCCCCTATGCAGTAGCAATTAAGATATCTTAATCATCGTCTTATAAGTCATCTATTTGGGTACATATTCATCATATGTACCTGTTGGTGGTGGATACGAAGAATGACCCATATCAGGAAGTTGATGGTGTGATCCTGTAAACCGTTCAAATTATTTAAAATATTCATAGAAATAAGAAGAACATGATAAATTCGGGTTACGTATTAGGTATTTACCTTGCGTTCCTTCTGCTGTCGTCATAGGGTAATACGAAGAAGGTCCCGCATCATATAAGTGTTGTGATCCTATATGTAAATGCAAAAAAAAGACTTCATACAAAAATTAATTGAAATTAAGATATGGACTATATGTTTACCGAAATATCGTGGTGGTGCATGTGTTGGTTGAAATGACATCCCTGCAGCTGGTCCCATGGTACTAAACTGGGTCCCTCCGTGAGGTCGATAAGGTGGCTGTCCATCACCTGTATGGACTGAGAATTAATTGTTGTTATCAAAGTAAGAAGTCAGTAAGTATCCTCACGTACCTGGATAATGCTGCTGAGACCAATAAGGTACTGGGGAAGGCTGCTGCTGTGTGGGACCACAAGGAAACGAGGTCGAGGCTTGAGACGAACCGTAGGAGTCCTCGTACGATGTCCGGCTACCAAAGGCTTCAAGTATGGAATGTGCTCTTTGTGAAACTTGGGTCCAGGCCGACTCTTGCTCATTCCTATCCATCATAGATCCCGCTCGAATCCTCATCAAATTCGCTCTGGCATCTACGTCCATCAACCTGCACATTTCAAACTGCATGCAAGAAAAAGAAAATCATTAACACTCTAATCTAAAATATTTGAAAAGCGATGATATCTTTGACTCACCGCCCCAGCTAATGCCTCATCCCTATGTTGTGCATAGCCATCCTGTGGGGTCGCAACATGCGGCTCTGGATGCATGTTAGCATATATCAAGCGGCAACGAGTTTTAGGCTGGTACCAGCTCAGGTACGCCCTGTACGAAGCCTCCGTGTGTGCAGGGGTCGGAAGCGTCACGTTCTCCTCTGCCTGGTCCCAGCCATCGACCCAAGGCTTCACCCTTGTCACCCACATGTTCGAGAAGGGTTGACCAGCCCTCGACAAACTAAATATTGATTAGTTAAAGCAGCAATGCATTATCACTGAAATGACATATGAATCATTACCTGTGGTCATCACGTTGGACCCGATCCAATGCTGACAGCACAGGATACAACTGCCTTTGACCGAACTGCCTCCTGACTCTATCCGGACTGGGCCTCAATGTAAACGTCGTACACCAACACTGTAGTTGTCATCCAAAGGCCCTGGTCCTGACAGCAAACCGAAGATATCCCGAACGGTGCACGAGTGTTTATAGCCAACTGGGAGTAGGGCTCCCACACAACGTCTTCCGGTGTCAACCGATCAAACTCAGCTACAAACTCAGGATAGGACCGCCGAGACTGTATGTGGGCCCAACTCTTCTGCACGAAATTAATAATATATACCAATAAGAAATACAAAGAGGGTCAAACAAAGCAACAGAATTGCCAACAGAATAGTACGAGTAGCAGTCATTTTCGTACCTGACGAGCGTACCAGAGAGTCCCCATGGTCGGCCTATCATCCTCGGTGTCACCTTACATATCCGGCTCATACGGTGAGTGGTCGATAATCGGACGACCAATTGCTATCCTCTCGTACGACCAAAGCTGTAGCAGAATTGGACATCTTGTAAGAATTGCAAGTACCGCTGAACCTCAACTGTATTGAGGCATTTCCTCCACAGCTGCCTCTACGATCTCCTGTGCGTAAGGCACAAGCACCCTATCCACATAAGCCCCGTGTGAGTTGTTGAATATTATGTATCCAAACAAACACAATAGGTATGCCTCAAGGGATCGAGTGACGCTATCCTCATCAGCATCATGTACCAAATTGTCGGACTGCATAGAAAAGATGAACATTTATGAGTACCAACTAGTCAAAAGCATAACTCTATCATTAATCATAACAAAACGAGGTATGTACCTGAAACTGCAGAATCCATGACTTGGCAGGCCCTGTTGCTTTTGGGTGCTCCTCTACATCAATCGCGATGTCAATATTTGCAAAACGCTTTTCAAGATCGTCCAACCACGTAGACGGGACAACGCGAGGCCCTACGACATCCCCACTGATAGGAAGACCCAGCAGCATCGCAACGTCCTGTAGGGTTGGTGACATCTCCCCACAAGGGAGGTGGAAGGTGTGTGTCTCAGGCCTCCATCTATCAACCAAAGCCGTCAGTAGGGACCTGTCCAGCTTTGCCAAACCACTCTCAGCAAGACGGCCTATAGTAAGAAGACCAGCCTCACTCAACCTGAAAAGTAGAACGATCAAAGGTAAGTACATTATGTAGGAAACGTATACGAAGCAAACGTATTCTCAGAAACATAATCCGACGACATATCACCTGGGCGCCCATCGTGGGTCAACAGGAATCAACTCCGCTGGTGGACGTGGACGCAGCACGTTAAGTTTCACGCGCTGAACCACTGCAAGGAAGGACCGGTGCGACGAGTCTATGACTCGGTCAAGTAGAGCTGGCGTATCTTCGGCCATACCTAACACAAAAAATATAAGTTTTCTATATTTTCTACAATTTATTTGAAATTTTCATAAACTTTTCTAGCATTTTCTACAATTTTTGTACAATAAATTTTTATAAATAATTTTTTCTAACATTTTCTACAATTTATCTGCATTTTTCATATAAGTTTTCTATATTTTCTACAATTTATTTGAAATTTTCATAAACTTTTCTAGCATTTTCTACAATTTTTGAGCATTTTTTAAAAAATTTCTCGCATTAAACAACTAATCAATACCACAAAAAGGTTGGTAAACATAAATGGTTTTTCTAAAAACTAATCTTAATTCTACATAAATTATAATAAAAACAGTACAAAAAATATCATTACTGCTGCATACACTAATTATAGAATTAAACATACAAAAAATTTAGAATAAGAAAGTTGAGAAATATTTATTACATGCGGTCCGGATCCAAAATCAGGCAGGGCTTCGCCGCTGCAACTCCCTCCCTCACCCGTCCTATCTCCCCCCCTCTCTGGATGTCGTGGGAAGCAAATGAGGGAGGAAGGGGGGAACTCAGCCTTTTATGTAGAGGGGGGCCTGCCGCCCCCTGCCGGGCGGCAGGCTCACCCAGAGGCCAAAATACGAATAAAAATAAATTTTATTTACATTCAGGTCCCTACTGCCCGGCAGTAGGGCGGCAGGGGGCCGGCCGCCCCGCAGCCGGGCGGTAGGGGTATAAAACTGTAAATTATGAAACCGAAAACATATTTCTGTAAAAAACGATTTTGAAAAATATAAAAATAAAAAAACTCCGTATTTTACACAGGCCAAAAGAAGCCCAACACAGAAAATTAGTCCATGTTCAAAATACTGCAATATAAAACCTGAAAACCCTAGCTCCCCAATCCAAGGAGCTTCTTCTGGCCAAGCCGCACGCCGCCACCCCGCAAGGCCGCAATCCGCAGCGCCTCCACCTCCACTCCATCTTGTGTCCGTGCGCCGCCCAGGCCTTAGGCTTGCTCCAATCATTCCCCGTCCAACTCCCCCAAACGTACTATTTATTATATTTTACTATTTTCCTCCAAAAAATTCATCCCCCTATAACTACTTCTCTCCAACCATTCCCCACATATCTATTCCCCATATATACTATCACTCATTAACTAACTATTTATTTAATGTTTTTGAATTTTAAAAAAATCATACAGTATTTGTACTGTCATAATATACATTATCATCATGTTACAGGGCTCAAACGGGATTAATATCGCGAAGAAACAGTGTGATTAGAAATATAAGAAAGTTAGAACTCACTCTATATATAGGAATATATAAGGAGAGCTATACTGAACCGTTGGATCGGATTCCCCTGTAGCTCCCCCGATATGGGCTGGGGGGAGGGATGTGGGGCACCGTTGGAGGTCGCCGTCCCCTCCTCCATCCACGACCACGACGCCTCCACCTCCACTCCCCGTCTCCCCCTTAGCGCCACGTTGCTGTCGCTAGCCGCCCGCTCGCCTGCTCTTCCCCAGCGCCGACGTCTCCAGTCGGCCGCTGCTGGATCCCCACCGAGACAAGTAAGGGCGAGGGCGAGGTTGTCGGCGCTGGATCTGACGACTACGTGAAGGACTCCACTGCCGTACAAAAGATCCAGTAGTGGCTGCTCGACCTCCACCTGCAAGGCCACGAAGAAGAACGCTCCACCATCGTCTACCAAAGCAATTGCCGCTGCTTGAAGAAAGCTCCAACAAAGAAGGCTGCTGGGGATTTATGTGTTGATTTGTATTCTGTTTTGGGTGGGATTTGTCGGGGACGAGGCACCCGTCGGGTATCTGATCCCCGCTCGGGGACGGGGACAGGGAAAATCCTCCCCCCGCGAGCGGGGACGGGGATTGAAACGGGGAAATTTTGATGTGTCGGGGAGAGGAACGTTCCGCAGGTCCCCGGCGGGGATAGCCCCGTTGCCATCCCTACTCGCGCCGCTGCACCACCCTCTACCCTGCCCCCTCCGCGCCGCCGCCGGAGGCGCCTCGATCCAGATCCAGGTAACCCTCCGCCGCGGCAACTGCTTCTCTCTTTCTCCTCACTCGGGCGCGCTGCAGTCGGTTGCTTTGTGCTCTGCAGATTATCTACTCTGCTGCGACCGTTTTTTCATGGTGTTCTGCAGATTCTCTGCTCTGCTGCGAGCCCTTCAATCCAAAAGTTTTTCTTTTATATTTTTTGTTGCGGATCTGTTTATTTGTATTACGCTGGACTTGATGCGCGGAGGGGACTATCAATTTACTTTCTAGGGGTTCTCCATGTTTAGGGGGTTTGTTAGTTCTCGGTCAGATCTAGTTGTATTTATCGTTTTCAAGCAATAAGTTCTTTTTTTGTCCGCAAAATCTGTGTTTTGCGGGTGGGGCAACTTGCTCTTTGATTTTGCTGGTTCAAGCTGTTTTCGTCGGTTATACGGTGAAGGATTTATAGCGCGGATCTTAGTTTTACTTCCTCTGGAATTAGGAATAGTTGCAGCTTGACATTTATTTAAATAAAAGGTCGTCAAACCGCCAATCCACGGGCTGTTGTTTGCTAGCATCAATCGTAGAGTGGTCAGTTCAGTGTTCACAGATCACAAATGATTTATCTCAGGTGGGTCTTCTGATTAGAACTGAGTAGCACAGTTAAGTTTGTAGCACAATTCCTAACTGAACCTTGTGATGCTAGATGCTGCAATTGCTGTGATTTTCCAATTGCCATCGAGTTGTGTAAATTGAGACCGAGGAGAATTTTCTAGATAGTATGTGATATTATTTTTAGGTTCTGATATCGTTTTTGTACTCAATGTGCTTCTCTCAAGTCTCAACTATAGAGTTCATACTATCATGTGTACTTTAGCTAGATTTTTTATGAAATGACTGATTGAAGGTTTTCATGTGTTCAGTAGACATGCCTCGCTATGATGATCGTTATGGGAACACACGCTTGTATGTTGGCAGACTGTCCTCCCGCACTCGTACCCGTGATCTGGAATATCTTTTCAGCAAATATGGAAGGTAAGAAACATATTCACAAAGAGTTCTTGTGAAGTCCAGAGTGTGTTACTTGTTATTATGAGGGCAAAACACCATTTCTGTCCTAGAGCTTAACATGAGCATTTGATGTTGACATGTAGTAATAAGTTAGCCTGGTTAAATATGGTATACACCAGGCTGTCATCTCTTAAACTGTGACTATAATCCTCCTGACATGGGGATGCAGGTGGTCTGGTGTCCAGAACTTAGACTACGCTAATAAGTGAGGGGGTTCTTCCTATCCTTGTTCATATAGATGATGAGGGTTCAGTGATACTAGGAGCATTCTCAGCGTTTTGTGGATGAGGCTATACAAGCCACTTTTTTGTTTGGTATTCTCTGTTATTTCAGCAAGCACAGAGTAGATGTTTGACCTCCTGGCCTTGTGTGTTTGACTTGAATGATCTTGTTGAAGGTTTTTTTGGTTTTTTACACCTGGGAGGTCTGTGGTGGAAGGGTGCCCTTGGTGGAATTGGTGGCCATTGTTCCAATATTTGTGGAGGACTTTGGTGAAGGGCGCCCTTGGTGTAATCTTATTGACTGTTGTAGTGGAAGTTGCGACTTGATGATGCATTTGAGTACTTGACTCATGACGGCTTATTGTTTGTGGCAACCATTTGCGCAGAATACGAGAAGTGGAGTTGAAGCGCGACTATGCATTTATTGTACGTGAATTTTACTGCCCCCATTTTGATTCTGAATAATTCACCTTTTCTTAGTGTTGGTTCACACATGCTATGGGAATTGTAAAAAAAAGGTACTTTTCACATGTGGCATCTCTTTTTTTCGTGTGCCTCTTCTCTTTGCTAAACAGGAATTCAGCGATCCTCGTGATGCTGATGATGCACAATACAACCTAGATGGCAGGGAAGTTGATGGCAGCCGCATTATCGTTGAGTTTGCTAAAGGGGTAAGTTGCTGGCTAGTTATCCGATTTCTGAATGATCACAATATATATTTTTTTCAAGCTTCTGATTTAATGAGCATGTGCTTTGATATTGAACGCGTGGTCTTTCAAACATCTGTGACTGCAGGTTCCTCGTGGTTCTGGTGGCTCACGCGAGTACATGGGAAGAGGGCCTCCGCCAGGGACAGGTCGCTGTTTTAACTGTGGAACTGATGGTCACTGGGCAAGGGATTGCAAGGCTGGTGACTGGAAGAACAAATGCTACCGTTGTGGAGAAAGGGGCCACATAGAAAGAAATTGCCAGAACAGTCCAAGGAATCTCAGGTGTTCATTGATAACATTCTTCAGCTCCATTCCACCGCTATCAGGCACTTCAATTGCTGCTTATTATTGTATATGTTTTTACTCAAGAGTCTGCTTGCTAAACATATTTCAGGCGTGAGAGAAGTTATTCACGGTCACCATCTCCACGCCGTGGACGGGGGCGCAGCCGGAGCTACAGCAGAAGCCGGAGCTATAGGTATGCTGATGAAACCCCTATGGATTATTTTTCTGAGCTATTCATGTTTTTGCCATCCGTCTTTTTCTAACGTGTCCTTGTATTATATCCAGCCGTTCTAGATCCCCATCTGGATCTCCCAGGGGTGGACGCCGAGACCGTGATGAGAGGAGATCAAGGAGTCTTAGCTACAGCAGGAGCCCCAGGCGTTCTGCTTCACCAAGTGCAAAGGAAAAGGAGCGCAGCTCCACACCTAACGACAGTAGGAGCCCAAGGAGTCCCCGCCCAAGGGATCAGATGAGCCCGCCACCAAAGGACAATGGTGAACGCAACGGTTCAGACCGTGGTGACAGCCCTGTGAGGAGGGAGAACAGCAGGAGCAGGAGCAGGAGCAGGAGCCGTAGCCCATCTGATGGCTACCGTAGCCCTGCAGCCAATGGGCGCAGCCCGAGCCCTAGAGATGACCGGAGCCCTAGTCCCAAAGGCAATGCTGGTGATGATGATGGCGGCCGGGGTTCACCAAGAGGAAGCCAGTCCCCCTGAAAACCTTCCATCCCAGTTTGAGATGCAGTGTGCCGATTCAGTTGTAATAGTTACATTTTCAGCTTTAAGACAGAACTGTATTTGCCACCCATTTTCTCGACGACTTGTGCTTTTGTGAGCCAGAAACTTTTGTAAGGATCTGTTGCCCTCGGGCTATCCCTGCTTTGTAACGTTGATATTTGAACTTCTTAGACCGCTAAATTTGGATATTTGCCAGATAATTTGCCCTCGTGGCAGCCACATATTGGCAATATGATATTGCAGTTGAAGTGAAGAGAGCTTGCCGTCCATGCAATGGTCCATTTGGCAGCTTCACTGCACATTATCCTCTGCTATGACTGATCGTGCACGCACGGCTTTCGATCCGTACACACGAACCACGCATTATGGCTGCGCTTTTCTGGATTGAATAACTTGTCCTTGATCATGTAGCAGGTGCGCACATATGCAAAGCTTCCACGCATTGTATTTTCCTTTCCGGCAACCCTCTCTGAATGCACATACTAGCTTCCGCCTACATTGCCGGCTCCTAATTTAATGCTTAATTAACGAGTTCATTGTTTTCCAGATGTGGTTTCTTGCATGTAGAGTTCAATGCGTAATTAAAAAGCTACAGATCGGTTCTTGCGCTGGCTCAATCATACCACGAACAGTTGGGAATAAATGTGTTCTTCGACATGATCTCTCCTAGCTAGCTTCAGCGGAGGGGCCAACCCAGCTAGCAGCTACTAGCCGGACGGACTCCTACTCCGAGGCCGAGCTCGAGCATGCACTCCGTCCGCAGCCGACCCGAGTCGGAGCAGAGCACGACTCGGGCTCGCACTGCCCACTACGCCCCTCTCTATAACAAGTAAACGAGCCCACGGACGCTATTCACACAACCAAACATCCAAGGTACATCCAAGCCAGGAAGCACCATGCCCACCCTCGCCTGGTTCCTGCAACGAGGCTCGAGCGTTCGTGACGCAGCGGATACAGCAGGCATGGCGGCCTCCGGGCACACGAAGACGCCGCTCGCGCCCGTCCCCTACGTGCTCAGCTTCGCCGACCTCTCGTACAGCGTCAACAAGGCGGGCTGCTGCCTGGCTCCCCGCTCCAGCAGCCGCCTGGTGGCGTCCGTGGACGCGCCCCCGCCGCGAACGTCGGGGTCCGGGCGCGCCAAGACGCTGCTCGACGGCGTCTCCGGCGAGGCGTGCGCGGGCGGGCGAGCTAGCCTATAAATCCAATGCTGCGGGCGTGCATCGTTTCCTTCCCATGCCGAATTGGGTCTGAAGGAAATTTCCACCTCGACCCCTCAAGACATTTAAATTTATAGTATGCGGCACTAGCAGGCAAGTAAACCATTTTTTTTTATTTTCGCGGGTAGAGTAGTGCTCAAGCAAAACAATTTCTTTTCTTGGATGCAGTAGTAGTCAAGTAACCCTTTAACAGCTTAACCTAGCCATATTATGCTGCCGATGCCAACATGCAAGTATGCAACATGACAACGTTCGATACTTTAAATTTTGTGCCGACCTTTTTGGCTCACGTGAATGTACAATTCACAAATGAACTTTGATTCAACCGTTTTGGCTTGAAAATGTATTCAGATCATAAACTAAGACATTAATCTACACGTCCAAACAGAATGGCGATGAATCGAATAAGATACTACTCCCTCCTTCCAGCTTTGTAAGGCGCGCGAGTAAAATTTACTTTTCTACAAATAAAGGGTGCACCCTCGAACATCTCCTGTCACCCAGTAGCCACTTACCTTAGTAAGTCACATGAATGCAAATCGGCAACAACGAGTGGTATTATTCGACAGTTGGGAGAGAAAAAGTATGGCGCGGAAGAAGTTTAATTCAGTGGTTTAATTAGCATTTAAATATGAACAGGATTTTGCTAAAAAAAAACATGGACGAGATTCAAGGGGGCTGCATGCCTTCATGCAAACGGGAGTAAATGTGCTAGCGCATGACCCAGCCTTGCCTTTGGTCTTTGGAGTAGAAGCTCATGCGATCTACAAAGCTGGAAGGAGGGAATAATGGATTAGAAACCCGCCCACAATATATTACCAAACAGATGATTTTTACGCCTGCACTCGTATCTGCAAATTGAACTTTACACTCATGCTTTAATCTGCCCAATGCAGTGACTACAGGTCGGATTGACAACTAGAATAGATGAAGTACCTTGTATTTTGACGAACTAATTGTAGCTCAGATGCTAATGTTCATTGTAGTGACATCCAGTTGGATTCGAGTCCTCAACTCGACATGGATGATCGCATTTTTCTATATTTATTCCATAATTTAACTAACGTTATTCTTTTAGTGGTAGTGATGTGTCCATCGACAGCAAGGCACCTTTGGGGTAGGCGACGCGCCCGTTGACAGCAAGACGCATTTGGTGATTTCGTTAATCTTAGGTAATAGTCTCTCAAATGTGCTTATAGGGATATGGTTGCATGCGTGTATTCATAGGGATGAGTGTATATGTGTATAATTGAGCGTCTACGTCCGTACTATGGTTCGAAAAGAAATATCTTGTGTATCTATGTACTCACCAAGGGTGTAATTTTGCATCAGCGCTGCACCCACAACCATATGCAAGTAGGTTTATTAATGGAAAAAGTCTAAATTACTCACTCGACTATACCCAAAGTCCGGATAACCTATAAACTATCATTGGTCATTTTACCCCTACTAAAATATACCTTTTAGTTCAAATTACCCCATAATACAATTCATCTTTTTCATTTCTCCATACGTAGGTGGATGGAAATTTTACAAGATGATAGTACACATCACAACACAGGTTAGAAAAAATACATCATAATTTTTTTTATTATTTTGATAGTTTAGGATATTTAATAAAAAAATTAATTCTTGGAGTTTAAAACTGTATAAAAAATACATTGTGATGTCTACTGCTACCCTGCAAAATTTGAAATTAAAATTCAACTTGGGTATAGAGAAACAAAAAATACAAATTGTATTATGGGATAAAATGCACTAAATGAAATAGTTTAGGGGTAATTGAATCAAGTTATAGTTTAGGAGATTATTTAGACTTTAGTTCTACTTGGAGACAGTAAGTTGAACTTCTTTATTTATTATTTGTACATATAAAGATACTTGCAGCAATTATTAAAATCTTCACCATATTTTTTCAATCTCGTGAGTGGATAATTCTCATACGGAACTGAATCAATTGTGTTATCATAAAATCTCTTTGGGCGATGAAATGTGTAAATTGTAAGCACTATATCCAGTCAATAATAGAGGACATAGAAGTCCACATATAAGAAACATTTACAAGGGAAAGGGCATGTAGCGCGGTGGTTACTAAAACCTCAATAGCATTTCAAGTTTTGGATTCAACTCTCTATAGGAGAAAATATTATAGAATTTAACGGCGTTGTGCTTTCTATAGAGACTTCATCAATCTTAAAGATTTGCCGGCTCAATCTTTGAAGATGCTCACAGGAGTAGAATTTGTATACGTACGTTCATAGAGGTCGGTGTGCATACATTAATAAAAAAACACTTACGAAAATCACACAAGAATTACTATGGACTACTAGAGATGAAGCTAAACAATGAATATCGTCACAAGCATAGCACCCGGAGTACCATTCCATCCCGGCATCCCCTAAAGATCTACACATAGGGGTTTTCACCAATACCAAGGACTAATAAGAGAGTCCATTAAGCAGCTTGTTTATGCAAGCCAGAGCAATTAACTATACATATGTTGGTCAATAACATAAGCATTCCACACAATTAAAGGGGCATGCATGCCACTAGTTGACGACTGTGCACGACAAACAAGTCGAGTACTACTCATGCGAAGAATTAAATGGGAAGACTCCAAAATACTCATATGTAGATCGTTAGGGGATGGAGTATCAGTAGTTTGTTTTTTTTTTGCGAAAGAGTATCAGTAGTTTGTTGTCAGTCCTTCATTTTAAACATATTGTGAAATCAAATTAGATGAATACATGTATCACGGTATCATCTATGTGCGGTATAACTCTACAAGGATTTTTGTAACGAAGGTCATTTTGGGCTTTTGATATGCCAAAGAGCAAGCAGCATGCAGAGAATATAGATAGAAAGTTCCTGAAAACTCAAGGCCACAAAAGCTAAACACCAGTCACAATGCAGGGCGAAAAACAAGCTGGTCCACACACAATGTTCTGCAAAATCGACCATATTAGGCCAATTCACATGCCACAAATGTAGGCACATCCCGGAGACCCTCTATTTAGAATAGAAACCACTGGAACGCTTGCTCGGTTTGACATTTGGAATTGGCCATGCAAATGCAGCTCCCCTGCTGCATGTCCCCAGATAGTTATATCCATCTGCTGGGAGAAATATAGATCGATAGGAATAGGCCAAAGTGCCAAACTAAATGGGCATGGCAAAGGAGCACTTTGTGCTTGTTCATGGAGCATGGTGCTGGTTCAAGCTCCGATGGCTCCATGAGGGCTCCGGCTACCGGGTCACATGCATTGATCTCGCCGGAGGTGGTGTTGGTCCTACTGACCCCAACACAGTTCGGTCATTCAAGCAGTATGACTAGCCGCTCATAGACCTCATCTCAACCTTGCCAGAGGGGGAGAAGGTATGTGCATTGTTCTCCTTGTTACCAAGGCATTAATTAATATCTTACCACAATCTATAATATCATACTATGTTATTCAACAGAAAAGACCTGAAGAAAAATCCTTTATGCTATGTTGAATAAAAGGTGACGACCAGATTACTATGTTACAAACTATAGTTAATTACAGCAAAAGTGGTTAAGGTAGTTCAGGAGATATTTATGAACAATGTTCAAAACTGTGAAGAGCATGGACATGGGAAAGAGATATTTGGTGAAACATGTTAAATCTTTAGTACCGTAGAGATAATAGATCGAGTGGATTTCCTTCATCTTTCTCTGTTCAGAATACATGGGAATCCTAGATCTACAACAATAACAGAAACTAAGAGGGATGAAGACCTTCTCTAGTGGTGCTCGAGCCGCCTGCCATCTCGCGTTCCTCGCTGAAGATCCGCTCAGGGGCGGCGACGGACAGTGCAGTGGAGACGCGGCGGTGACGCGCAGTGAAGTGGCAGCGCCGGTGGTGCTTCCCGCCGCTGCAGCCCACCCTCTCTGATCGGATTAGGGTTTTGAGGTAAGGAAGTGACGGCGGTGAACCTCGTGAAGTGAGCTGTCACTCCCCACCTGCTCTTTATAGGGCTGCGCGACGGGGGCCCACCAGCCTCGTCTTGGGCTGGCCCCCCGATCAGGGCGCGAGGTCAAGAGATTAGTTGGCCGTTGGGCCAACTGGTGGAGATCAATTCCAACATCCTCCCCCTTGATCTCCTCTTATACTTTCATCTTTATATCTTTTACTTCTTTTCATATTTCATCACAGATTAATGCATAGAGCAGTTTCATCGTCATGGTCGGTTGCCGATAGATTCAACAGCTACAATATATGTCTCTGTTCTGAAATAGATACTTTAACTTTGGGCCCTTTATTGTCCGGAAAATATAGGCTATACCATAAACCCATGTCGACTGTGTGTTCTCTGTACACACTGGGCGGCAAGTCTTTAATAAGTGGATCCACAAACACATGTCTGTCATTCTTTTACTCAATGCATTTCAACATAATTTCGGACTTTCTCCTTTACAACGTATAACTTTGTGTCAATGTGTTTGGCACCACACTTGACTCGTTGTCATAGGAGCAAACTGCTTAAATGGTTATCGCTGTTGTCAACCATTATCAAACTCCGGGTACATATTCCTTTAACCATTTTGCCTGTCCCTCGGCCTCGTATTATGCTATACTATGTCTTTGCATCACATTGATGTTAATTATTTTATTTTGGAGATTTTCCACACAAAAACTCCAAGTGTGAAAGTTAGCGACAATTGTGGATTTCGCTACATATTTCACAAGCTCTACTTTTGTACTCACAACCCTTTGAGAGTACTAGTTATTTCTTTTTTAGCATGAGACCGATATTCTCAATTTCATTCCAGTGATCTATATATCTGGATTGAACTTTTGCCAAAATGACCCGGATACACAAAAAATGTCAGGGTAAATTCTTTACTTGCGCACTCATAAAGCTTCCAACAGCTGAAGCTTATGGAACTATTTCCATCTCACATTGGTTCCTGGAACACTAAAGTTCCCAAAACTATTACCCTTGACGATAGGAACAGGCGTAGGTTTAATCATATGCATACTTCATCTCTTTAGAATTTTTTCTAAGTATGTCTTTGTTGTAACCATAATACCCCTTTCTTTTTATCTCGATGAGTTTCAATTCTTAGAACGAAAACCAACCACCGAGATAAAAAACTTGAGGACAAGAATTCTTTATCTGAAATAGCATATTAACACCACCACTAGTGGGTAGGGTGTTATCTTTAAGTTGTGGAAATAAAATTTCCCATTTTTTAACTTTCCTTAAAACTATTGTCCTCCTCAATCTCTTTAAACCCAAATTCTTACTATTTCTATGAACTTTAGACACCACCATCTCAAGGCTTTAAATGGGTTTCTTCTTGTGGTATCTCATATATTCTTTCTTTCCATGACAAAACGTCAAGTAGTGTCATGTAAACATTTCTTCTCTTTGTGTGAAACTTTTGTTACAAGCCTTGCGTTATATCTTTCACCATTCCCTCTAGAGTCACATTTCTCTTTGTAGGACCATTACAACCTACTGTGATGACTCTTTTAGGAATCATTTTCCTTTTCCATGGACTTAGCCCATAGAATTCTCGTGACTTCTTCAAATGAGGTGGAATCAACCTCCATTTCTTTTCTTGGCACATTGTTTTCTGTATAGGGCTGCTGTTGCTCTTTGCCTAAAGGCAATGGACTCTATAGGCTCTTGCATAACAAGACCCTTCTTTACATTATTCATCTTCTTTAAAAAGCTAACAACAGGTGTTGTATACAACATCAACAAGTATGGAAAACTTATTGCTCCTGGTTATTTCATACTTTTTCCTGACAAAAATGTCAGGATCGGTTCATATCAAATTTAGAAATAAATCTAAATATTCCATGACACACATGCTTAATATGACATTGGTCAAATTAAACATGTATGACTTGTCACAACTTTGAATGAACTCAAAATGAATTCTTCTTGATAGAGAGTACATAAGAGACATTTCTCAAAACGATCTCTTATTGCTCTATCTTCTTTCTTGGATCAACATCCATAAGTACATTTCTTTTTAAGCCATTCTTTTACAGAGAATACATTTTCTGATGCAATGACTTTCTTTCTTTCTTTCTGAGTCACAAGTACCCAGTTCATTTTCTTTTGTCCCTTCAAGAAGGACTACATGCAAAACTTTGTCTGAAAAGACAATAAATAAAACTTTAAGTTCTATTCTATATCACCGTTGGGTAGAAATAGAATAAAACATCTTTCCTCTACATTAAAATCGTATCACCATTGGGCAGAAACAGAATTAATGTATAGAAAACACAATTAACTTTAAAACCATATGTCTGTCCTCAAAATTAAATTCTTCCGATGGTTCGAATTTAATTAGAGGATGATTAACTTTATTGCAGCGGAAAAAAATACATTTCTTTACTTTAACAACAGTTCTTTATATATTCTCTCAAAAAGGTCACTTTGATGCAACATTTGCAAAAGAATTTAAAGTTTAAGCTATGACTCATAAAATTATAATATTGTTATCATCAACGTTGGTCAGAAAATAACAATACTATAATTAACTTTAAATTTCTCTTCTTGGAGAATTTTCTTTATGATTCCTTTTGTAAGGACAAACCAATGCTCAACCTTGAGACTTCAATTGGCGAAATGATGCCAAAACTTAACTTTAACTTAAGACAACAGAAGCTTTTCTGAGACTTTAATCTTTAAATGTGTCTTTGACCCACAGGGAAAAACTCATTTAAGACCTTTAAACTATTCTTCCAATTAAATCTTCTCGTTGGTTCCGACTTAATTGAAAGATAACATTATTGTAGTAGCGGAAAACATTTTCTTTATAGTCACAATACTTTGTGCTCAGTTTCTCTCTAAACAATTTATCTCGTTGGTTCAAAATTGAATAGAGATAAAACTTACTCAAAGTAGGCTCTTTGATCATGCTCTTAAAATTTAATTGTCCCGTTGGTTCTAATTAAATTAAAGAGCAACAATATAAACTTTGTAGCGGAAACATATAGGAATTTCTATTTTCAGAAGCAAAACTATGAACTTTTATCTCTAAACAATATACACATTGGTGAAAAATTGAATAGAGATCAAACTATAAAGAAATTCATTCAAAATTCTATTGAAAAAGCTTCTGAAAAAAATAGAAAAAACATTGAAAACCATCACTGTGCAGGTGGCCCAAACGCTAAATCAGCCCAGCCCGCTCAACGTGCGCACGGCGCTCCCCGCGCCCAGGCCGCAACCTGGGAATTTGGCCCCCGCGCGTCCCCCGCCTAGGCCTGATTCAGGCCACGAGGCCTCGGCGAGCTCTCGGCCGTCGGATCTGATCCGACGGCCGTCCGCTCCCCCCGGCGGGACAAAACCAGTCGGCGCCGGTTTCTCTGGAAACCCTAGCCCATTTCCACCCTCCCCTTTCTCTCTCCATGCGAAACGGCGGCGGCCACGGAGACGACGGCCATGGCGACCACGGAGGAGGTGTGGCTGGCGCCGCCGTCGAGTGGCTTGGCGGCGGTGCCCCGAGCCCGTGCGCGCTCGTGCCTCCGGCGTCCTGGATGGCGAGCGGCGGTGCGGGACTTTTCCGTGCGGCGGTGGCCGGCGGTGTTGGCGGCGGACGGTGAGTACCCGCCGCCCTTTGCTCTAGGGTTAGGGTTTGACGTCGTTTTCGAGCCAAGATCGATGTATTCATTCTTTCTGTTTGATTCTTTCCCCAAATCCGAGTCAATTAGGGTCCGGGTCTTTCTTTGTTCGACTTGCATCGAATTTCTCTGTCCAATCTCGATCTACTCTCTACTGTTGGCTTTGATACCAATGTTAAATCTTTAGTACCGCAGAGATAATAGATTGAGTGGATTTCCTCCATCTTTCTCTGTTCAGAGTACATGAGAATCCTAGATCTACAACAGTAACAGATACTAAGAGAGATGAAGACCTTCTCCAGTGGTGCTCGAGCCGCCTGCCATCTCGCGTTCCTCGCTGAAGATCCGCTCAGGGGCGGCGACGGGCGGTGCAGTGGAGACGCGGTGGTGACGCGCAGTGAAGTGGCAGCGCCGGTGGTGCTTCCCGCCGCTGCAGCCCACCCTCTCTGATCGGATTAGGGTTTTGAGGTGGGGAAGGGACGGCGGTGAACCTCGTGAAGTGAGCTGTCACTCCCCACCCGCTCTTTATAGGGCTACGCGACGGGGGCCCACCAGCCTCGTCTTGGGCTGGGCCCCCGATCAGGGCGCGAGGTCAAGAGATTAGTTGGCCGTTGGGCCAACTGGTGGAGATCAATTCCAACAAAACATACTAACTAGTTTTAGTATTATTACAGGTAATTCTAGTTGGACATGGTACTGGAGGGCTGAGTGTGATTCATGCAATGCATGAATTCGTTGACATGGACATGGTACTGGAGGGCTGAGTGTGATTCATGCAATGCATGAATTCGTTGACAGGATCAGTCAAGCATTTTTTGTGGCAGCTACAATGCTACCATTTGGTTTTCAATCTGATGAAGATAAGAAAGATGTAATGTTCTGAAAAATTTTCCATCTCTTCATAAATCATAGATCACCTAGCAACTGATTAGAGTATAACCCATAAATATACGGCAAATAAGCAAAGACAAAGAATACAACAGAAAGAATGCATGCATTAAGATTTTTTTTAAAAAAAGAAATGTAATAGCTCATATGAGTGTAGATCACCTAGTTGATGTAGCTAAAGTATATGTGCCAAAAAAATCCACTAAATATGGTTGACATTTTCAACTAGGCACCTGATATTTCTCACAAACCTGACTTGTTCCCAACAAAGTCATTTGCATGATAGACATGAAACAGAAAGTACAGGGAGTTTTAGAAGAACTCTGAAACAATTATATGAAATTAACTTAATTAGTGATAAATTTACTATATTTAATCCTCTCCGATCATACCATGTAAGCTAATTACATCCTTTGAATATTAACATGTAACAGGGGTTACCAACTTTGCCTGAAAATGAGATTGAGTTGACGCTTGGTGCAGGGGCAGATGATCCTCCAACAACCATTGCCTTGAGACCAGAATTCCAACGTGATCGACTATCCCAACAAAGCCCTGAAGAGGTATTATATGAAATGTGGGCATGTGCTAACCAAAGCCACTCTCTTTACCAAACCACTGATTATATCACCAAAATCTAAACGTAGTATCATCATAAATACAATAGCTCCTAGTTCAATCATTTCCCCACCAATTAAACATCTGCCCAGTGAAACGAGAATAATTATGTAAAATTTACCTTGTACTTATTTGTTTTTATCTTATAGGAATCAGTACTTGCTTCAATGCTGATGGGTCCATGGCCAGCAACAGCTATTAGTACTGCAAGCTTTGAAGGAGATGATGAGAGATTGAATCGAATCAATTGGATTTTCATAAAGACAGAGCGCGACCATATGCTGGACCCTCAACAACAAGATTCCATGATCAAGAAGTGGCCGCCCAGTGAAGTTTTAGTCATAGATACAGATCACAGCCCCTTCTTCTCTGCACCAGAACAGCTCTTTAATTTAATAGTCAAATCTTTATGATGCAAATATGCTGAAAGCTACAGACAGACCGCCCAAATTCTTGTAACATTACCCACACAATCTTCAAGATACCTTTGTGAAACATATTTCTCAGTGAATCTTCGAAGCATGTCTTCATAAATAATTTAAGGGCACGAGACAGCAGGTAAAACATTGTTCAGCAGCAACACTTCCATTTAATTGTTTGAACATGTCAATTCAGAAGCAACTTTAAGAGCGCAGAGGATTGACATATCTAAAAGTGTTGGTGTATATGTGAGCCCATGTATAGAGGCTCATGTATAGCTACTATATTACCCACCCTTCTAGAGTTTGGAGGAATACTACAATGCAATTATCCTCTAGCATGGTATTAGATAGCTCTCTCTCCCCCTCTCCTTCTCTAGCCACCGCCGCCGCCAGCTCCATGGCCGGCCGGCCGCCAGCGCCCCCTCCCCCCTTCCCACCACCCCTACCCCTTCCTCCCCTGTTCCCGCATGGCCCAGACCCGCCGCGGCCTTCATGGCGCCCCTGCCGCCGCCGCGGCGGGCGCGAGCGCGGGGGCCTCTGGCACGGGGGACGTCGGGCCCACGGGCCCCTTCCACCCCATGGGCCCACTGCAGCAGCCGCTCCAGCCGCCGCCTGGGCCGCTGGCGCCCGCGGTTGACGACGACGACACTGCTGCCGCCACGGCTGGCGCGGGGGCCGCTGCCAGGGCCGCGGCCGCCGCCCAGGGTGCCCAAGGCGCGGGGGTCGCGGCCGCCGCCGCCAACGCTGCTGCTCCCCCCTCCCCTCCATGGTCTGCGCTCGGGATGCCCCCCGCGGTTCGGCCGTGGCCCTAGGGCGCCGCCGCCGCCGCCCCTGCTGACGGCGCGGCGCAGCCGTGGTCCCAGGGCGCCGCCGCCGCCGCCGCTGCTCCCGGCGCGGCGCGGCCGTGATCCCAGGGCGCCACCGCCGCCGTGCCCGTGCCAGCCACCGCCGCACCCGTGCGTGCCGCGGCGCCAGTGGTTGCGCCTGCGTGGACTGGGTTCGGTATTGTTGCGGAAGCACCCAAAACTACTGGGCCCGGGTGCATTGATCCTTGTTGCTAAGCAACTCTGACCCAAATTGGCACTCACCGGTAGTTCCTCGAGTGAAGCCTCGATAAAAGCCACGCTATTCCAGGATCAGCAGACAACACTCACACGAAGGTGAGCCCAGAGATTAGAACACAGAACATTTCATACATCTCAGAGTGATTGCAGCGGAAGATGAATTTATTACAAACCGGGTTCAGAATAGTAAAGTACTCCAGAGCTCCATCTACTCAAATTATTCAAGTCTCAATGTTCAGCAGAAGCATTAAAAGATAACTAGCGAGATAACGTGACGCATCGATAAAGCCCGTACGAAAGCGTCACTCAGCAGGAGGGTGGTCAGCACCGGCTGAAGGACCATCCCACTCAACAGACCAGCCCGGAGGCAAAGTACACGGCCAAGTAAGACTCGCAAACAGATCTTTGAAGTTTGTACCTAAAAAACAGTGCCACAAGCAAGGCTGAGTATACTAATACTCAGCAAGACTTACCTGTCACCGGATATAACATAATCCGATAACTAGACATGCAAGGCTTTTTGGTTGGTGGGGTTTGTTTTGCCAAAAACGCCACTAAGAGTTGATCCTTATTTTCAGATTTTAACTTTACCATATTCTAGTTGAATTAACCGTTCTAAGTTTGCATCTAACTCTATACAAATATGGTAGAGCAATCATTTAATCAACCAGCAGTATTATCATCATCATGTTCCACTTGTTACTCTATGTGACCAGAAACGTTAAGCAATCTCATGCCGTGAGAGACGGACGATTCTGAATCGAATTGCAACCTGGCAAGGGGAACCTAGACCACACGCATGGGGATCGACTTCGCTCCCGCCCACGCTACTGTTCCCCTTTCTTTCCAGTCCGTGGATCCGGAACACCCTCCCCGACTACAGAGTCCGACCACTCTGCACCCGTACGTCCGGACAAAAATAAACCTACTTCTACCAAGAGGGTGCGAGATCGTTCCACTCGCTGGTCCAATCAAGTACTTAAGCTTACCGATTACCATATTTCTCGGTATGTGGCTAGTACTTTCAAACGCTTAACGAAATGAGCCACACACCGCGACCTTAGCCATTTTGCCTACACCAGCGGGGTATCACAACTACACAACCCCGCCCGTTGTCCTTATATTTCAGCAGAAATTAAAGTCAGTCAACTCCTATAATCTCGCGAAAGGCAGGAAACCTCGCAACTTCTACCGTATCTAGTTAGCGGGGCAACTAGCCGAGAAAAAGATTCGGATAACAAACATAGGTACCTAGGGATCATGCACCTAAGGTTTTCGATCAACTCCTAGAAAACATAAATGTGAAATAAAAATAATTACAACATATACAAATAGTAAGATGAATATAATGTGTAAAATAATGGGATTATGCACCGGGGCTTGCCTTCTTGGGCACTGTTCAAAAGTAGCCTTGGGCTCTTCCGAACATTAGTTCGGGTCTTGATTCACGTCAGTAATTAAGAAAGACACTTTCCGGAGTGGTAGTATTCGCGGGCACCAATTCGTAATCACCGTCGAGTAGATTTACCGTTTCTATATGCATGCAGAAATGATATTGTTACAACATGATATAAACATATTTCTTTCCTTCACTATAAAGTTATAGTCTAGTATAGCATGTGTTTGTTGTGGTGGTCTTAGTTCACTTTATTTTCTGGGCAATCATTTATAGAGTAGTTCTTGAATTCTCTTTACTTCATAAAAGAGCTGTGTGGCGGGTTTTATATTAAATGTAAACACCTAGTTGTTTTACTATTTGACTTCATAAGTTAGGATTAGTTTCTGGAGCTAAACTTTTTATGTAAGGTACTTCATCTACTCAGATACTCCCAGTAAAAATTTCAAGTAAAAACAATAAAGCATCTAGCCATGAAAATTATCCAAATCTGAGCATGTACAAATGAATATGTATTTATCCAAACTAAACTACACTAGTTCTGGAGTTCAAAATTTAACAGCAACAACTAGACATGATGTGTGCTGAACTGTAATTTTTTCAAATTTAATCTGCGCATATAACAGGAGATATAAAATTGGCAATGTTAACATGCATTTATCAAACTTTAATTCTACAAAGAGTTCTACAAGGTTTCTGCAAATAAAACTTTTACTAGAGCTTACTTTATATCTAAAAATGCTGCAATAAAAATATGAAGCATTTTCATCACAATTATAAATATCAAGGAATAAAACAATGTATACACATGCATTATTATTCGAATTATCAAATGTGTAGTAAAGCATGTCAAACTTTTTCTATAGCATCTACACACACTGTTTAGTAATGGGAGCAAAACTCATGAGCATTCAAGCATTATTGTTACCAGGAAAAAAAACAAATCTATTCATGGCATAACATGCACATTTTGTATCTACCGTTATGGTCATCAAATGGATCTCAAATTTTGTAGACGTGCATTTATGACTAAAATAGAGTCCCAAAAATATTATCAGATTTTTCTACGAAAAGGAACTATTTATCACAAATAAAGCCTACTTATCAAGCATTAACTCAAATATATAGTTAGACTAATCTAAAATTTCTCAAACTTGCGCAACTTTAAGATTTTAGTGACCTGCATACAAGGAAAAAGTTTCATACACAGAACCTCATTATTTCTACCAGCATTAATACATGAGCAATACTAGTAGATTTAGGAATCTTGATCATTTGAGCAAGCAAAAAATTTCAAACAGAGCTCATATTTTTATCAGGTTCTCTAACAGTACTAAGTTCAACATATCAAAAAATCAAGCATAGTTACTGAACCAAACTCCTAGAACATTTATGGGCCATTTAAACTAGTATTTTTCTTAGATTAAAATAAAAGCAAAATATGAACATGTGGCTGTAACAAAAGTTGTATTTCTTGTTCTAAGGATTCCAGAACAGTTGAGTTTATATTTTTATGATTTTTATACCATTTTATATGTATTTTACATGTCTGCTGTTTTGAAGTTCATGTACATTTTGCACTTTGGGCCCTGGAAGTTTTGTTTCTTTTAACTGTAGGTCCCTGGTGGAACTCACAGAACAGGGGAGATGATGGCGCGGCGTTTCCCGGCGAGGAGAGTCGCCGGAGGTAGGGGGAAAGTGGGGGAAAATGGAGAGGAGGTCGAGAGCTACCTTTGGGTGGTCGTGGCTCATCGGGAGAGGGTCGGAGGAGGCAGGTCCGCGGAGAGGGGCGGTCGGCGGTGGCTCTGGTCACCGGCGTCCATGCTCCGGTGAGGGAAAGAGGGAGCGGATGGGTCAGAGAGCTTCAGGAGGCCGAGGAGCTTCCATTCCAGGGGTCGGCTTGTGCAGAGGAAGGCCGGGGAGAGGAGTTCGGCGTTGGGCGGATCTCGCCGGCGCCAATGGAAGTTCGGCGATAGTTCTGGGCAATTCCGGCGGGTCAGGGCGGAGGGGGATGGGTCGGGGAGGTGCCGTATGGGGTGGAGGAGGCTGTGCGCAGCTTGGATTGGAGAATGTGGGGGTGGAGGGGGTGGTTCCACGGTGGGCCGAGCTCTGCTCGCCGGCAATGGTCTGGGCGCGCACAGGGTTGGGGCTCTACCCTTTTATAGGCACGGGGAAGAGGGGAGGTCGTACTGGGGGTGAGCTTGCTGGGGAGGACGGGTGCTGGGGGGCACACAGCTGTGGCAGCTTGGCTGTTCATGGCAATCGCCGTGGCGAGTAGGGGAGTGTGCGGGGGTGCGTGGCAGCTCGACGCGGAGCCAGGGAGAAGCGGGCTGGGGAAGCTCGTGCTGGGGGAGGTGCGGAGCTAGCAGGGCATGGAGCGTGGCCGGCCAGGTGGTGGCGCCGGTGTATGGCGCGCCTGTAGGCAGGGAGCAGGGAAGCTAGAGGTAGGAGAGGAAGGCAGGGACAATTTCGTAAATAAACCGACGTTCAAAACTCCGTTCTGTAATTTCAATTTTCCTCCCTCTTCTGGGACTCAAATGAAAAAGTGTTGAATACCACTTTTGCTCAGGTTTTCGAGATCTACAACTTTCATGTTATGAACTTTGTCATTTGAGTAGTGGTTTGAGAGTTATTTAATTATTTCAAAAACTGCTATTTAAAGTACTTATCATTCCATGTGAATTTTGGCACTTTTACTCCTAGGTTTTAACTAGGTTTTTGTTTAACATGACATGGTGAATATGTCTATTTATTTTCATATGCATAAGTGCATTGGTTTGAAAGTTATTTTTAACTTCCTTATTACTAGAAATTGAACTCCTGTTTATTTGAATGTTTAAATTTTGAATTAGCAAAAACTCTTTTTAAATTAAACTATGTGCCCCAAAAATATGAGTGTGTCTTTATTCTACATTTTTGTGACCAGTTGAGCATGAAAGTTCAAGAATATTAAAGGAACAAGTTTTATATCCACAATACTCATATATAAGGATGCATTATTGTTTTATATAAATATTTGACATTATGTGCTAAAGGAATGTCTAATCCTTTGTTCGAATTTTTATTTTGTTCCATTACTCTGAGTTGTCATTTGAGAATTAAGTGAATACTAAATATTTTCTTATTGGACCTCCGAGGTAAGTATGGTCTCTATGTCTTCTTTTCTTTAAAAAAAGATTTTCAAGATTTCAAAACTATTTGTTTGTTGACTAATTGTGGCCTTATTTTATTATTTGGTATGAACTAGTAGATCTTCACAAATCATGAATGGTTCCATTAACCATTTCATGTGATGGTTTTCCAGTTTGAATTTGATTTTCATAGAAAGTTTATAGATCATTATGAAAGATGTATTTTAGTGCCTTATTCCCTGATGTCAAGTCAAGTTTAAAAGTGTACCAAAAATTGTTTTTCAAGCACATTGCACTCAAACACATGCACTCATACATTTACACACAAGTTTGCAAGAACTAGACAAAGGGTTCTTATTTAAGTTTTTCTTTGCTCATTTGTGTGTGAAGTTATGTTAATTGACTGGCTTTGGTTAAACTGACACCAGAGGTGTCACAGGTATGCCGTTTGCCGCCGCCGCTTTCCGCGGGCAGCAGATCGCCGCCAACGCTGCTACGGCCGACGCTGCTCTTGCCGCGGCCCTCATCACCACCAAATTTGAGGCTGCGGCGGCTCAGGAGCGGGTCCGCGCGGCTGCCCTCGCTTGGGAGCGTGAGCGCTTCGCGGCCGACGCTCTCACTCGTCGGGCCGCCGCGGAGAAGCCCTACTTCCTTGTCCAGCCTGTCCCCTTCCCCGAGCACGGCGCTTCGTCCTCCCACCTGGCTCCGCCCTCTGGATCTAGACCCCGGATCGACCCGCCCGACCCCCTCCTTGGTGCTCGTCTCACCGGCCAGACCGGGGGTGGGGAAGGCCGCGGGCGTCGTCGGCGGGGGGGGGGGGGGGGGATGTGGTGGAGGTGGTGCTGGCGGCACTGCTCCGGGTGGTACTGGTGGAGGCCATCGGGGCACTCCGACCCCGACTCCGGCTCCCACTCCTGCTCCTGGACCTGGAGGTACGCCCTGGCCACCCTTCAGCGCCCCATGGTTAGGGCACCTCTCGATGTGGCCGTTTCAGGGCGGGCGGGCGGGGGGCTCATCCTCAGCCCCAGCCGATGGTCGTGTTCACCGGTGCTGCTCCTCTGTTCGCGCCGTTCTGGACCCCACCCACTCTGCCCAGCCAGCAGCCGGCCTGGCCTGAGGGGTGGGACCAAGCCGCACTGGTGCAGTCCTTCAGCACAATGGGACTGACATCTCCGGTCAGCACCGAGTGGATCACTGACTCGGGTGCCTCCTTCCACACCACCCCAGATGCTGGTATACTCTCTTCCGTCCGACCCCCACATCCTTCTTATCCTTCTTCCATCATGGTTTGCGATGGGCCTTGCCTTCCTATCACTGCCGTGGGTTCTGCTCCTGTTTCTTTTCGTCTTCCCAATGTCATTGTTGCTCCTCAGATGGTTCATAACCTTCTTTCCATTCGCCAGTTTACAGCTGACAATTCTTGTTCCATCGAATTTGACTCTTCTGGTCTTACTGTAGAGGATTCGGCCTCCCGGCATCCGCTCCTCCGGTGTGACAGCACGAGGCCCCTTTACACCCTTCGCTTTCCGTCTTCCACTGTACCACTTTCGCCTTCTTCTTCATCTGCCGCTTTTGCTGCGACGCCGTCTTCCACCACCTGGCACTGCCGTCTTGGTCACCCTGGCCACGATGTTCTGGCTCAGCTCAGTCGTAGTACCGATGTTCCTTGTACTAGGGCTCCTGCTGAGCACCTCTGCCATGCGTGCCAGCTTGGTCGTCATGTTCGACTTCCTTTTTCTTCTTCTTCTTCGCATGCGACGCATGCCTTTGATCTTGTTCATTGTGACCTGTGGACCTCTCTTGTTCTCAGCATTTCTGGCTATAAATACTATCTGGTAGTGATCGATGATTTCTCTCATTACTCTTGGACTTTTCCTTTGCGCGCCAAGTCTGAGACCTTTCCCACCCTCCTCCACTTCTTTGCCTGGGTGTCCACTTAGTTCGACCTCACCATTAAGGCCGTCCAGTGTGACAACGGGCGTGAGTTCAACAACTCCACCTCCCTTTCTTTCTTCCTCTCTCGGGGTGTTCAGCTGCGTATGTCTTGTCCGTATACCTCTCCACAGAATGGCAAGGCTGAGCGGATGATTCGCACGACGAACGACGTCATGCGCACCCTTCTGATCTAGGCCTCTTTGCCTCCTCGCTTCTGGGCTGAGAGTCTCCACACCGCCACCTACTTGCTCAACCGCCTTCCGTCCACTGCTTCCCTTGCTCCCACTCCACACCACGCTCTTTTCGGTACCCCTCCTCGCTACGACCACCTTCGTGTCTTCGGGTGTGCATGTTATTCTAACATCTCCGCCACTGCTCCTCACAAGCTGGCGCCCCGCTCGACTCGTTGTGTGTTTTTTGGTTACTCCCCTGACCACAAGGGGTACCGATACTTTTCCCTCACCTCTCGCCGGATCCTCATCTCCCGACACGTTGTGTTTGACGAGTCGGATTTCCCCTACTCCACCTCCTCCACACCTTCCCCCAACATCGAGTTGGAGTTCCTGTTTTCGCTAGACCCGGTGGTTCAGCCACCTTTGTCTCTCTGTCCATTCCCTGCAGGTTTTCCCGGTACACCTGCACCGCCTCCGGTGATCTTTGCTGCGCCTCGTGCAGCCCCAGTGCCTTCTGTCGCGCCACGCACGGACCCGGTGCCTTCTGTCGCGCCACACGCAGCCCCGGTGTCTCCTGCTGCGCCACGCGCGGCCCCGGTGCCTCCCCCTGCACCTGCGTGGTACGCTCAGCCGGTGCAGGTGTACCGGCATCGTTCGGCGCTGGCACAGGCACCGCCTCCGGCTCCGGAGGCTCCTGCGGCGCCTACACCGGAGCCGTCACCACCGCCACCTACACCGGAGCCGTCGCCGCCTCCGCCTCCACCGACTCACTCTCGAGTCGAGCCGGCGATGTACCACCCACCTGTCATCCATCGGGATCCTCGGCATATCAATCCCATGGTAACTCGGCGGATGGCGTCTCAGGCCGCGACTCTCTCCGCCACCGAGGAAGAGCCGCGGATCTCTCCGGTACCATCCTCTGTCCGTGACGCCCTAGCGGACCCTCACTGGCGTCGCACGATGGAAGAGGACTACGCGGCTCTTCTTGCCAACCAGACATGGGACCTCGTGCCGCGTCCCTCTGGTTGTAATGTGGTCACTGGCTAGTGGATCTGGACGCATAAGCGTCGGGCTGATGGCACACTGGAGTGCTACAAAGCTCGCTGGGTTCTTCGGGGTTTCAGCCAGCGGCCTGGTGTGGACTTTGATTAGACCTTCAGTCCAGTGGTGAAGCCTCCTACTATGCACACGGTCCTCTCGCTCGCACTCCCTTGCTCTTGGCCTGTGCACCAGCTGGATATGAAGAATGCGTTTCTCCATGGCACTTTATCAGAGACAGTCTACTGCTCTCAGCCAGCAGGATTTGTGGACTCCAGTTGTCCGGATATGGTCTGCCAGCTCAACAAGTTTCTCTATGGTCTGAAGCAGGCTCCTCGGGCTTGGTATTCTCGATTCGCCATGTTCTTGCTGACATTGGGGGTTCACCAAGGCCAAGTCTGACACTTCTCTGTTCATCTACCGCTGTGGGGATGAGACTGCCTACCTGCTGCTCTATTTTGATGACATTATACTCACAGCCTCCAGTCAGTAGTTCCTTCAGCGTGTCATCTCCTACCTGCAGTAGGAGTTTGCTATGAAGGGTCTTGGTCAGCTCCACCACTTCTTGGGTGTTACTGTTGAGCATCGCCCGTCTGGCCTGTTCCTTCACCAGCGGCAGTATGCACTCGACATTATGGAGCGGGCTGGGATGACTGATTGCAAACTCTGCTCCACTCCTGTCGACACTCAGGCGAAGCTGTCTGCTGATATAGGTGATCCCGTGGCTAATCCTACTGCCTACCAGAGCCTTGCCGGTGCCTTGCAGTACCTCACTTTCACCCGGCCGGATCTCACATATGCCGTTCAGCATGTCCGTCTTCACATGCATGATCCCCGGGAGTCACACCTTGCTGTGCTGAAACGTCTCCTCCGCTACGTCTGTGGCATTGTTGGCTTTGGCTTGGTTCTTCACCGCTCTCCCACAACTGAGCTGGTTGTCTACACCGACGCTGACTGGGCTGGCTGTCCGGACACTCGCCGCTCCACTTCCGGCTACGCCATCTTCCTGGGCGGCAACCTTGTCTCCTGGTTGTCCAAGCGGCAGCCCGTTGTCTCCCGCTCTAGCGCCGAGGCGAAGTATCGGGCTGTCGCTAACGGCGTGGCGGAGGCGTCCTGGCTCCGACAGCTCTTGGCGGAGCTCTATAGCCCGCTCGCCAAGAGCACGCTCATCTACTGCGATAACGTCAGCGTCGCGTATCTCTCCACCAACCCCGTCCAGCATCAGTGGACGAAGCATGTGGAGATTGACTTGCACTTTGTGCGCGATAGGGTCGCTATCGGTGATGTTCGGGTTCTCCATGTCCCGACCACCTCCCAGTTTGCCGACATCTTCACAAGGGTCTTCCCTCCTTGACTTTCGCGGAGCTTCGCTCCAGCCTCAACGTAGCCGGTGGCTAGTTATGGCTGCGGGGGGTATTTTCCCTCTCGTTGTCCACTGTTGAACACCGCTGCGCCGGTTGTTCAGACTGCGGAGGGGTGTTGGTTTTCTTGTTCTCCAATCTTGAACACCGCTGTGCCGGTAGTTGAGACTGCGGGGGGGGGGGGGGTGTTGGTGTATATGTGAGCCCATGTATAGAGGCCCATCTAGAGGCCCATGTATAGCTACTATATTACCCACCATTTTAGGGTTTGGAAGAATACTACAATGTAATTATCTACTAGCAAAAAGTTCTCAGAGAATGGACAATAGAGAATTTTCACTTCAAATAACTTCACAATTAAAAAACAACTCATGGCATACAAACAATCAAACAACAGTGTCTATATGAGAAGAAGAAATGACTTCATTTGTATAGGTAAGTGTCGTGGTGTGGCAAACCACAGTCGGGTGGCGGAATGCACCCGCCTAAGCCCAGAGGGTGAGTACTCGGGGGTTAGCTAGCGACTAGTTCCATCTTGCCCAAGAACACGATGAACACAGCAGGGTTAGAGTGGTTCGGGCCGCCGGAGCATAATACCCTACATCCACTGTGTGTTGTATTGCCTTGCCTCGAGAGAGTCTGCGAGAGCTTGGTGCTGAGTCCAGCGTGCGTCTGTGTGTGCTCTGGAGAACTTGCCCTGTACAGTGAGCGCCTCCCTTTTATATCTCAAGGGAGGCGCGTACATGGCCATTGGGTCCCCGACAGGTGGGCCCAACAATGTAGTACAAGATAACGTACTGTCTATACATTATGGCTTTGCAGGTGGAGGAGATCTCACTCCTGGATTTCCTTGCCTGCTCCTGGAATCCCCCGTTCATCATGTCCAGGCACTATCTTGTCGAAACGGCGCCAGGCGTAGCTAGCAGCGTTGCATGCCACGTAGCTGAACGGGCCGTGTAGCTTGCGGCATAGGCGGCATGATGGAAAAGTGTCGTGCCGTCGTATCCAATTAATGTGGCAGACGGGCTCTGCGCGGGTGCAGCGCAGGCAGCTGCACTGTGTACCTCGGTAATACGCGGTCCACAGTGAGGCCTGTCAAAGGCTGCCCCGCGTGCCGCGGCGGCAGAGCACGACTCAACCACCCGCATTAATTGAGGTGGGTGGGCGAGTCTTCCAATGGAGGACCCACGCCTGCGGGACACGTGGCGGCTCCGGACCCCCCCGGTGGTATGTTAGTTCTACGCGCATGGGAGGTCCAGACGGGCGCGAGGAGGTTCCGGCCCCCTGTGGGAGGTCCGAGATCTCGGCGGTTGGCTCGGAGCTTCCCTTCCTCAGGGACACTTGGTGTCTCCGGACCCGTCCCAGAGCGGGGAGCGGGTCCGGGGCCGTTGGCCCGGTGAGGTAAGAGCCTGACCTGTGGGCCCCGGCTGCTCCGCCTTTTATCGCATAGTTACGGATGACTACGCGAGTCCTGCCTTGCTGCAGTAGAAATGGGTATCCCTGCTACAGGGTAACGACAGTGGCCCCCGGGCCCACCTCGGGGGAGGTATGAACCCGCAGGTGGGGCCATTACTGCGATTTGACACTGCATAACCTGAAGCCTCTTACTGCAGGGGTCTTGACTGGCTTTGACCATCCGTCGGGTTGTTTGCTGCCGATCTCCTCTTTCTTCCTGCTACTGCTGGAAGATTTCGGCCTCCAGCTTCAACACCTCACACCGCACTCCATCCTCCTGATGGCCATCTTCGTGCACCTGTGCGAGATGTTCGTGGGGGTGCAGCCTTGTGTCATCCTCTTCCACCACTTCTTCATCCTGGTGAAGTCCGGGAAGGATAAGGACAAAGTGGGGGCGTACTACTTCCAGTCGAGAAGCGACCTGCGGACGCCGTACATCCCCGGACTTGTTGGCGGGAAGTGGGAGGAGTGGCGACGGGAGTGGGTGATTGCCACCACCGAAGCCAACGAGCGCCTGGTCTTGCCAACGGGGGGACCCGCCTCCGACCATCTGTCCTGGAGGGCCAAGCCGTCCCTGCCGCCGGATTTCGACTCCGTGCTGAGCAAGATCAGGTCGCTGGCGGAGAGCGGCCTCACCTCGCTGCACGTGCTCGGAGACTTCCTGAAGCGCCGAATCGCCCCCCCTAAAGCAGCGGCCGCGTCCTGCTTGGAGCTTCACCAGCACCAACGACTGCAGCAGGACCCACAGCGGAGAGGGGAGCGACCTGACCTAGGAAGCCCTAGAGGTCCTAGTGCTGGCGGTGACAGGGGAAGTCTTCATCCCTGAGCACCTGATCCTTCCCCAAAGTGCTGTCCCCCTCTGCGAGGACTCACGCCTGAGGACCGCGGTGATGGCCACCCTGCCGACTCTCAACGACGGTGGGCTGGCCGCACGCCAGACCAGAGGCGACCTGGACCGTGGGATCCGGATCCCTGGTGCGTCCTGGGATCAAGCCATGCCGAACGTCGCGGGGTCCGGCCCCACTGCCAAGGGCAAGCAGGCCGTGGCTGGAAGCGCCGCCACGGGCGGTCCCAACCAGGCCCGGAGCAGCTCCGGCGCGTCGTCTGGGGAAGCGGGCCGACACAGGTTGCTCCGGGGCGACGGGACCCCAGTTGTGGAGCCCGCCGCGAAGCGTCAGAGGTCCGCTGAGGACGCGGGCCGGGGTAGTTCCCGGGCCTCCGGCCCTCGCGGGGCCCCCGGAGTAGCGGCGCCGCCACCACCACCGCTGGGGGATGCCTCCCCCCGGCAACAACAGCAGCAGCGGCAGCCACGGGAGCAGCAGCAGTAGCGGGGTGCGCTGCCGCCGCGGGAGCAGCAGCAGCAGCAGCAGGCGCGGGGTGCGCCTCCGCAGCCGCTGCGGGAGCACCAGCACCAGCAGCAGGAGCAGCCTCGGGTTGCGTCTCCGTCGCCGCCACAGGAGCAGCGGCATCAACAGAAGCAGTCGTCGAGCCTCCGTGGACGCCGGAGACCCGGCGCTTCAGGGTTAGTGTTATGCTGTTCACTCCCCTTATTCTCGGTGCTCCGTTTTTTGCTGAAGGCTTCTTCTCTTTATTCGCCAGGGCTCCTCGCCCGAGCGATTCTTCCGCCGCCGCTAGTCTGTCAGTGGGGGTCCAGGCGACAGGGGCCTCGGCGACGACGGCGGGTGCGACGGCGGGTGCAGGGAGCCCGAGTGCAGCGGTTTCCGCTAACCCGGTGGCATCCAACACGGCTGCAGCAGGTGCGCCATCACCAGGCGCCGCAACGCTCGACACAACGGCGGGAGCTACGGCGGGTGCGGGGAGCCCGGGTGCGGTGGCTTCCGCAAGCTCGGTGGCGCCCGACACGGCGGCAGCGGGTGCGCCAATGCCAGGCGCTGCTATGCCCGACGCAACAGCGACGGTTGCACCAGTGCTAGGTGCAGCTACACCTGACGTGGCGACGGCGGATGCGGCAGTGCCAGGCGCAGCCGCACCAGATGCGGTGGCCCCCAAGGCCTCGGCTACGGCGACCGTCACGCCGACACAGCGAGTACGGCAGCAGTGGGTGCGGCAACTGTGAGCTCCTCGGCTCCTGAGGTCCCGACGCCTATACCGGACATCCCCTCCTCCAGTGCTCATCCTGCGGCAGAGGAAGAACTGGAGGAGGTCTCTGGCCGGCAGCTCCTGCAGGGTCCCCCGGAGGAGGAAGCAGCTCCCCTCCCTCGTGTGCTGGTCCGGGTCCTGCGGTCGATAGAGGTTGCCTCTTCCGCCGAGGCGGCCTTCTGACAGGAGTGGGCTACTCTGGAGAGCAAGCGCCAGCGCCTCTTCGACTGGCACACCCGCTTGGAGGCGCACACAAAGGCCGAAGCCTCCCATGCTGCGGAAACTCGGTCCAAACTCAAGGCTGACCAAGAGGCCTACTGAGCTAATCTTCGGAAGGTGTTCGACCGAGAGTTCGCAGTAGCGAGCGGGGAAACAGCCCTGGAGCAGCGGGAGGAGACTTTTGCCCAGGAGGTGGCCAGCCTCGCGGCTCAGCGGTCCGAACTTGAGACTCGCCTTGCAGCCCAGCGGTCCGAGCTTGAGACTCGCAGCCAGGGTCTCGAGATCCATAAGCAGGAGCTGGACAAGCTTTCTGGGACCCTGGCTGGATGGCGGAAGCAGCTGGAGGAAAGGGCCAGCAAGCTGGCTGTTGCCGAGTCGGAGCTGGAGGAGGATAGGAAGTCCCTCGCTAAGTGGGAATCCCACGCCACCAATATGGAGAAACAGCTTGAGCGCCAGCGCGAGGCCGTCAAGTCTATGAAGTAGACGGCTGCGAAGAAGGCGGCCCGGCTCGAGGAGAGGTCCCGCGAGGTGGAGGAGGCCAAGGCAGCACTGGACACCCGGGTGCAGGAGACGGTCCAGGAGACGGTTCGGAAGCTGCAGGAGGACCAGCGTGTGGGGGCCCAGCGAATCGCCGACTGGGCGAGCGAAGCGAGCTTAGCGCTGGTGCCACTTGGAATGAGCCCAATCCAAGTGGCGGAGCCGCCAGCTTCGACTGCTGACGCCCTCCCAGTGCTCAATTCCACTTCGGATAGGCTCCGGCGTCTGGAGTCAGTCCTTGCTAGCCAGCTTGAAGCCGAGGGCCGCGAGCTGATCCGGATGGTGGCAGAGCACATCCTGACCTGCCTTCAGAGCCACGACCCGGCCATCTCGTTAGCCCCCGTGGTCGATGGTCCAGTGGCGGAGACGGAGGCCGCCGCTCGGGATAGCGTGCGGGAGGTCGTCGACTTCGTAGCCGCCTACTTCAAGCGGGAGCCTGCAGACTCCTGAGCTGGACATTGTACCTTTGTTTTTTCTGCGTTATGTAACAAACATTGTACTAGTTGAAACTTTAATAAAGGAAAATTTCAACTTAGCTGTTTGTCAGTTGCTGTTGTTGCGGTATGCAGCACCCCGGCGCCCTGGCCCCCTGGCAGATAGGTTCGGTTGTGAGGACCTATCTGCCATCGGAGCCGCAGAAGACACTCCGGACCCCCGTATTAGGTTGAGCAAGCGTTCTTGGGCGTAGGTGTAGCATAGATTGCAAGCCGAGTGAGCGTCTTATTCCCTGTGTAGCAGAATGAACTACAGAGAGGAGAATCAACTCACTTGTATGGCAGTAATGATACTGTAACTTAGGTGTTTGATGCATGCAAGATCGATCCTTGGTGTCTGTCTCAACGCAAACGCCCCGGGCCCCCTGGGAAACAGGCTCAGCTGTTTTGAGTCTGTCTACTATAGAGACTGGACCTCGATCTGCATGAAGCCTTAAAGAGGATGCTGGGACCCCCTGATAGGTTGGCTCAATGATTTGAGACTAGCTACCACCAGTCAAGGCTTCACCTGCATACCACTCAAAGTTACAGCTTAGTAGCAGGCCCGCGGGACCTATTCTGGACCGGCCCCAAGGCTAGTATGAGGTCCGGAGTTCCGAATGCACAGGTCCAGATAGTTCAATGCTTGTCACAGAGTGGTGGAGTGTGTAGGCTTATGGTGCGGAACCAAGCTAAGGCGCTACACAGGGCTCCGGACCACTCCAGGAGAAAACACGACTTTACCGGACCTGACTCCGACGCTCCAGATCCTTCCTAGCAGAGGGTGAGGTCATTCTGTCGTACTCGATCCTTTGAGATATGGAGCTGGACATGCCGTGTATGACTTAGGAAGCCAACTCTTGAGCTGGAACGGGGTCCGGACCCCTAATTTCCCAGCTCCAGGTACTAGAGCACTCGTGACAGGGTGGTGGAGTGTGTAGGCTTTGGGTACGGAACCGGCTAAGCGGCTACACAGGACTCCGGACCACCCCAGGAAACTAGCACCCCCTCTCCAGAGCAGGTCCCTAGGGGTCCGGACCCCTATCCCAGCAGCAAGAGGGTCCAGACCTGTACAGCAGTCCAGCAACTCAATATAGATCTTAGCTATAGCGACAAGGGTGGAAGTCCGCGCGGGGGTTAGAAAAGTAAAATCTCGAGAATCGAAATGTGGAATTAAATTTTGACACAAAGACAGAACTGGGAGAAAATCTTTCCTTTGCAACTTGATATACATGGCTTGTGCGATGGATGCCAGAGGCCAGGTTTACGAGGGCGGACCCCAACCGCTCTGGTTCGTGCGTTAATGCTAGCCGACAGTGCGATGGATGCCAGAGGCCGGGTTTACGAGGGCGGACCCCAACCACTCTGGGCCGCACGCTGATTCTATCTTATTACAAAGAAAAAATTTATTTCCCCGCTCCGCCTAAATGTAAAACTTACGCAGATGCTCTATATTCCATGGGTTGGGCAGCGACACCCCATCTTCTGTGGCGAGGCGAACAGCTGGGGGACAGTTTGTGGAGCCCTGCTCGGTTCAGGATCCGTCTCAAGACCAGGTCGCCAGCCCGGAGCTCCCTACTGTGCACGAACCGTTGATGATAGCGCTTGAACGCCTGGTTGTAGCGTGCATTTCGGATTGCTGCTCGCCACCTTCGTTCGTCAACGAAGTCCACATCGTCGTGCCGCAGTTGTTCCTGCATGGATTCGTCAAAAGCTTGGACCCGTGGTGAGCCCAAGTGAATTTCTGGGGGAAGGCATGCTTCAGCCCCGTAGACCAGTAAGAATGGAGTCTGCCCGGTGGCTCGGCTGGGTGTGGTCCGGTTGCCCCATAGTACGCACGGAAGCTCATCAACCCATTTGGCACCATGCTTCTTCAAGCAGTTGTAGGTGCGGGTCTTGAGTCCCCTGAGGATCTCTGCATTCGCTCTCTCAACCTGTCCATTGCTGCGGGGGTGTGCTACGGACGCAAAGCATAGCTGGATGCCGATGTCCTCGCAGTACTCTTGGAAGAGTCTGCTCTTGAACTAGGTCCCGTTGTCCGCGATGATGTGGTTTGGGACGCCAAATCTGCACACAATGGACTTGAGGAATGCGACTGCTGATTTTTTGGGGATGTTTACCTCAGGGGTAACCTCCGGCCATTTTGTGAACTTGTCGATGGTGACGTAGAGGAACCGGTACCCGCCGACGATTAGCACGTGATAGAGCCTGACGTTGGATATGACAGGGGCGGTGACTAGAGATAGTACACCAGCCCCAGCCATATTCTCCGGGCAGTCGGATGGCCCGAAAGTGATGGTGGTGTTCATCCACCTTTGGTGCGGTGCCGCCTTCGGGACCCCCCGGCTTCACCGAAAGGACCTCTCGGCGAAGGGTCTTCACGTCCCACAGGGAGACAAGCTCCCAGCTTCCGCCGTACATTACGTATAGCTTCTTACAACGGTCGTCCTTGTCGGAGTCGGAGTTGTCGTTGTGGTACACGCCCTTTAGCTCCCGAGCGGGGGATTGGTACCCCAGCTCCTTCTCCCCGGCAGCGGTCCCGCTGTTGGAGGCCTTCTCCTTGCCAGGCCGCTGCACAGGAGGGGGTGAGCCATCCTTGGAGGACTGCTCACGCCGCAAACTGACCCGCTTCGCGAGCTTCAGGATCTCGCGGCAGTCAGCGGTGCTGTGGCGAGCGGTGGGATGCACTGGGCATGAACCTCCGCTACCACCCTGCGGGTGCGGATGTTTGCCATGCGCGTTCTGGCCCCCAGCCGCTGCCGCTGCTGCTGGTACCGCTGCTGCAACGGCTGGACCGCCGGGTTGCGGCTCCCCGCGACTCCGGTTCTTGTTCTTCTTCTTCTTCTTGCCACCGCCTTGAGCGGTAGCTCCGGAGCCACCAGCTTTGGCGTCTCCGTCTTGGGGGGCTGAGTGCCATTCGCGGCTCTCAGCGGCCCTGGCACACTTGTCTGCCAGGGAGAAAAGCGTGGTAACGCTTTCCACCTCGTGCGTCGCCTGCTTCTCGAGCATCTTCTCGTCACGTACCCCCTGACGGAAAGCAGTGATAATAGATGCATCGGAGATACAAGGAATGGTACCCCGTACCTTGGTGAAGCGCGAGATGAATGCCCGGAGCGTCTCTCCGGGTTTTTGCCTCACGGCGTGGAAGTGAGCCTCCACACCATGCTGCTGGTATGCACTGGCGAAGTTCGCTGTGAACCTTGCACAGAGCTCCTCCCAGGACTGAATCGTCCCAGGAGTGAGGTTCATGAGCCAAGTCCGGGCTGGCCCAGACAAGGCTACATGAAAGTAGCTCGCCATGACAGCGTCGTTACCACCAGCTGCTGTGATGGCGGTAACGTACACCTGCAGGAATTCCGACGGCCTAGTGGTACCGTCGTACTTCTCCGGCAGGTGCGGGCGGAACTTGGACGGCCATGCCACCGCACGGAGTTGCTCCGCCAGCGCAGCGCAACCCACCCCAGCCACTGGGGTGCCCGCCTGTATCCGGGCGTTCACCGGAGGCTTGGGTGCTGCCACGTCCAAGTCAGGATTGAGGTTGCGGCCCTCAATGTTGAGACGGCGCTCTCGCGCCCTCTCCACAGAGATGCGGGCGTCCTCACCCGCGCACCTGCGGTTGAGCTCCGCCCGCAGGTCTTCTGTTCGTGCACCCCTCACTGTGGGGGAGCGCACGAATGCCGACGCACCGCCCTGGCTCCGGTGGTAGGGTACCGCAGCATTGCCAGGCGGAGGTCGTTGCCCAGTCTTTGCAGAACTGGGGGAGGCCTGAGCCAGATGGAGGAGACGGTCAACGTCGTCCCGCCACTGCCTCAGGGCGTCTGGCGAGGCTGCAGCAGCCGGAGGGTTGCGAAGCAACTCCCTAGCTGCCGCCAGCGCTCCGCCACTCGCAGCTTGTGAGGGGGCCCTTGACGGGCGCCCTGACTCCTGCCGACGAGCAGCGCGCGCCGCCGCCGACGGTGGCTGCTCCACATGCACGGTTGCCCCTGGAGTAGGAACGCGAGAGGCGTGTGGCGTGGAGGACGCCACGCCCTCTGTCATCTCCACGTCGTCCACCCGAACCATGGAGACGAGCAAGAGATGAACCGGAACCAGCTAAAGTCCCCCTACCTGGCGCACCAAATGTCGTGGTGTGGCAAACCATAGCCGGGTGGCGGAATGCACCCGCCTAAGCCCAGAGGGTGAGTACTCGGGGGTTAGCTAGCGACTAGTTCCATCTCGCCCAAAAACTCGATGAACACAGCAGAGTTAGAGTGGTTCGGGCTGTCGGAGCGTAATACCCTACATCCACTGTGTGTTGTATTCCCTTGCCTCGAGAGAGTCTGCGAGAGCTTGGTGCTGAGTCCAGCGTGCGTCTGTGTGTGCTCTGGAGAGCTTGCCCTGTACAGCAAGCGCCTCCCTTTTATATCTCTAGGGAGGCGCGTACATGGCCGTTGGGTCCCCGACAGGTGGGCCCAATAATGTAGTACAAGATAACGTACTGTCCATACATTATGGCTTTGCAGGCGGAGGAGATCTCACTCCTGGATTTCCTTGCCTGCTCCTGGAATCCCCTGTTCATCATGTCCAGGCGCTGTCTTGTCGAAACGGCGCCAGACGTAGCTAGCAGCGTTGCCTGCCACGTAGCTGAACGGGCCGTGTAGCTTGCGGCGTAGGCGGCATGGTGGAAAAGTGCTGTGCCGTCGTATCCAATTAATGTGGCAGACGGGCTCTGCGCGGGTGTGGCGCAAGCGGCTGCACTGTGTACCTCGGTAATACGCAGTCCACAGTGAGGCCTGTCAAAGGCTGCCCCGCGTGCCACGGCGGCAGAGCACGACTCAACCACCTGCATTAATTGTGCTGGGTGGGCGAGTCTTCCAGTGGAGGACTCGCGCCCGCGCCCGCGCCTGCAGGACACGTGGCGGCTCCGGACCCCCTCCCCCGGTGGTATGTTAGTTCTACGCGCGTGGGAGGTCCGGACGGGCGCGAGGAGGTCCCGGACCCCTATGGGATGTCCGAGATCTCGGCGGTTGGCTCGGAGCTTCCCTTCCTCAGGGACACGTGGCGTCTCCGGACCCGTCCTAGAGCGGGGAGCGGGTCCGGGGCCATTGGCACGGTGATGTAAGAGCCTGACCTGTGGGCCCCGGTTGCTCCACCTTTTATCGCGTAGTTACGGATGACTACGCGAGTCCTGCTTTGCTGCAGTAGAAGTGGGTATCCCTGCTACAGGGTACCGACAGTAAGTACACGACAAAGGAATAAGGTTACTTTCTTCAATATGTACCCTTTTATTTACATGATAGCACACTATTTCTGGGAGTCAGAGATCAGCGTATAATAGTGTCATGCTCACAAGTATTATCACTGGGGCCTCATAATTTACACACTGAACATTCAACTTTTCAGAGATGTTTTTGGCTTGGAAAAACTTGTAACATGGAGCGTCATATAATCATACGAGTGCCTAAGGCGCGCTTAATTTATTTACTTGTTTTCGTTTGGCAATATAAATTTATATAGAGGTTTGTAGTAGATGTATAGGCAAATGGATATACATAGATAGAAATAGGATATTTATTTGTAAAGTAAAATAGGCAAAAAAAAATAGTAGCTAAAATCTGACGTCTCAATCTCACCGTCGAAGGCGGCGGGAGCGGTCCTCGGGCATCTCCTCACCATGCAATGCGCGGCTATCACGCCTGACCTGCGGCACCGCGGCGTACCGGAGCGAGACCGGGTCGCCCGCCGGTGATGGCATGAACTCGCCGCACTCGTAGAGGGCGTGCCCGGTGGCCCGCCCAAACTCGCCGCGTGGCTCTCCGGCCTAGCTTCACTGCCGTCGTTACAGTAGAGCACACACTCATTCGGAGGCCACCAAAATTACTGGTCGAGAGTTCTAGATTCAGATATTTTGCAGTGACCGAATGGAGAGCTGACGCGTGGACCATTCGTGTCTCGAGACCTCAAAGATAACGATGGCACGGCCAATCACATGCACTCTCAATTTAGGATCGAATGGTGGGAATCTTTTTTACTGACGTGGCCGGTCTGCCCTTGCGCGGACCTTCGGGGCATTCACATATAGAAATTAGGGCCGTGATTAGATTCAAAAATTTTATCCTAAAAACGTTACATCGAATATTTGAGCATATGCATGGAATATTAAATAATATCTATTTACAATTTTTTTTTGCACGGATAGATAGTAAATTGTGAGACGAATCTAATGAGCCTACTTAATCTATGATTTGCAACAGTGATACTACAGTAACCGTTCACTAATTATGAGTTAATCATGAATTAAATATGCTCATTAGATTCGTCTCGTGATTTACAACACATCCGTGCAAAAGATTTTGTAAATAGATTTTATTTAGTACTCCGAAATAGCAAGATTCCCTTTCATCCGTAGCCATACAGTGGTACTACAGTAACCGTTCACTAATTATGAGTTAATCATGAATTAAGTATGCTCATTAGATTCGTCTCGTGATTTACAACCTATCCATGTAAAAAATTTTGTAAATAAATTTTATTTAGTACTCCGAAATAGCAAGATTCACTTTCATCCATAGCCATTGGAACGCGATCGGACGGCCGAATTTTTTTTGGCCGACGTGGCCTGCCTATCCGCTCGCGGAGCATCAGGGCTTTAACATATAGAAATAAGTAGTGAGACAACACATTTCAACATTCCAGACTCCTCGAGTATTTTGCAAGTAATTTTAGTGTGGATGGCGATTTTGCAAAAATAACCGCATAACCATTATCCATGTGTTCTGCACTTTGAGGGAAGAGCTGCCAAACAACGCAGCCTCCTCCAATCACTCCGCTCTTCCAAGAACTCAAGAAAATGTTGTAGACTGTATCCATGAAAGGTTCACGGAACTTATGGCCAAACTTTCCATCCTTAAGTGATACCCCAAACTCCCAGATAAGTATTGGCATCTCTAGCAAGTTTGCTGCATTATCAATATGTTGTTGCATCCAAGTTTTCACGAATTGGAGATGATTTTCCTCAACTGTGTGAGGCAACCTGGCAAAAGGATCTTAGTCAGTCACGATATTGAGTTCCATTTTTTTTTGAAGTAGATTGTTTCAGGCTTTCAGCATTTGTTTAGCTGGTGAGATGTAAAAATCACATGGTACTGAACATGAATGAGGACCTACCAATTATCAGAATATATATGAACAGAAGCCAAGTCAATTCCCAGTGCACGATGGTTCCTGATAAAATCTGTTCCAACAGTTCCAGAATAAGCATCTGGGTTCACATGCAAATGTTCTGGAGTGGAAGGACCATAAAACCCTTCAACACCGATCTCTAAAAGGTGCAGAGTGTCTATAGACTTCACATAAGATGCCATCTCTTCAATCCATGCCTAAAAAAACCCCCAAGCATTTAAAAAATGTAGTGCACAAAACTAAAATGAAACAAAACCTTATCAAATTAGAACCAAAATAAGGACCTGCAGCGTGTCGCCTGATGGATCTGAATGGCAGCGTGGCTCATTAATCAGCTCCCAGGCAAGAATCGTAGGATCATCCTTGTAGGCATCATTTGTGATTGTATTTACTCATGTTAAAACAGCCTAAGAAGCAAAAGGGAAGTGTAACTGCATCAGTAAGACATGACAGAAGGGTGAGAGAAAAAAATGACCTAGAAGTTAGCTGTCATTAAGAATCGAAATCTTGAAGGTATGATTTATGAATATAATGAGATCCACTTCTCCATTTTGATCCATGAAAGTTGAATGTTTACCTCAACAGAAGCTTTGTAGTAGCTCTTAATTGTCGGATCAGAGAAGAAGTCATCATCAGAAGTAAGATCCAGCCCAGCCTCCTTACCCCACCTTACATACTGTGGCTTACCTCCGTAATCATTCCAGTTATTACACAGGGATTGTATCAACCTTACCTTATACTTTATTGCCTCGCTGATAACGAAATCTAATGCCTGACAGGAATGGAATTCTGAGCTCAGTTGCCACTTATTAGTAACTATACTACTTCACAGATATAATCCTTCAATTGAGAGATACAGAAAACTTAATACAAACATTGGATAATGCCAATGGAATATGGATGATGGGAAGAACACACTCATGATACTGCAGGCATACTAATTCGATAAGCACCTTAACACAATCAAATGCAATATGCACGGTGTGCATGAGACGATTGCCAAAAATGACAAGACCCGTCCCAGCAAACCATTTGATCAAGGCATGAAACATGATACTAGGCGACGCATTTCGTCAAACAAGTGTGCGTACTGCCGTGAGGCGCACACCGCAGGGAGCGATCGCTCACCTCGTCGTAGGAGAAAGGCTTGAGCTGCAGCGCGCGGTATCCTCCGTCGTTGAAGGCCCAGGTGCGGCACACGTTGAGCCCCGCACCGGCGGCCTCGGCGAAGGCGGCGGTCACCGCGGGGCGCGCGGCGGGGTCGGCGGCGAGGTACACGAGCCAGTAGGTGTTGAAGCCGTGGACGATGAAGGGCCGCTCCGAAGCCCACAGGTGCGGGCCTCGGCGCTCCACCACCGCCCACTCGTCGGCGCCCGGCGGCGGCGTCAGGGACATGGAGGCGGCGAGGAGGAGGCAGTGGAGGAGCGACACGCGTGGCGTCACTTGTTGAAGCGCCGACGCTGCGAGGCACATCCCACTCCCAGGCGCTTCCATGTTGGTCAGCGCCTTCTCGAGACCGCTGTTATGGAGGGGGGCTGACTCGTGGGGCCCCACAGCACAGAGCCAGAAGCCCAGAGCAGAGGCGAAAGGTTATCGTTCTCTTCACAGCAGTCGCAACGGCGCGCATGGCGGCGGCGGCGGCGGGGCTCCGCTGCTGCTTCCCCGGCTCCTCCGCGATTGGTAGTGGCTTCGCGAAGCCCTCCTCCTCGGGGTGGGGCTGGTGCGCGGGGGCCGTAGCGGCGCCGTCGAGGGAGGCGGAGCCGGTCGCTTCGCTTGGGCAACGCACCCGCGTCGACTTCCCCATCCTTCACCAGGTCTCTCCTCCCGCCAATGGCCGTTTCGTCTGATTCTCTGCTCGCGTTACAGACTTACAGTTCAATCAAGCTTCGGCCTTCTCAATTCTACCGATTCCTCAGACTCTGTGTTAGCAGTTGCACACTAGCACTTCAGTTCTAATTGTTCAGAACAAAGTTCAGAAGTTAATTAGTCTTTATTGCTTAAGCAAGTCTAAGTTACTGCAATTTGTTTATCAACAAAAGTACAAACTTATGTATTATCAAGACTGCCCCCTATGCATTTTTTTCTAGCCTCTGCACTGATCATAGATTTCGTTATTCAACTATGCACCCAACATCAGTTGTTTGTTCAGAAGTTTCACGTGTTACGTGTTATTCAAGGCTAGAACTCTTTTTGCTTAAAAAAAGAGAGGATGAACTCTACTCGTGATTCCATTTTGCATGATATAAATTCGGCAGTTTACATGTAGCCACTAGCATTCAAGCTTTAGCATTCATCCATCCATACAATAGACGATAAATTGCTCGTGGAGTGTAGCTATATCAAACATTTTCCCTTTAGGGTTCTGTACCATGTTGACTGTGAAATATCATTGTGAGTGTGTGTGGATTTCATAGGATTTGTGCTATAGTGCCATCTATTAGCTGAATAGCTGATGTACATTTATCCTAACTTTATAACATTTTATTCTGGTAAGTTGAACGAACGGGTACCCCTCCGCGTCGCTCTCAGGCGGCGGGAGGGGCGACTACGCCGTCCCCAAAAAAACTCCCCGCCAGCAGCTCCTGCCGGCCGCCGCCGCCGGCGGACGGCGCCCGGCGGTGGCGGCCGCGGTGGCACCGAAGCCGGTGACCATCCGCCGTCGTGTTTTTCCATCTCCCATTCACGTTTTCTCTCCAACTTCAAACATGAGCAGTCATATTCTCCGGCGAGATGCCATCCGCTCGCCGGCTCTTGAGGCCCCAGCTTGGCTTCCCCTCGCCAGATCTGGCCATCTCCGGCCCTGATCTGGTCCCTCCCACTGTCTTCCGGCCATCCCCAGTTGGGGAGCTCGGGGGGCCCTGTCCAGCTACGGCTCCTCCGGCGAGGCGGCGGACGGGGCTGCTCCGTGCAGACCCTGCTGTGTTCAAGTAGGGGGCTGTTGGCTTCGGCGACGGTGCGGGGTCACGCACACTGCCCGGCGGCGATGGCAGCCACCCCGGGGCATGGAGCCGGCGGCCCGGGGCTGCAGATCCGACGTCCTGGGGACCGGATCCAGCGACCCCGGGCTGGTCCTGCGCGGTGCGGCGGCGGCGGCTTCCCCCTCTGCTTCAGCGCGTGGGCCGTCGGTGGTCGCAACGAGCCGGCGGCAGGCATGGCGGCGGCGGCGGCCCGGGGCTGCAGGTCCGGCGTCCTGGGGCTGGATCCGGTGACCCCAGGGCTGGTCCTACGCGACGCGGCCCTGTTGCTGCAGCGGCGGCGAGCTACAGCGCGTCCTAGCTGCAGCGCGCGTCGGCGGTGCCGGCGGCCGGTGGCGCGGCGTGCATCGGGAGGCGCGTGGGCCGTCGGCAGCGGGTGACGCGTGCGCTGGGCTGCTGCTCGGCCTAGCCGCGTCGCCGCCGGCGTTCGGTGCTCGGCGTCGCTGGGGTTCCCGGCCTGGATCCACACGGTGCGGCGGCGGCGGCCCGGGGCTTTGCCCCCGGTCAACGACGCGCCGGCGTCAGGTTTGGCGGCGGCGGCCAGGGCTGGTCTTCGCGGTGCAGCGGCGGTGGCTCCCCCTACGCGCGGCGTTGGTCGGCCGCAGGCTACGACTGGTTGGAGGCGCGGCCCCGACGGTCCCGCTCGACGGGGCTGTGGACCCGGCCGGCCGCGCTAGCGCCACGTTGTGGGGGTCCCCGACGCCCCTGAGCGGTGGCGGCGGCGGCGGCATCCCCACGCGGGGGTGTCCGTCGTGGGCGCGCAGGCGGGTGCCATGGGGGCCACGGCTCGAGATGGCGGCAGCAGCGGCAGAGGGCGCATGGTGCTGCGGCGACTGGGGGATGAGGGATTTGCCAGACAAAAGTCTTCCTCGGCCTCTGGCCGGGCCGGCAGCGACGACGTTCAGTGGACTCCGTGTTCCCCCTTGGGGGCGTTGTCGAGGTGCCTCCCCTCTCGGACAGGTCTCTCTTTGTGAAAACCTTGCCTGAGTTCGCTCAGGCGGGCGGCAGCGGCGGCGCCCTCGGCGTCGTTCCTTCCTTGGAAGCGTCGCTGTTGGAGAACCTGTTTCGTTGCAGCCTGCAACCGTGGCTCGTAGCGGTCGGTGGCGGCGTCCCCCTCCTCGGAGGTGTCGCTGCTAGAGAACCAACCAACTCAGTATATGACATTGATGGCTGGTTGGCGGCTAGGGATTGTCTCATCATTGTCGCCTGGCTGCTTGCAGCGAACCACGACGGCAACTAAGTGCAGCGTAGGGCAGCGTCAATGGACGGCGCTTGCAGCTACGACTTCGTGAGACGACTTGGCTTGCAGCGGACCGTGGTGCGGTACATCGTCGGAAGACAGCGCAAGCGACTACCCTAGCTTCCTAAGGCCGGCAGTAGTTTTGTTGTTATTCGTGGTTGTGCCATATTTCCACCCTTATGCTGCGGTGTACGTGTTTTTCTATTCGTGGTTATGCCACAAATTTGCCCATGTGCTTGGGTTCTGGAGTTGGTTTAGACCTAGTTTAGCTAGGTGGTTGTTGTGGTTTTAGCCCGGTTTTCCCAAATTAACCGAGCAACGTGGGTTTTGTCTCATTTTCCCTAAAAATGAGGTCTTTGATCTGTGGTCTGCCACACTTTTTGAATACAATTCAGGTGGGGATACTCTCCCCCCCGGTGACCATTCAAAAAAAAACATTTTATTTTGTGGGGCACATGAAACATCCATTTCCTTAATTGTTTCTAGCTCTTAATGGAAATATTTCAGTCCATGCAGGTAGACAAACTGCAAAAAGATGCTTTAGTTAGATTTAGATCATGTTGTGCACACAAATCCTTAAAATCTGTTGCATGCTAACTTCATTTGAGTTAAGAAGCAGCTATTTCATTTTTACCTTTGAAACTTGCAGGAATTTGATGGTGCCAAATTAGTTTACTTCGACAATGGTGCAACATCACAGAAACCTTCTAGTGTAATGAAAACATTAGATGACTACTACCGATCATACAATTCTAATGTTCATCGTGGTATTCATGCACTCAGGTAACTACTACACCTGTGTGGCTGTGTGTTATTTGCTGGTGCTGTGTGTCATCACTAAAAGATCGTATTAATGCTAACTTGGAGATTGTAACACATACATTCATCATTACCAAGTGTGGTTGAAGCGAGGATGTGGACTGGCAGGACTTTTCCAATTCATTCTGTTGAACTCTTCCATGTGCATTCTTCCTATATGAAATGTTGATTCGATAAATATAGAAATCTCTGATTTTTTTTACAATCTTTACTCTTGAATAATTATATAGTACAAAATAATCAACTGATACATATCACCAGAAATATTTGTCTTTATAGTGCTTTTGGTCAACTAAGACTTCGTTCATCTATCTGTTTTATCATTTCTGTCTTTCAGTTTTGTTGGTTATCCACCTATGAATTTGTGTTCACACATTCTGTATCCTTGTTGACATACCTACCCATTTCATTGGCACCAGCGCAAAGGCTACTGATGCATATGAGAGCGCAAGAAGAAAAGTTGCAAATTTTGTCAATGCACCTAATAGCAGAGAGATCATTTTCACTCGTAATGCTACTGAAGCTATCAATTTGGTAGCTTATTCATGGGGCCTGTCTAACTTAAAACAAGGAGATGAGGTGAGTCATGTATCTTGTCACACTGATACATTGTTGTTTTACTGACTTCCTGTGTCGATTGGTGTAACTGTGCGAATTGTGTTCTATCACGGTTTGGCTTTTTTTTATAAGCATTATTACAAATTTTTTTAAAATTTCTGTTTAGCATGTTTGTTAGTAAAGTGTTCATCTAATGTATGCCAGAGAGATCAATGCTAGTTTATCGCATCTAAACTTTTACCAAGTGGTATAATCTGGTTTGTGTTCTTAAAAAAGCGATCTTCTTTTGTTTGATTATTTATAAGAATCGTTCTCCTATTCTGTTGGGCAGATTGTTCTTACAGTTGCGGAGCATCATAGTGCTATTGTTCCATGGCAATTTGTTTCCCAGAAGACTGGTGCCACCTTGAAGTATGTTGGGTTGACTAAAGAGGAGGTCCCAGATATTGAGCAATTAAAAGGGCTTCTGTCAAACAAGACAAAGATAGTTGTTGTCCATCATGTCTCAAACGTACTGGGTAAGTTTCGAAAGAAACTGAAAGGTAGTCTGGCATTTAAAGTGTTTGTCAGAAGCATTAATATATTGTAGGAATGAGTAGTGACAGAATTGTAAATTGGTAGCTGCATCAGACATTAACATGGTAATTTATATTTTCTTGCATAGTGCATACCCAATCAGGTAGAAAGTAAAACATGGAATAATCATGTTGTAACCTAAGCTTCTGGCAGATGTTGTGATTGACTGTTTGTGTCCAACTATCTAACTTTCTTTTCATGTTAGTCAATTACTGAGGCATAATCTACCACATTCCTTTATGGCTTCTAGGTTCGATGCTTCCTATTGAGGAAATTGTAACATGGTCAAACAGAGTTGGAGCTAAAGTTCTTGTAGATGCTTGTCAAAGTATCCCCCATATGCCAGTTGATGTTCAGAAACTTGGCGCAGACTTTCTTGTTGCGTCCTCGCACAAGGTTTTGTTATCAACTCTGTTACTAAATAAATTTCTAGTCATGTTACAATAGCGCACCAATTAACATGATCAAGTTATGGTCTAAACTTGTCAGATGTGTGGCCCTACAGGCGTTGGATTTTTGCATGGAAAAATTGACATCTTGTCATCTATGGAGCCTTTCTTAGGTAAGATGCTGCAAGGCAGAAGAAATTTGTTTATTTTCTGCCAGAGGATAAATTCAGCGATTACCATGTACTGCTGCAATACATAGCCTTGGCTAAGCCTCCGTTTCATGTTTGCATTTTACCTAACCTTGTAATACTGATTTCTCTGCAGGCGGCGGTGAAATGATTGCAGATGTGTTCCAAGATAAGTCCACATATGCTGAGCCTCCCTCTAGGTGAGGAACTGCTTGCTTCGATCTTTTTAGATCTGCCATTGGCTGCCACTATACCTTCTGATGAAAGTTGGCACAGGGTATAGAGAATCTAGAGTGATAGAGTTACTACACAACAGGGTACTAAAACAACGTCATGTACAGTGGTGGTACCAGATTGACATGTGGTGCATCATTATTATAATGCTTTGTTTTACCTCATCCCTGGTTTTCTTATAATGTTCTTGTTCCATCTCATTCTACGTGGTCAAAGATTTGAGGCTGGAACTCCTGCAATAGGAGAAGCTATAGGAATGGGAGCAGCAATTGACTATTTAACATGCATTGGCATGGACCGGATCCACGAATATGAGGTCAATACAAGATTTGTACCAACATTCTTTTTCAATCTATTAGTTCATTTCAGATTGGGCTTATTGTCTTTTACAAAGAGTTAGGAAGCTATTCCTGATATTATTCTCTCTTCTGTAATTTTTTATTCAGAAAGAGTTGGCGTCATATCTCTATGAAAGCCTTATTTCCGTTCCAAATGTCCGGATATATGGTCCAGCACCTTCCCAAACTGATCACCGTGCTCCTTTATGTTCCTTCAATGTTGAGAATATTCATCCCACAGATATTGCACAAATTCTTGATCTCCAGGTATTCTCGAGTTTAAGTTTTGACCACTTTATTCTTTATATCAATAGTTGCATAGTTTTCTCATAAGTGCTCTGAGATATTATTCAGATTGCATTAATAGAATTTTTCGGATGACATCATAAATCCAATTTGTTCCTGATTCATGTTTCTGATGGTTCTGAAGTTTGTTGCTGCCCTGTTGCATTGCCTAGATTTTTTTTTCTGCAATGGAAAAACAGATGGAATATAGACTTTCTAAATCTATTGCACGTTTTGCACTTCCATCAAATGAACCTCTTTTAACAAATCAAGTGAATCTTTATCAGCACTATTAATTGATTTGCTGACCCCTGGTTTCAGCATGGTGTAGCAATTCGGTCAGGGCATCATTGTGCTCAGATTTTGCATAGGACCCTTGGTATCAATGCAAGTGCCCGTGCAAGTCTTCACTTCTACAATACAAAAGAGGAGGTGGATGTCTTCGTTGATGCTCTTAAAGCTACTATTGATGTCCTTACGTCCCAACACTAGTGCAGTGCAATTTGTAAGTTCTCCCTTTTTGCCATTTTCCTCATTACCCTGTTTGAGCTGATGTATTGATATGATTGGGGTAAAAAATAAAAAAGTACATCCAAAGTGTACATCTACCCAAACTGTCTACTCCCTTTTTGGGTTCTTTTTTTGTGAAATGAACTAATGAAGTAAAGAGTACTGGCAACCTTTTTAACCTCCATCCACATGAGAACTTCTCTGAGACCGTTATGCAGTAAAAAGCGTGCATGTTTCTGCGTCAACTATATTCAGCTAATAAGCATTCTTTGTCATGTCGATTATATGCATGATAGTACTGATGCCTTAGTGCATTTATGTACATGATTACCTTTAGTCCTCTGATTGGGACAATATTAGAGTGACCTGACCTGAGGGCGAGAAAGGACAGGTAGGGTGTGCATGATTTGCATGGTATAGAGTTCCAACGCAAAGTATATGATGCTGCTAATCTTTCAAAAAAAAAAAGGTATATGATGCTGCGTTCAACAGGCCCTAGGTTTTTGGTGTGCTTCTTGGGACCTCGGGGGTTGACATACTTTGCTCAGAAAGTGACGGGTAAAAGATAGTAAAAGGCAAGAACAGTATAGTTCTTAATTTCTACATATTTCGAAGTTGTGTTTTCGGTACCCATTTTATCTGCAGTTACTATATTGTTTGCTTAAATGAAACAATTAAGATGCTTCAATTTTGGCCAGATTCATACAGTCTGCAGAAGCATACGAAAGAGATTTGAGAAACCAAGGTAGCATGGCAGAGTTGTGTATACAATATCTGGTGAATGTCCATGTTTGGCAAGGCAGGGGGCGACTCGTCACAAGAAGGTTCTCATTGAAGACTGAACTGCTAAATTTGAGTGAATAAAAAGTTACATTTTTTTCTCCAGGATCTCTACGATGCAACAAGGACTCCCCTCGGATGTCCAAAATTGTAGCTTTAACAATTTTCTGCCTGCCTCTCATGAATACGCCTCAATGTAAGCAAAATACCGAGTATCTTCTTTCAAATTTCAAACTAGACTATAGAAAGATAGAAACAAGATTGTCTCCAAAATTTGGTGTGAGCCGAGGAGGCTGGGCAGATGAGTCAGGGCGCCAGGAGGTCCGGCGTGGAGAAGAGATCGTCGAGGTCACCGAGGGGCTCCCGGTGAAACCACAACGTCGCGTCGTAATCCACGGATGATTGGGGCGACGGAGGAGGAGACGCCGTGGGGCTATGTGGCCCTCCTGGGGATGTCACCACCGGCCGAGTGGATGGAGGGGCCGATGATGCGGAGGTCTCCGAGGTGACGGCGGAGGAGGAGATTACGGTGGGGGGCGGATGGAAGTTTGTGACGGCCCGGCGGCCGCGGAGGCGGAGCGCTGCGGAGTCGTAGGCGGCGGCGGCATCCTCGGCAGTGTCGAAAGTGCCAAGCCAGACGCGCTTGTGCAGATTGGGGTCGCGGATCTCGGCGGCCCACTTCCCCCACGGGCGGCGGCGCACGCCGCGGAAGCGCCGGCGGCCCGTCCCCTGGGCAAGGCCCTCCCCACTGGGCGTCCGCTGCTTGTCCTCCATGGTGGGGTGGTGATCGCGTACCACCGTTGTGTTCGTCTTCCCCAGGCCGATCTGTTGGTGGTGCTCGTCGGCGTCGAGCAAGCGGGTGGCGTCCATCATGAGCTCAGCACTTTCGACCGGATGGGTGGGTGCCTGGGTATTGGGAGGGTTTGGGGCTTTTCGCTGGCTGTGGCCTGTGGGCTGTGGCTGTCTCGGGAGGAGAAAGCATTTAGGTCTTCTCCGGTGGCCGCACCCACCTCGCACCCACATTGGCAATAAGAGGAATTGAGGGAACGATTGGAGCGAGCGCATCGAAGCCTATTTTGAATTGGATTCCTCACGACTGAAAAAATTGCCTGTGAGACAAAAAAAATTGGAATCGCGATGTGAGAGAAAAAGGGAGACGGAAGGTGCGGTTGGGCTTCTTCTCTGCATGCACCGCACCCAGGCCATATGGTACTCCACTTGCATTTGTCCCTCCTCGCTCACGGGTGCACGGGACCAGTGCTCGATGGACCCACGCGTCAGTCACTTAAATAGGACCGCATACAGGTTTCCGAGGTGAGGGGCCAGCTGGCTGCAGGTAGGCCTCGGACGTGTCATAGTGAGGGGTTGGTGGGCTGCGTTTCTCTTCTCTTCCCTTCGCTACGTCGACTTCACTTTCATTCCGGGTGTTTCTAGTATGAACGAGACAGCTGGCCACGAGGAGTTGCGAAATCAAATCAAACAAAAAATAAAAAGTTTTTCAGCTGGATGCATGCAGGCCCCTAACGTGTCCAGGTCCGGTTTGACCGGTTACTCCGGTCCGGCTCGGTTCCGGTTTGGGCCGGTACCAAACCGGTCCAAATTCAAAATTTAAATTTAAATTAAAAAAATGAAAAATTCCTAAAAAATTCCTAAAAATACTTCAAGGTGCGAAAATTCTAATGGTGTCAAATTTTCTCAAAAATTCGTTCATTTAGTATAGTTTGCGGGGATTTGAAGTTAAACAAAAAAAACATGCATACAAAAGTATACAAATACAATGTAAAAGTAGTACAAAAGATGGTTGGAGGGTTTATTTAGACTAAAATATGTTATACAAATATTTATTTAGTATACTTTGCGGGCATTTAAATTTAAACCAAAAAAGAAAAAAATTTGAATTTGACCGGTTACCAGTCAAACCGGCCGGTAAACCGGTCTAACCGGCTGGTATACCGGTACGAACCGGTTGAACTGAGTTTTTTGAATTCAAATTTGAATCTAACCGGTTTCTACCGGTAACCGGTCAAACCGGTCCGGTAAACCGGAACCGGTGGACGCCGGTTCGGTGCAAACGGTCGGTTAGGAAAACCCTGGTCCCAGCTAGGGGTTGGCTGCCTGAACACCAACGATACATCCACATACACCACCACCTACACCGGCAGCTGTGACATCTACACCACTTGGTCCTATTACATGCGCTCGTACATGTCAACTCAATCATTAAGTAAGTTCATTCTTAAACTCTTGTCCATTATATCTAGAGAATGGAAACACATGTACTTTTGTTTTGCTTATGAATGATGGAGAAGACAACAAGGGGAGGGGATTCGCGTGGGCCAGATTCGGACAACAGGACAACGCCAACTTGTGAAAATAGTCGAGGATTCTTTCAAGCGAAAATCCGGAGTATCCGGACCAAAACCCGGAGTATCCGGGATAAGGGCCGGATGTTCAAACCCTGACACGGAGTCTCTGGGCGTATACCCAGAGTATCCGGGACAAGGACCGGATGTCCGAACCCTGGCCCGGAGTCTTCAGGCCTATACCCGGAGTATTCGGGTTTTTCAGTCCACGGTGCTAGGGTTAGGTCATGACTCCTGATCGTCCTCCCTTGTATTTATACCCCTCAGCCGCCACCATGGATGGGATGGGTTTTGTTTACATGCAAGTTTGCTTTCGCAGCTTCTTGGAAGCGCGTGTGTTGTAGAAATCACCCGTCTTCTTGCATTCGAGACCCCAACTTTGTTTAAATCGGATTCAGTTCTTCATTCATATCTCGAGTTTTCAGCTTCCGTTTATCTATTCTTGCTAGTTCTCGATTGCTTACAGAACAGGGCCCTCGTGGCTGGGCGTCGCGCACCGCAGGTTCGTGGCGACCATTGGAGGAGGTGTATCGGTTGCTATGGCGCAGCGTCTCTAGATTGCTGAAGTCGGACCGCCAACGTCTTCTCTTCTCCTCAAATCGAGTTATCCAGTTTGTCCTCACCAAAAGATCGGAAAAACCCCCATGAGTTCTCATCATTGCCTTTCGTTTCTCTTCCCTTCACTCCTCCGACTTCTCTTCCCTTCACTCCTCCGACTTCTCTTCCATACCAAGTATTTCTAGAGAAGACAGAAACAAGAGATAGTATGAATGAGACAGTTGGTCGTAAAGAGTTGTGTCGGTGTTCCGAAATCACCGGCTAGTAAACTTGTACGCGCGTCACAGGATTGGATCATAATGCAAGGATAAGATGTAAGATTTATACTGGTTTGGGTTAATGTCCCTATGTCCAGTTTGAACTCTCGTGCTCTTGCATTCAAGTTTGCAGTAGGAGTTACAAACGGGCGAGAGGAGGATTGGGGCTCCCAAATCTCTAGGTTGCGAGTGAGTATGTGTGTGTGTAATTCTGGATCGGATGGGTGTGTTTGGGTTGCGTGGAGTCGCCCCCCACGGAGAGGGCTCTGCCTTCCCATTTATAGACCATGGGGAGAGCAGCTTACATGAGAGAGAAAAAGAAAGGGTGGTGCCGTCTTCTCTTCTTGGTCGTGGACCCCGCAGATCCTATTGAAGCAAACATTTGCTCGTCGCACCCCCATCCACTATAGGCGCCTTACATGGGTGTCATCAGCAGGGCATGTGTTGACAGTCAAAATTGGAACCAACCAGTCTGACCGGTCTGATCGAGCGGTCTGACCGGTCGAGGCACTGTGGCCTGTCCAGCAGTGACCAACTAGTCTGACCGGTAGGTCCGACCGGTCTGACCGGTCCAGGTAGAGTCCGAGTACAACTAAGGTTTTTCATAGATTTAGATCTGTAAACAGGATTTCTTGCGGGATAAGTCCACCCCACCCTATAAATATAAAGGGTCACGGCCGATTAGGGCATCCAATCGAACAAAAATCAATACAAACTCTACTTTTTATCCTTTCCTCCAATCCCTAGTTTTTCCAACCCCATCTGCTGTTCTTCCTTCGTCTCCGCGATGTTTGAAGGCATTCTAGGTGGCCTGCCGATCCTAGAACAACCCTACGTGCGCCTACCCTGACGGGGTCCCTCCCGGGTTCGCGTTCGTCGGCTGTCACCGATTCTCACCGGCGACCGGTCCGACCGCTCCACGCAGGAAGAGCCGCATCGAGCTCTTTCTCACGCCGCACGATCTAGTGTGTTCGTGTGTTGACCGAGATTTGCGTCAACATACTTTTTGGCGACTCCGCTGGGGAAGAAAGATCTTGGTTAATAAAACCGATCTAATCTACTCCAAAGAAGATGGGCTCCAACACAGAGATCGATAAGGAGAACATCATCCCTTCGACATATGAGCATCTTCCGGAGGACGTTCGTCTGCTGCTGGAGGAGCGCAAGAAGAAGCGCGATGAAGAAGATCTACAAGCGGCGCTTGCGAGCATCAAGGTCAATCGACATGGCAAAGTCACCAAGGTCAAGGAGATCGACTTTGCTTCTACCTCCTCGAAAGCATCTACTGAGGTAATACCTGTTGCAACTGCTCCTTCTTCTGGTGTTACTATGGAACAAATTCAAAAATTGCTAGCTGAGCGTGATGTTTATTGGGTTAATTGGCTTAGCTCTAAGGAAAGGGAATCAGCCGGTAAGAAACCAGAATCAGCCGATGAACCTCCATCTGTTTCTACTTCTGAATTTTATGTTCCTCAACCATCGGCAGCATCTCCTACGAGTCAACCTCAATATGGGATGCCGATAAATAATTTCAGTGGTCAAATTATTACACACACATACACTGATCCTATTACGAGTATTCCTGGTTCGGCCAACATTAGCCGAACAAACGAGATTGTTCAGTACACACCACCAGAAATCTCCAGGAATTCAGTGCCACACACCGGTCCTATCTCCGACGAGATGTTCGACCGATATGTGCAGCGTTGGCAAAACCGGCAGAGACCGGTCAGACCGGTATATCAGTCCGGTTCACCCCAACCGGTCCGACCGGTCACAACGACCGGTCCATCCGTTCAGTTTGTTCCAAACCAGCGTGAGGTATCTACATTCACACAGCCAAATTCTTCGAGTAATTTCGATAAAATGCTTACTGATTATAAGAATGATTTTGCTAATCTGCTTAGAGAAAGTTTTGGAGTGGATGTTAGAAGTAAAACCCGCACATACCAAAAGTCGTATCCTACTTCGTTTGATTCGGTTGCATACCCTGCTGGTATTAGGTTGCCTGAGTTTGTTAAATTCAATGGGGAAGATACTAGGAGTACTTTTGAGCATATTAGTCAGTATCTTGCCCAATTAGGAGAAGTTGGTTCAATAAACGAGTTAAAAGTGCGTTTATTTTCTTTATCTCTAACTGGAACCGCTTTCTCATGGTTTTCATCTTTGGCACCTAATTCTATTGGCTCATGGGAACAATTAGAGCAAAAGTTCCATGAGCACTTTTTCCGCGGGCATGATGAGCTTAAATTGTCTCACTTGACATCGGTTAGACAATCGCGTGATGAATCTGTCAATGATTATATAAGACGATTCCGCGATACAAAAAACTGATGCTTTAGTGTGAATATTGCAGAAAAGGATGCTGATTTGGCTTTTAATGGCTTGCGCTCTCATATTAAAGAAAGATTAGAGGGCTATGATTTCTTTACTGTTACTCAGGTGCATCAAAGAGCTTTGGCTGCAGAAAGCCGAAGCAAAGAGTCTCAAGAATCTCATAGGCATCATCGTTCTAGTGTGCATGCTTTAGAATGCAATTCAAATTGTTCGGACGATGAGTCTAATGATGTATATGCTGCTGAGTTTGCTTGGCCATCTCAAGCTAAACCATTTACTTGTTCTGCTCTTAAGCCAATTCAGAAAAATCGGCTAGATTAATGATTTACTTTTGATGTATCCAATTGCGAGAGGATATTTGATGAGTTATATAGGATTGGATATTTCAAGATGTCACATACTCCACCGCCGCTTGAAGAGTTGAAGCGGCGAGCATATTGCAAATTTCATAATACTTTTTCACATGCTACTAATGATTACAATGTGTTACGTAGACAAATTCAATCGGCCATTAATGAAGGACGATTGACTATTCCTAATATACAGGTTGATCAGAATTCTTTCCCAGTGCATGTGTTGGAATTGAATAATCCTAAAGTGCAAGTTCGGCCGAGTCAAACCGAATCAACCAAGGGGAAGTGTAGTTATTGGTGATGAAAGACTTGAAAAGAAGCTGACACAGAAGATCCCTCAAGGTGGAAAAATACTCGGGGGGCAAGACAAGAAGAAGAAGGCCGACAACAAGTCGACCGGTCTGACCGGCCATAGCGGTGGTCTGACCGGTGCGCCCAGTAAATCTGGGAACTCATCCAAAATGAAGATAAGGCCGAGTTTTAAGGAACTCTTGGCCAAATATGAGAAGGAAGGGAGTGCTCAGAGACAGAAGGGGTCACCAAGCGAAGTCAAGGATACGGGATCATCGTCAAGACATCAAGAGCAATCGAGTCAAGATAATTATACTTCATCTAGTGGACCGATTGCTCCATGGTATTGCTGGTATCCTTACTTTTATACACCTATGGATAATAGTAGGATGCATATGCAATCATATTATATTTAATATCCTCCTATGTATCCAAATCATGCATTACTACAAAGACCGATTGTTGCTAGCAATAATCCGGTCAAGCAAGATGCTTATTGCAGCAAAGAGAATGAGAAGAGGAGCAAGATTCAAAGTATTTACAGTCGAGGTGGTGTCCCTCAAGCTTGTCTCATACTCAGAAGCGAAGGCTACAACGTATGCTCAAGGAGGAGGCAATGGAACAACAAGTGGAGGTTGTGCCAAAGACTTCAGCGACAATGAAGAAAGTGTGGCGGCCCAAACAAGTTGTTTCAACATCGACTTGAGCAAAACATGGCCGATAATTATTTATCGCCTTTAATACAAAAAATGACCGATGTAGTGTTAATCATCGACCTTAGACAATTTTGGCTCAGAAGAATATTTTTTGGCAAACAAGCTTTACCAAAAAACAGGAGGGCATATGTTGACAGCCAAAATTGGCACCAACCGGTCTGACCGAGCGGTCTGACCGGTCGAGGCACTGTGGCCTGTCCGGCAGGGACCGACCGGTCTGACCGGTCCAGGTAGAGTCCGAGTACAACTAGGATTTTTCATAGATTTAGATCTGTAAACAGGATTTCTTGCGGGATAAGTCCACCCATCCCTATAAATATAAAGGGTCACGGCCGATTAGGGCATCCAATCGAACAAAAATCAATACAAACTCTACTTTTTATCCTTTCCTCCAAACCCTAGCTTTTCCAACCCCATCTGTTGTTCTTTCTTCGTCTCCGCGACATTTGAAGGCGTTCTAGGTGGCCTGCCGATCCTAGAACAACCCTACGTGCGCCTACCCTAACGGGGTCCCTCTCGGGTTCGCGTTCGTCGGCCGTCGCCGATTCTCACTGTCGACCGGTCTGACCGGTTCCTTAGACTGGTCTGACCGCTCCACGCAAAAAGAGCTGCATGGAGCTCTTTCTCACGCCGCACGATCTAACCGTTCGAGTGTTGATCGAGATTTACGTCAACAGCATGGCGGCCTGTCCTGTCGGACGATACGGGGGCTCCCTTGACTTGGGCGAGTTGGGGCAGGTCGCACAGTATTATTTCGAGCGGCACTGTACAGGACTACCGTATACGTTTGGTGGGTGGTACCCGTCCCTAGGCATGATCAGTCGTTGTCAAGCATGACCTCGATTGCTATGACAGGAGAATATGGTACGGGCCTGCCTGGGTCGGGCGAGTCGCCCGACCCCCGCGTCCTCGGTCCGCAGGTCTGCTCGCCGTGCTGTCGCACTGCGAAGATGCAGGCATGGTCGGCCGCTGTCTGCCTGTCTCTGCCTCGGCCCGCTTTCTTGCCGCCGCATGTCTGCAGTTAATGAGGATATTGTGCTGCATGTTGCCGGGCCCCGCTGGACTATGCATGCGCCATGCATGTAAGGGTGGATTCGGATGGCTGAACATCCGAATTATCTATATTTATATCTATTTAAAATATAAATATGGATATTTATATTTGTATTTGATTTTAATATGAATGTTATATGGATGTATCCGAATCCGATTTTAAGAATTTTTCTCCATCCGATTCCATATTCGTATTCGAGGAATATCCGATCACATCCGTATCCATTCGTATCCGCAAAAAAAGTGACTAGTGAGACAATCTTAAACTTATCTTTATACTTAATTACTTAATGATCTACACTATTTAAATTATTTAGAAAATTAGATAACTAATAATATATTTATTAAATTAGTAATGATATAAAAATTAACTTTAACTATTTAATATATTTATTTCATGATTAAAAATATTTTATATGAGTCAAATTAATTAATTATTTAATGATAAAATTTTTTATATATCTTAATTATTAAGTATTTAAATATTTTTTATTTTACCTTTAAAATTAGTATTATATATTTAACATAAAAGTTATACATAGATAATTATATTTTTTTTATTAGTTATCTTCTAATCCTTTACTCTCTGCTTGTATAATGATTTTGATCTATTATAAAATTGTTGACAAAATAAACTGATACTCGTGATAGCTCTATGTTTCAAGTCAAGAAGGTATCCGGATTCGAACTATCCGTTTTGTATTTGTATCCGATGAGATCCGCATTCGCATTCGCATTCGTATTCGAATTAAAATATGATAAAAAATGATATTCAGATCTGATTTAATCCGTATCCAATTCGAATTCATTCTTACATGCATGCTTGCACAGAACAGCTCTGCTAGCTTTTGCAGCTCTGCTAGATTTTGGTGGAGACGTAAAGGTGAAAAGCCATGTCAAGGAAATGGAATCAACGCTAGGTGCAGTAGCTCGGGTGGTTGGCCAGTAAAGTTATGCGTTGAGGACGTGGCTGCTATTCGCCGGTGCTTCCATCCATCCTATAAGGGACGGATTGAATTAGGCTAGGACTACCCGTTGTCGCGCCCCCCGCTGACATGCACACAACCCAGTTCACTAACTAAATTGCACCCAGGAACTCGACTCTATAAAAATCAACGGCTCCAAACACTTGTAACTCCAATCCAATGGCCTTGGATCGTTGGCTTCAACGCGTTGAAGCGGACGGAGACATCCTGAGCCCGTGCGTCGCTCGCCCCTCTGCCGCCCGCGCCCCGCGTTCGAATCCTACCAAAAATGTCGCTTCTTCTTCCTCCCGGCGGGATCCCGCGCGCCGCCTTCCAATTCCTGTGCCCGCCTCCGCCTCCGGGTCCGCCGCATCCGCGCCGGCGGCGCCCTCCGCCCTGACGCGCGCCGCTTCCCCCTCTGCCGGACGCCGTGCCCCACGGACCGAGCGACCTCCGGCCTCCGGGTCCGCTGAGGTCACGGCGGACGGAGGAGGCGAGCAGGAAGGGGAGAGGGAGAAGGGGGGCGCCGCGCGGGCCTCCGCCACCGCCTAGCCGGTGGGCCTACGCCGCCGCAGATCCGCCCGAGGCCGGCCGAGTTCACAGGCGAGCAGATTCGGCGAGGTCGAGGTTGGCCGAGCTCGAGGCCGGCCAAGCCCCCCGTGCCCCTCCTCCGGTGTCCCCCTGCGCTCCTCGCAGCCTCCGCGCTCCCTCCACCGCCTCCTCGCCGCGGCGGGGCGGGGCGGCCGCCACTGCGTGCTCCGGCCAGCGCTGCTCGCCGGCACCAGTGAGCTGCGATGCCTCTCGCCCGCTCCGGCCGCCGCGCGCCCATGCCTTTCGCCCGCGCAGGCTGCCGTGGCCACCCTTGCCCCCATCGCCAAGCTCCCCAGCTACGGCGCCCGGCTCTAGATCGACGGAGATGGCCGGATTTGGTGGGCCCGGCTCCCCAGCTACGGCGCCCAGCTCTAGATCGACGGAGATGGCCGGATTTGGTGTGCCAGGCTCCCCTTTGCCACTCACACCCCCTTCTTCTTCCTTATCCGTCCATGGGAAAAGTTCTTCCTAGGGTTGGATTGTCTCAGCAGCTTTTGATGGCGGTGTAGGGGGAGCGTCCGCCGGTGCTCCTTCCCCAGCGGGCGGAGTCGCTGCCGCGGCCGGAGCGCGCAGTTCGGAGGCGCGGCAGCTCAAGCCACCGCCATGGCCAGCCTTGCAGCCCATCGCGGTGGTGTTGGTGGTCAGCCCTTTGGAACCTGAAATATACATTCCCAGTGAGTGCAATGTACACCATGGTACTGACTTATGATTTGCGTGAGAAGCATTCGAGGTCTTGGAATCGTAAGACGTAAGCTGACTAAGAATGGAGATCCCTTCTTCTTTCTCAATTCGATTATTTTGTATCAATTTTCCTTCTTTCTTCTTTCGTTCTGTACAAGATTCAGGGATTGGAGTATGAGCGAGAGCAGGGATCATGGTTGGCCATCACAATTGAGCTGGGAGAATGATTGAATCATCTACTGGTTTCAGGTACTGATTGGAGAATCCTACATCCTCATGATTGAATCATCTAGCTTTCAACGATTTGTGCTCTGACTGAAGCCTTGTGGTAGTTAATACATGCTTACATAAAATTGAATTTTTTACTCTAATTCATAAACTAATGGTTCATTGTAGAAATTGTATTTGCTCTTTATTTAATTGTTTCAGATTTGCAAGAATTTTCTTAGGCAATGTACTGGTGATAGTCCAATGGCAAGAATTTGGTTAAGCAATTTTACAATCAATTTAGTTTTGGAAATTGACTCCTTGCTCACTATTAGAACCCCATTAGAGGCCATGTCTCTCTTTTTCATGTGGCTCTGATGAGTTAAGATATTCTGATTGATGAACACTTGCTGCAGATAGGGAGGGAATGGTGAGCTGCCGCTGCAGATAGGGGTCAATGGACACTTGCTGCAGATAGGGAATTGTTTCAGACTTTGAAAGAATGGGCAGAAACAATCCATCATTGATCAAGTCTCTGAAAATATTTACCAGGTCAGTAGTTTGCTGGAGCAATTATGTCACTGTTTTTTGTACACAATGTAACTATATTCATTTAAGCCTCATAGACATGTTTTTGTAGACAATCAAATTGTTGATTAAAAAAATATGGCCAACCGCTAGCACAGATGATTTCTAATATGTATATGTCTCAATGTAACAGGTTTAATCTTTTAAGAATTCAATTAGATGCAGCAAAAGATTACACTCAACCGTACTCTGAACAACTATAAAAAGAGTTCAGTAAAGTAGTGATGAGAAGATGAGACCTGCACTAAAATATTCTTAATTTTTGAAGTTTACTGGGTCCAAGAGCTAGCAGAACACGAGTTGTGACATGGACCACATGAATATGAGGAAGACATTGACAATTCACCCTTGGTTCAGGCTTGTGTGGCTACTCTTATTGAGGTAATGGAAGCTCTTTCTTCGAGCACATCAGAAGTAGAAGATGTAGGTGAATGTGTATTCCTTAACATTAGTATATGTTGTGAGGCACAGACCTTTGTTTATTGGTTGGTTCGGACCTATATCTTTCTACATTCAGTTTCAAAGAGAGTGAAATTATTATATTGCCTTGACATGCTTTGAAAGGATTATAAAGATAATTTTGAAGGGAGTGCTCGACACCCTGTCAATAAGTATTTCAAACTTGAGATGGCATTTACCAATTTAGTGGTACATGTATTTCAATAATTATTGTTTTAACTCCCAGCTTGAACTATTGTTTTTTGTTTCTTTCAGTTTATCTCACCACTTTGTGCCGAATTATGGAAGGAAGAAAGGACAAAAGAATGGCATTCAGAGCAACAATTGAGCAAGCACAACTGGTGAGCCAGATACCATTCTGAGTATAATTATGTGATGCTGCACTTAAATATGTTCAATTTTTTTAACCCGTAGCGTTAGCACGGGCCAACTTACTATGATGAGTAAGCGTACGTAGGCAGGAGAGATAAAATTTCTCGTAAGTGCCCTCCGCGGTCACTGCCTCTCCCGACAGCCAAGCAAAATCCCGGCCCGAGGGTCAAGCGCTCCCGACCCTTGGCCCGGGGTCAAGTGAGGTGGAGCCATGCGTCGGAGGGTCGGGCGCAACCAGGCCCGCATTGTTTCGCCGGAGCTGTTCCCACGGACGCGTCCCAAAGGGTTGGGCTATTAGGAGTTTCGCACCCTTAACTCATACTTTCGGGTATCTCTAATATTGATACTCGTCAAGTTGTGAAATTAAATCAAACAAAAAAAATAAAGAGTTGTTCAGCTGACTGCAGGCAATGTAACAAGGAAATGAAGCCTAAGATGTGTTTAGTATTGAACTTCATCATTTACAAAACTTAGTATTTCATCAACAATGTAACAAGGAAATGAAGCCCAAGATGTGCTTCAGTAAATGAAATTTTGTTGATTTCATGTTTATATACAAAATTACTCATAAATTTATGCATGGTGCTGAAATAAAAATGCATAATTGTGAGAAGCTTCTAGAAGAAGAGTATGCCTGAACCATGGTTATCATGCTTCATGGTGAAATATGGAATACTCTAAAAATTAGATATTTGTATTGTTAGATAAGCTTGAGGAAAATTGTAGAGTTAGATATTATGTAAAGAAGTGTGTAGAACATATGATAAAACTATATGATCCATGGAGTCCTATAAATAGGGATGCTCCCCTCCCCTCTTGTCATAGCATGGCATAAGAGGTCTCAAGTAGGAGATGATAAAGTTGCCATATAGTGTAGTAGTGTCATAGTAGTGTAGCTATGTAATGAGTACAAGAGTCTTGTATTGTACTAAGTTATGGTAAATAAAAAGTTGATATATCATATTGAGTTAGTCTCTCATATTAGTGTTTAGGTGAATGTCTTATTGGTGTAGTGTGGGTATATGATCTACAGAAGAAGTGGTATCACACTACTTTGATACCACTTTTCGGAAGTTGGTGTTAAAATTAGAGGGTGTTAATTTCTCAACACATAATATTTACAGAACCGCTAAATGGTCGAGTCCGTACGATCTCTAAGCTCTTCGGCTGCTTCTTTTCTCTTCAAATTTCTGAGAAGGACATTATATCTTTCAGCAATCATGTGTTCCTTCTTCAGCTTAGGAGGTGTCCCATCAAAGACGTAGCTGCAAAAAAAATAGTGATCCACTTAAGAGGCATTCTTTTACGCATGGGTCGTGATAGAAATCAATAAAGAGAAGTTTTTACACTGGCTTGATCTCAACCTCCAGAAATGTAGCAGTTCGCTCAAACGGGCCAAATATATGGCCAGTTTGTTACCCTTATTTTTTTGTCAGAGATCCATTTGCAGTCTCTTAGATGGAGCATAAAATATAGCAATAGGTAACTGGTTTGATAGTATCTTAATATACTAAAAACGAGAAATGTTGTTTTGAGGGCGGAGCATACCAAAAACTAGTAGATACAAATGTTGGTATCAATTGCGATTGTGCGGCTAAAGTAGTACCCAAGGCCCCGCTTCTTCATGGACTTCGGAGCCTCATCGGACAGTAGATTCGTTAATCCCTATGCACAGACGCGAACTCAGAATCCAGGAGAGAGAGAGAGAGGCATAAACTTAGCTTGGTGGCGGCTCTCGGATTCTTCTCACGAAGCATGCGGAAAGACCTACGTGATGACTTTAAAACCATGTGTAAAATTGCTATCCCAACCCGAAATCCAAACGGGAAGGGAGAGGGAGGATGGGGTCCACCACTAACCTATACCCATATCCTCTGCGGCGCGTGGCGGGGAGCGGGAGCGGACACAGCGGGAGCGGGTGCAGGAGCGGCGACGCCAGAGCGACTTCTGGCCTTGGTTATAGAGGCGGCTCGACTTCTGGCCTTGGTTGGTTGGTCTGTTCACCAACAGATATTCCCCTTCACTGTACCAGAAGGTGAAAAGAGAGCTTGTGGACGACAAACTGAGAGGAGACCATCGTCGTCGGGCTCAACTTTACCCAGTCGGGTCTGAGCTGTGTTTATTCGGCCTTAAGGCTGGTTTGAGATGGGCCCTCCACCAAGACAGTTCAGCCCATTCTCTGTGATTAGCTCTTTAACTTTGCTCGTTAAGATAGCTTAGCTTTTGATTCCTGATGGGTCAGGCAGGCTCTGCGCAGACATAGACAAGTGACACATGGGCCCAACCATCATGGGCCCCATCTCCAAGTGATGCTTGAGGTGATTGGCGTGAACTCTGTAGCTGATGTAGCACATGTCCACATGTCGCCCACTTTTAGATTCTTTTTATGTGTTGTCCTTGCATGTTTTGTACCTCTTACCGCGATCATGGCTCGTTGTGTTGTCCGGTCGTGTTAGAGAGCCAGCTCTCACCCTCTCACAAATCTAGCAATATAGAATCATTTTGAGAAATCGAGTTGCAGATACTAAACTAGGTGACCGTCCACAAGCTCCATTTCTCACCATCTGATATAGTGAATGGGAATATCTGTTGGTAGGTAGATTGACCTTTTTAGAAGTCCAACTGCACTGAGCACATTCCACACTTCACTTCGCCGTCGTGATGACTGCGGTCGGCCAGAAGTGAAGACGACAGAGAATTTAAATATTTGCCACCCTTACAAGTGGCTGTCGCCCAGTTTCCATTATATTCTTATTTGGAGCTAACAAATTTGCCACTGCTACAGTAGCATCTTTTTTTTTTGCCATTTTCAACCCCATGGCAGGCCACCTCAGCGTGCCAGCATGACCAGACTATGGGAAAAGAACCCGCTGCCCCTTACAGCAAAAATACCCTACCGCTCACTACCAAGGGGGTCTCACCCGTCAGCTCCTTCTCTCACCTCCAACACATTCGCTGAAGCAAGGGACGGAGGGCCGATGGCCGTCAGGCGTCCTCGGTGGAGGACCGGCGATCTCCACACGCTCCGCCGACCACTAAAGGAGGTTCACCAGGTCCACCAGGCCCGCAACCTTCTTGGGGCACTCTGCCACCGCCCGCCGCAGAACCATTGTTTGCCCTTTCAATCTGAAGAGGGGAATCTGGATTCGAGAACAGTGAGCTCCAAGAGGCACACCGGCCGCCGAGCTTGCTGTGGCCGCTTGCGACGTGCCCGCACACGGCGCCGGCGGGAAGCGCGTGCATAGCAGCCATCACCGCAGCAGAGGCCACGGTCCGCGAGCAGCAGGCGGTGGGAGGCACGGTCGCGTTGGGGGCGGTGGCTCGGCGGGAGACGCAGCATGGCGGCAGTGTGGGTGGCGGCGGCCAGTGGTTGGCGGAGCCCCATGGCTCGGGTCGGGAAAGCTGGGGCGCAGTGGTAGGGGTGACGGCCGATGGGAGTGACGAAGGGAGAAATTTAACCTTGTAGAGGTGGGAAAATGATCTGACAAGTGGGACCCACTTGGACAGTGAGCGGCAGGGTTTTTCTCTATAAGGGGCAGCGGCTCTTTTCTCATGGCCTGGCCACGCTGGCACGCTGAGGTGGCCTGCTACAGGATTTGTCGGTACCCCGTAGCAGGGATACCCACTCCTACTCGACAGGGGTACGGCTCTTACCTCACCAGGCCAACGGCCCCGGACCCGTTCCCCGCTCTGAGAACGGGTCCGGTGATGCCACGTGTCCCTGAGGAAGGGAAGCTCCACGCCAACAGTCGAGGGCTCGGACCCCCCATATGGGTCCAGGACCTCCTCGGGTCCGTCCGGACCTCCCACGCGCGTAGAACCAATATACTGCCGGGGCGGGGTCCGGGGGCGCCACGTGTCCCGCAGGCGCAGGCGCGGGCGCGAGTCTTCCATTGGAAGACTCGCCCACCCACCACATTCAATGCGGGTAGTTGAGGCGTGCTCTGCCGCGGCGGCGCGCGGGGCAGCTTTTGTCAGGCCTCACTGTAGACCGCATATTACCGAGGTACACAGTGCAGCCGCATGCGCCGCATCCGCGCAGAGTCCGTCTGCCGTATTAAATGGATACGACGGCACGGCACCCTTTCATCATACCGCCTACGCCGCAAGCTACACGGCCCGTTCAGCTACGCGGCAGGCTACGGCAAGCTACGCCGCAAGCTATGCCCTGGTGCCGTTTCAACAAGACAGGGCATGGCTATGCCGGATGGAAGATTCCCACGGGCAAGGCAAGGAAATCCCGGAATAAGATCTTTCCCAGGCGTAGCACCATAATAGCGCTAGGCCATTCGTATTAAATACAACATTGTTGGGCCCACCTGTCGGGGACTCAACAGCCGTGTACGTGCCTCCCTTGAGATATAAAAGGGAGGCGCTCGCTGCACATTCCAGACTCTCTCGACAGTCTCTAAGGCCAAGGAAAGCCAGACACAACACAGGCTCGGATTCACTCCGAACAATCCCGTTCTCAACCTCTTGAGAGCACAAGCAATACAACACACAGTGGAAGTAGGGTATTACGCTCCGGCGGCCTGAACCACTCTAAATCTACTGTGTTCATCGTGTTCTTGCATCTAGATTGGACTAATCCTAGCTAACCCTCGAGTACTCACCCTCTGGGTTTAGGCGGGTGTACTCACCCTCTGGGTTTAGGCGGGTGCACTACGCCACCCGGCTGTGGGTTTGCACACCACGACATTTGGCGCGCCAGGTAGGGGAGATTTAGCTAGTTTTAGCTCATCTCTTGCTCATCTCTTGCTCATCTCCATGGTTCGGGTTGTTGAGCACTCCCACCACGACGACGACGTGTAGATGACGGAGGGGTGGCGTCATCCGCGCCACGCGGCTCTCGCCTTACTGCTCCAGGGGCAACCGTGCCCGTGGAGCAGCCTTTGTCGGCAGCGGCGCGCGCTGCACGTCAGCGAGAGACGGCGCCCGTCAAGGGGCCCCTCACAAGCTGCCAGCGGCGGAGCGCTGGCAGCAGCTAGGGAGTTGCTTTGCAACCCTCCGGCTGCTGCAGTCTCGCCAGACGCCCTGAGGCAGTGGCGGGACGACGTTGACCATCTCCTCCATCTGGCTCAGGCCTCCCCCAGTTCTGCAAGGACTGGGCAACAACCTCCGCCTGGCAATGCGGTGGTACCCTACCACCAGCGCCAGGGCGGTGCGTCGGCTTTCGTGCGCTCCCCCACGGTGAGGGGTGCGCGAACAGAAGACCTACGGGCGGAGCTCAACCGTAGGCGTGCGGGTGAGGACGCCCGCATTTCCGTGGAAAGAGCGCGAGAACGCCGCCTCAACATCGAGGGCCGCAACCTCAACGCCGACTTGGATGTAGCAGCACTCAAGACTCTGGGAAACGCCCGGATACAGGCGGGCACCCCGGTGGCTGGGCTAGGTTGCGCTGCGCTGGCGGATCACCTCCGCGCGGTGGCATGTCCGTCCAATTTCCGCCCGCACCAGCCGGAGAAGTACGACAGTACCACTAATCCATCAGAATTCCTGCAGGTGTACGTTACTTCCATCACAGCAGCTGGTGGTAACGTCGCTGTCATGGCGAGCTACTTTCATGTAGCCTTGACGGGGCCAGCCCGTACTTGGCTCATGAACCTCACTCCTGGGACGATTCAAACCTGGGAGGAGCTCTGTGCAAGGTTCACTGCGAACTTCGCCAGTGCGTACCAGCAGCATGGTGTGGAGGCTCACCTCCACGCCGTGAGGCAGAAACCCGGAGAGACACTCCGGGCATTCATCTCGCTCTTCACCAAGGTACGGGGTACCATTCCTTATATCTCTGACGCATCTATCATTACTGCTTTCCGTCATGGGGTACGTGATGAGAAGATGCTCGAGAAACTGGCGACGCACGAGGTGAAAAGCGTTACCACGCTTTTCTCCATGGCTGACAAGTGTGCCAGGGCCGCTGAGGGCCGCGCATGGCACTCAGCCCCCCAAGACGGAGACGCCAAGGCTGGTGGCTCCGGAGCTACCGTCCAGGGCGGTCGCAAGAAAAAGAAGAACAAGAACCAGGGTCGCGGGGAGCCACAAGCCGACGGTCCGGTCGCTGCAGCAGCGGCTGGGGGCTAGAATGCGCATGGAAAGCGTCCTCGCCCGCAAGGTGCCAACGGAGGTTCATGCCCAATTCATCCCACCGCTCGCCACAGCGCCGCTGATTGCCGCGAGATCCAGAAACTCGCGAAGCGGGTCAGTGGGCGGCGTGAGCAGGTCTCCAAGGACGGCTCACCCCCTCCTCGCCAGCGGTCTGGCAAGGAGAAAGACTCCGACAGTGAGGCCGCTGCCGGGGAGAAGGAGCTGGGGTACCAATCCCCCGCTCGGGAGCTTAAGGGCGTCTACAGCCACGACAACTCCGACTCTGACAACGAGGAGCGCTGCAAGAAGCTGTACGTAATGTACGGCGGAAATTGGGAGCTTGTCTCCCGGCGGGACGTGAAGACCCTTCGCCGAGAGTTCCTTTCGGCGAAGCCGGGGGTCCCGAAGGCGGCACCGCACCACAGGTGGAGGAACACCACCATCTCCTTCGGGCCATCTGACTGCCCGGAGAACATGGCCGGGGCTGGTGTACTACCTCTAGTCATCGCCCCTGTCATAGCCAACATCAGGTTCTATCACGTGCTGATTGACGGTGGGGCTTGCCTCAACGTCATCAGCTATGCAACGTTCAAGCAGCTACAGATCCTGGAGTCCAAGCTGACTCCTTCTCGCCCATTCTCCGGAGTGGGCCCACATCCGGTGTTCCCTCTGGGGAGCATCACTCTGCTGGTCACGTTCGGGACCGAGGAGAACTTCCGCACAGAGAGCGTCCAGTTCGATGTTGCGGAGGTGAACCTGCCGTTCAATGCCATCATTGGCAGGCCGGCTCTCTACCGCTTCATGGTCATTGCCCATTACGGGTATTTGGTCCTGAAGATGCCTTCCCCTGCCAGTGTCCTCACCGTGCGGGGTGACCGCACCGCTGCAGTCACTGCAGTTGAGAAACTGCATGCTCTAGCGGCAGAGGCTGCACGTTCCGAGGACCCATCCACCTCGAGAGCCAAGGTGCCTGCCAGGGCACATAAGGTTCAACCGTCCGACCCGGACAATGTTCCCGTGAAGACCGTGCAGATCGGAGCGGACTCCTCCAGGACCACCCGCATCGCGGGAAACCTGGAGTAGAAATAGGAAGACACGCTCATCACTTTCCTCCGGGCAAATGTGGACGTGTTCGCCTGGGAACCGTCACAGATGCCCGGGATCCCTAGGGAAGTGATCGAGCACCATCTGAGGATCTACCCCGACGCCACGCCGGTACGCCAGAAACCTCGGAAGCAGTCCGTGGAGCGGCAGAACTTCATCTGTGAAGAAGTCCGCAAGCTGCTACACGCTGGCTTCATCGAGGAGGTCCACCACCCCGAGTGGTTGGCCAACCCGGTCGTCGTCCCAAAGGCCAACGGGAAGCTTCGGATGTGCATCGTCTACACCAGCCTCAACAAGGCATGTCCGAGAGACCCCTATCCTCTTCTACGTATCGATCAGATTGTGGACTCCACCTCCGGGTGTGACCTTTTGTCTTTCCTAGATGCATACTCTGGTTTCCACCAGATTCAGATATCTAGAGAGGATAGGAAACATACTACTTTTGTAACAGTGGATGGACTTTATTGCTACATTGTTATGCCATATGGTCTGCGGAATGCCTTACCCACATTTGTGAGAGCTATGAACAAAACTTTCTGTAACTTAATTAGAGATATAGTTGAGGTATATGTCGATGACATTGTAGTCAAGACTAAGGTAGGGTCAACACTAGTTGAGGACCTGTCCCTCGTCTTCGACCGACTGCGCGCCACGCGCACGAAGCTGAATCCTGAGATGTGCGTTTTCGGCATCTCGGCAGGGAAGCTGTTGGGTTTCCTGGTCTCACATCGAGGCATCGAGGCAAACCCAGCCAAGATCAAGGCGATCGAGGCGATGAGGCCTCCTGGCCGCATCAAGGATGTCTAGAAGATTACTGGATCCCTGGCAGCTCTTAGCCGCTTCATTTTGAGGCTGGCTGAGAGGGCCCTCCCCTTCTTCAAGCTATTGAGGAGGTCCGGTCCATTCTCTTGGACTGAAGAGGCTGAACAAGCCTTCCAGGAACTGAAGCAGCACCTCACCTCACTGCTAGTGTTGGTGGCTCCAGAGCTAAGTGAGACATTGTTTTTGTATCTTGCTGCGTCTGCAGAGGCGGTCAGCATGGTTCTGGTGGCCGAGAGGACGGAGTAAGCTCGCCAGGGGGACACCAGGGTCCCCCGGCCGAGGATGGTGAGCCGGACCACGGACATGGGGGTCTGGCAGCCACTCCTCTGTCTGATGGTCCGGACCCCGGACAAGGGGGTCCGGAGGAGCCTCGACCCAGTGGGAACCCAGAACCGCTGTGGGCCCAAGGACCTGACGTGGTGGACAAGGGCGAGCCGGACCCGGTGGCCAGGGTCCGGACCATTCAGAAACCAGTTTACTATGTCAGCGAAGTCCTCCACGAGGCAAAGGCCAGGAATCTTGAGACGCATAAGTTTATCTATGCCATACTTATTGCGTCCAAGAAACTGCGCCACTATTTTCAGGCACACAGAGTTGTCGTAATGACCTCTTATCCGCTGAGAGCGATCCTGCACAACTCCAACGCCACGGGCAACATCACCAAGTGGGCAGCAGAGTTGACTTAGTTCCAGCTGGACTTCCAGCCCCGCCATGTAGTCAAAAGCCAAATCCTGGCTGATTTCATAGCAGAATGGACCCCTTCCTCAAGCAATTCTGGGGGTCCGGACCGTAACGCCGGACCCCCGGAGCCGGAAGTCAGGACACCAATATTCACCGAGCCCCACTAGACACTCTTCTTCGACGGGTCCATCCGCAAGCAGTGGGCTGGAGCTGGTGTGGTCCTCATCGACCCAAACGGAGATCAGCTGAAGTACATGGTGCACCTTAAGTTCAAGGCCACCAATAACATGGTAGAGTACGAAGCTTTGATCTTTGGCCTGACACAAGCCCTGTCTCTGGTGGTCCGGTAGCTCCTGGTGAAGGGAGATTCTCAGTTGATCATCAAGCAGGTCCGAGGGAATTGCAGCTGCAACAATCCCCAGCTCGCGGCATACCTCATTCACGTGAGGAAGCTCGAGAAGGACTTCGACGCCCTGGAACTGCAACATGTCCCTCGCGAATTCAACTCAGCAGCAGATGATCTCTCCGCGAGAGCTTCTACCTGGGCACCTGTGCCCGAGGGCGTCTTTGAAAGACGGTTGCTGAAATCTACCGCCCAGCCTGCCGAACTGGGTGATGTGGATCAAGCTAGCACCTCGAAGCTAGCGGTCCCGGCGGCATTCCATCTGTGGTGCCCGCCCAGGGTTGTGTGCGCTGTTGAGAACCCTAGAGACCTCATGGAGCCACTCCCACCTGCTCAGGGAGGTCCCGATGCATGGATCTCCGAGATCCGGGACTACCTGAAAGACAATATCCTTCCTGATGACGATGCGTCCGCTGAGCGCATAGTACGATTGGCTAAACGCTATGCGTTGATAGAAGGGGATCTCTACCGCCGTGGCGCCAATGTTATATAGAGCATCTGTGTAAGTTTTACGCTTAGACAGAACAGGAAATGAATTTTTCCTTTGTAATAAGATAGGATCAGCGTGCGGTCCAGAGCGGTGGGGGTCCGTCCTCGTAAACCCGGTCTCTGGCATCCATCGCACCATAGGCTAGCATTAATGCGCGGCCCAGAGCGGTAGAGGTCCGCCCTCATAAACCCGGCCTCTGGCATCCATCGCACAAGCCATGTATATAAAGTTGCAAAGGAAACATTTGCTCCCAGTTCTGTCTTTGTGTCAAAATTTTATTTCGCATTTCGATTCTCGAGCTTTTCCCTTCCTAACCCCCGCGCAGACTTCCACTCTTATCGCTACAACTAAGATCTGTATTGAGTTGCCGGACTGCCGTACAGATCCGAACCCCCTTGCTGCTGGGAGAGGGGTCCGGACCCCTAGGATCCCAGCGAATTTGATTTTCCTCTCTGTAGTTTTTTCTGCTATTCAGGGAATAAGTTGCTCGTTTGACTTACAATCTGTGCTACACCTGTGGCCAAGAACACTTGTTCAACCTCATAGGGGGGTCCGGAGCGTCTTCTCAGCTCGGATGGCAGATAGGTTCTAACAACTGAACCTATCTACTAGGGGCCAGGGCGCCAGGGTGCTGCATACCGCAAACTAGAGCAACTGACAAACAGCTAAGTTGAAATTTCTTCTATTAAAATTTCAACAAGTACAATGTTTTTACATAACACAAAAAAAAAGTTCTACTGTCGTGATGGTCCAGCTCAGGAATCTGCAGGCTCCCGCTTGAAATAAGCAGCTACAAAGTCGACGACCTCCCACACGCTATCCCGAGCGGAGGCCTCCGTCTCCGCCAGTGGACCATCGACGACGGGGGCTAGCAAGATGGCAGGGTCGTGGCTCTGGAGGCAGGTCAAAATGTACTCCGCCACCATCTAGCACAGCTCACGGCCCTCGGCTTCAAGGTGGCTAGCGAGGATCGGCTCCAGGCGCCGTAGTCTATCTGAAGCAGAGTTCAGCAATTGAAGCTGGCGCCTCCGCCACTTGGATTGGACTCATTCCAAGTGGCACCAGAGCTGAGCTTGCTTCGCTCGCCCAGTCGATGATTCGCTGGGCCCCCATGCGCTGGTCCTCCTGCAGCTTCCGGGCTGCCTCCTGGACCGCCTCCTGCACCTTGGCATCCAGTGCCGCCTGAGCCGCCTCCAGCTGGCGGGTCTTCTCCTGGAGCGAGGCCTCCTTCCGCGCCAATGACTCCTTCAGAGTCTTAGCACACTCGGGCTGGCGTGCAAGGGCCTGCTCCATGCTGGTGGTGAGGGATTCCCGCCGTGCAAGGGACTTCCTCTCCTCCTCGAGCTCCATCTCGGCAACAGCCTGCTGGCTGGCGGTCTCCTGCAGCTCCTGGCGCCATTGATGCAGGGACTCGGAGAGTTTGTCGAGCTCCTGCTTGCGGACCTCAAGTCCTTGGCTGCGAGACTCGAGCTCGGATCGCTGGGCTGCAAGGCTGGCCTCCTCCTTGGCAATAGCCTCCTCCCGCAGTGCCAGGGCTTTCTCCCGTCCCGCCGCCGCGAGCTCCCGGTCGATCACCTTCCGGAGCCCTTTCCTGTAGGACTCAAGGTCGGCCTCAAGCTCGGACTGGGCGGCTGCAGCATGGGAGGCCTTGGCCTTCGTGCGCTCCTCTAGGCGGATGTGCCAGTCGCCGAGGCGTTGATGCTTGCTCTCTAGAGCTGCCCATTCCCGCCGGAATGCTGCCTCGGCGGTAGAAGTCACCTCTTCTATCGTCCGGCGGACCCGGACCAGCACCCGGGGGAGGGGAACCGCATCCTCCTCTGGGGGACCCTGCAAAAGCCCCCTACCAGAGACCACCTCCAACTCTTCCTCTGCTGTAGGTTGGGAGCTGGGGGTGGGGACATCTGGCACAGACGAAGGGCCCACGGGTACCGAGGTGCTCGCCGCTGCTGCGTCCGCTGCCGCTGTGCTAGCTGTCGCCAAGCCCGGTGTCGGCGCGTCTGTCACCGTAGCCGGGGCCTCGGGGGCCACCGCGTCGGGCGTTGCTGCGCCTGGCACTGGCGCATCTGCCGCCACCGCGTTGGGCGCCATCGGGTTAGCACAGGTCGCCGCACCCGAGGTTCCCACATCCGCCATCACTTCCGCCGTTGCCGCCGAGGCACCGGTCGCCTGGACCCCCGCTGACGAGCCAGCGGCGGCGGAAGAGCTGCCTGGGCGAGAGGCCCTGGCAAATGAAGAGAAGAAACCCTTCAACAAAAAGCGAAGCACCGGGAATAAGGGGAGTGAACGGAAGAATACTTACCCCGAAGCGCCGGGTCTCCAGCGTCCAACGGAGGCTGGGCGACCACTGCTGCCGTGGCAGCGGCGGAGGCGCGCCTCGTGGCTGCTGCTGCTGCCCTGGTGGTGGCTGTGGTGGTGGAGGCTGTTGCTGCTGCTGCTGCCGGGGAGAGGCACCTCCCGGCGGTGGTGGTGACGGCGTGGCTACTCCAGGGGTCCCGCATGAGCCGGGGGCCTGGGAGCTACCCTAGCCCTCGTCCTCAGCGGCCCTCTGACGCTTTGCGGCGGGCTCCTCAGCGGCCCTGTCGCTACGGTGCAACCTGCGCCGGCTCGCCTCCTCCGGCGATGCGCCGGAGCTGCTTCGGGCCTGGCTGGGATCGCTCGCGGCGGAGCTACCAGCCATGGCCTGCTTGCCCTTGGCAGAAGGGCCAGACCCTGCGGCGCTCGGCACGGCCTGTTCCTCGGATGCACCGGGGATCCGGATCCCACGGTCCGGGTCGCCCCCAGTTTGGCGTGCTGCTAGCCCACCGTCGTCTTGGGTCGGCAGAGTGGCCAGCACCGCAGCCCTCAGGCTCGAGTCCTCGCTGAGGGGAACGATGCCCTGAGGGAGGATCAGGTGCTCCGGGACGAAGATCTCCCCCGTCACCGCCCGCACCACGACCTCCAGGCCTTCCTGGGTCAGATCGCGGCCCTCCCCGCGGTGGGTCCTGCTGCAGTCTTGGAGTCCGGTGAAGCTACAGGCAGGACGCGGCCGCTGCTTCAGAGGGGCGATCCGGCGCTTCAGGAAGTCCCCGAGCACGTGCAGCGAGGTGAGGCCGCTCTCCGCCAGCGTCCTGATCTGCTCAGCACGGGGTCAAACTCCGACAGCAGGGACGGCTTGGCCCTCCAGGACTGGCGGTCGGAGGCGGGTCCCTCGGTCGGCATGACGAGGCGCTCGTTGGCTTCGGTGGTGGCGATCACCCACTCCTTGCGCCAATGCTCCCACTTCCCGCCAGTAAGCCCGGGGATGTAGGGCGTCTGCAGATCGCTCCTTGTCTGGAAGTAGTACGCCCCCACTTCATCCTTGCTCTTCCCGGACCTCACCAGGACGAAGAAGTGGCGGAAGAGAATGACGCAGGGCCGCACCTCCACGAACATCTCACATAGGTGGACGAAGATCGACGTTAGAAGGATGGAGTGGGGCGTGAGATGCTGGAGCTGGAGGCCGAAATCCTCCAGCGGCAGCAGGAAGAACGAAGAAATCGGCAGCCCCACGCCGGTGGAAATGTGCGAAATAAACAGCACAAATTCCCCGGCGTGCAGATCGCCGAGGGGAACCGAGCCTGCTTGAATTCCCCAGGCAGTCTCCTGTGGACTCCACCCAAGCAGGCGGCGCACCACGTTCAGTTCCGCCTCGGTTTGGAAACGACGGGGACGAACGAGGGATGCCATCTTGCTATGGAGGCGAGGAACAAACTGCGCAGAAGAGCAAGGGGCGAGGAGGCTCCAAGGCAAAGGGGCGCAAAGGTTTGGAAGGAAGAAGGCGAATGCGGAAAAGTAACCGCGGTATGCGGTTCGGCCCTTTATGAAGTCTGATCCATCCAGCGCGCCCCGGAACCGTCGCTGGAAGCCAAGCGACGCTCACGCCTGGTGTTAGCCGCTCGGTCCATGACAAGAGGGCCCAGGCCCGCCTGTCAGGAGAGGCAGGTAACAAACGAAGGTGTGAAAAGGCGGGATTCGAACCGTCGTGCGCGCGCGGGGCGAGGCGGAAGCCGAATCGACGCGCCTGTACGAGCGCTGACAGGGTCCGTACAACCAAGTGCAAAACAAAAAGAAAAAGTAGTTATAGATAAGCTGGGAAAAGAAACTTCATCTGGATGAGAAATGCAGATGGTATTAATAGTAGTTGTTGTGTTGGTTGCTTGTTCTATACTTCTATGTGTTAGCCATCTGGGTAAAAGGAGAATGTTATACCTGACATCTATCAAGTTTTATATAGAAAATCAAATAAATTTGAGCCCTGAAGTTACAAGCTTGTCCTGTATGTTTCTTCATATGAAATGAAAGCACGACACTTGAGTGTTTGGTTGTTCCATATTGTCACTATGAGCAAAGCTTGAAGTATTTATTTATATGCCACTGTTATTATAGGGAAAATATATACTTTATATCATTTGTAGTGGTCGGCTTAAAGCCTTCAAGCTCCCTTTGAATCCTCTCAGCTTATTTGAGATGTGTTACCTCTCAGGCTTTACTCGGTGTATATAGAATAGTTATGTGAGTGATTATATTTGATCCTTTACTTTTTTATTCATTTTGATGCAGATCTATGTGTGGGTTGGATGCAACACAGCAAAATTTGTCCATCTGCTGCAACCACTAGGCCTATAAGTGGTAACTGTTTCGTTCTTAGAAGATAATTTCAATCATTTCGTTGTCCTTTTCTTTTGGCAGTGTTGCCTCATGAAAACTGATGTTTCGTTGTCATTTTTGCTATGTTGCCTTCTCCTGGCCATTGCAGGATAACAGAGTGAGTGTCATCTCTGTACTAGGAGGAACATGTGACAACACCGGATCAGGGATGGCCCGCCATCTAGGTACTGCTTCTATTGTCATTTAACTAATTGCCTTGCACTTATGGTAGCTTATTAACAACAACAAGCTTTACGTCACTTCATGTTTCAATGATGAAAACTGGGTCTAAACATAGTCCTGGCATGCAACATCCCAAAAGACAGCCCCATGCTTGAGGTACTCACCGGCGCGCTCAACTCTGCATAACAGTTTTCTTAAGTGGTGTATCTGAAAGTCACTGGTTAATAATTTCAGGCTGTTGCGGAGAGGAAGCTGGTGGAGAAGCTGAAAGGTTTGGGCTACATGATGCCCATAGCTGGGGAGGCTAATACTTCCACTGCACAGTGATAGGTGGTGTGATCTGGTGAGGCTTCGCTCAAAGGCGTAGTTTTCGCCATGCAGGAGGAACACTTGTTATTGTTGCTTGGCTCAATTGACTAGGTACCTGTACAATGTGGCAAATGTGTTCTGAATTATAGTGCCTTCCAGGGCTCTTGCACAAACGATAGCCTGCCATTGACGTGGATGCTCTGAAACTGGAATCGCTGAACATGTTGAGTTTTTACTCCTAGAATGCAAATTGATCGATGCCTTGCAACATTGAAGTCCTGTGCTGAGCATGGCAGTTTGTATTATGATATTTCAACACTATTCTTGAGAGCCAAAGGAGCTTGCATTTGAAGTTTCTGTGTATTTTATAGGTTGTACGGGGCAACAAATTTGCTTGACGAATAGAATACGGAATACCTCCTTACTGAATTTTTTTCCTAAATAAATGCTGATCGATCCTACCTTTACTTACCTTGATGAATGATGAGTAGCATGTCCGCGAAGTCATGATGCGAATACGGAATACCTATGCTTTTTTTTCCTCCATCCATCAAAGTGGCACTTAGATGTCGATCACGACTTCAACTAATCCTCCAAGTTTTCGGACAGATATTTGATGGATAGAATTGCATGTGCTTTTAAATATGTTGTAATATTCATGATTCAAATGTTTGATAGACACCTATGATGGATAGTGTACCCATGCCGCTTAAATGTTTGCATATTAATGATGTATTTGTTACCGCATGATGTGATTTTGTGTTGAATTTATCCTATATCATACATACTATTTGTCACATTTCATTACTTTCGGTTTACTTATGTTCAATTGCACATTTCATTACTTTCGATTTGCTTATAACTGATTGATTAAATAGTAGGACGCGCATCGGGCGCCTAATGTTCTAGTCATATGAACTTTCCGGTGTGTCCACGACTAGACTCTGCCTGCTGCTCGCCGGAGTTAAGTTCCATTCCGGCCTCTTTATTTCCGGAGTACGACGCTATCTTTCCTAATTAACAACTCGTTCTCAATAATGGTCCAATCTGTCTCCTCGTCATGTGACTTAGATATTGCATTCCTGTAAGTCACATGTTTGACTTACAGGAACAAATATTTTAACAATACGAACATATAATTATTTTCTACAAATAAAAAGTTAAACGTGACCAACAAATAATAATGCAACAAACAAAATATTATACATAACAAACATTTAACTGTATAGGATAAATAATAAAAGATAAATATTAAGAATAAATAAATCAACATCACATAATAATTTAATCTACAAAACGAACAAATGTTTCGGCATTGCAAACAAGTTAGTTACACACAGAAAAATGCGCAAAAAAAAGATCGGTAGACACAGCATAGGCAGCTCAACACTGGTGACTTACGCAAATACAGGATCTAAGTCACCTTATAAGGAGTAAATCTATTATTAAAATTCTGAACAGTTTTCCGTGAGACTATGAAAATAATTCCACTTTCATAATAAAATTTTCCACCTGAAAAATCATTCAAACATATTCGAGTGTGAGAATCACAACAATGCAATTGGAACTTGATTTAGATAGCTGTTTGAAAAACTATGACATTCTTTTTTAAACCAAGTCTTTGTTTTGCACAAAATTAAAGAGTGGACCTGGTTGGCGGCCGAGTTTCGATGGTTGGGTTGGGTCTGGTTTTGGTTTCTGAAACTGAAAGATGGACTCCACCATGCAGAGAATCCAGCAGGCCTAATAATCAGAGAAAAAGAAAAAGAAAAAGAAAAAGAAAAAGAAAGCAAACCAGGGCCCTAAATAAACTGCATATATGTAGATGCAATGAAGCAGCCCAGCCCAAGCCCGAAGAGAGAAAGATGGACGGAAGTGGGCCAACAAAAGCCACCGCCCACACTGACTAGCGGCTTTGTTTGCGTCGCCGGCATGCCGCCGGTCACTCCGCCGTAGACGATGACCGCCGGCCTCGGCAGCAGCAGGTAGTAGGGAGAGAGAGCATAAGCATAGCCCGCCAAATAAGCTCAAATGATGATGATTCTACGTTCAAACATCTGTCTTGTTCACCGTCCATTCATTGATTAAACAACAATTAACCCAGGTCCCCACCCACCACTGCATTGTTAACCAGTCTCAACGCTGCTCCTCTCCTGCATCTCCAGTCTCCACTCTCCAGACAGCCGTCCGTCCACATGCTCATCTAGTATGCTCTTCCGTCGCTTTTCTTTTCGTTATTATTCAGACAGACGTACTGCTAGCATCTGTCACATATAACACATAATTATCGAGTACCCCAAAACCATAGTTCGTAGATTAAGTTGGTCAAGACCAAATAGTTTACTTAACACTTCTTCCAACTGCCTCGTCCATTTGTCTTAAACTCTCAGGTCACCACTGTACTGTACGGTCAGCGTGTTCATCTGCAGAAAAATACTAAAACGTGTTCCTAGCCTACTCATGGCTGATACTTCCTCCATCTGTTCACAGTGTTTGTCCAGACGGCTTAGTTTTTCTTTTAAAAAAAATATATTCATTGAACTAAAATCACTCCATAGATCAATAGTTCATTCCGGTACATGCAGTGTGGATGCAGCAATTTTCTCAAGTACTAGAAACCATGGCTGCATTACATCTGTCATGACTACCGTATATGTTACTCTGATTCAGTTTGCCATCTCAACGCAATGCTCACGAGTCAAGTGACCTGGCACACAGCTAAAAAATCCACCACAAACAAACTGCATACTTCAAGGATTAATCTAAGCCTCCAGTACACTAGAGGACCAGTAATTAGTACAGCTTGCATACAGCAGCAGCTGCACAGTCTGTTCCCATTAGAAAACAAACAAACAGGCATACATTCCAGAGCGATGAACAACAGAACAAGCAAATGGAGCAGCTGCCAGCGCACATGAACTGCCTCCGCTGCAATGCCAAACGAAAGGCGAGATGCGCCAGCAGGCAGCTTCAGAAAGCTGTGCCTGACACCCAACAAAACATCCAAAGTGACCTTTGTTCAATTCACATACATTGTGCCAACCTGGTCATACTAGAAGGTGGAATGTGACAAAACTCAGCATCAGCAAAAACAAGAACTAATTACCACAACACTACATAAGTACAGATGTACATCACTACATCATCTTAACAATTGTCTAAGCATGAGAAGCCAAATGGGGAAAAATCAAACTGGATTGAAACTTCATGAATAAATTTCACCCACACATCACCACATGATGTGCAATGAGTATTACCTCAGGTTTATTGCCAAGCCCATTTCCTTTGAATACAGCAACCCCAAAAAAATAACTGAGGATAGCAAGTGCGATAGACAAACATTTCCCCTCCATTGCTTGGTTGGAGATGAAAGAAACTCCCGACATATGAACATGGCAATTATGAACATGAAGAATAGCCACTGCTTGCACTTGAAAACTTAAGCTTCGAAACAAACCCACCGAAAGAATGTGATGAACCTTCATGGAGCAGATCCTGAGCTCTGAAATTAGCGCAATTAGCATCGCCATCATGAATATGGAAAATCTGCTGCCTCAACCAACCGATGGACAATCCCATCTCTAGCCATCAGCATGAGGTCTTTGGTTACACAAAGCTCAAAGAATACTATGCTGCATAATCGTTCTCAATCACCGGTTGTGTCCGTGTCTCCAACGCCACAGGTGCCTGCGTCTGCCCAACCTGCGCCATCCGCAATGTCTCCCCAATCTCCGCATTCCGTTCCATCAGCTGAAGCCTTTTATCCCTTTTGTGCCTCACCAAGCACAGCACAAGAGAAGCCTGCAGCCCCAATCCTACGGCAGCCCCAACCGCACTGACCGCAATCTTCCACGCCTGTGAGCTTCCCTTTGCACCACCTCCAGCAGTTGGTATCGGCGGGGCAACTGGACCTGATGGAGCTGGAGGAGGAGCAATCTCGCTGGAGTTCACCACTATTGAGATGTGCCCTTGGTGAAACGTCGAGCACACATTGGTTCCCTCCAGGTCCCGGAACTGCGGCACGCCATTCAAATCGAACACCACACAACGCGGCGCTGCACTGCCCGTCGGCACCGCCCTGACATTGCCGAAACTCACGGAAATCGGACTCTCTGACGCGACAATGTTGAGCTCCGGCAGACCCACGGCCGACAAGTTGGCCGCATCGTAGACCAGCAGCCCGAGCACGGGCGCAAGGTAGGTGTAGCCGGTGAGCGGGTAGTAGTAGTCGGACCAGTTGCCGAGGTTGTGGTAGACGAGCACCACCCGCTCGACGTACGGCTGCACGACGACGCCGGTGGGGACGCCGAACTCGAAGTAGCCCGCGAAGCCCTTCCGGCGGAGGCTGCCGCTGCGCAGGCGGAGCGCGGAGACGGCAATGCCGGTGAGGTTGGCGGGGACGGGGGCGTTGAAGACAATGCCGGTGCGCGGGCGCACGAACGCGCGGTACGCGTAGTCCTGAAGCGTGGCGTCGAGGATCCTGGCCGGCGACGGCGGCTGCGACTGCGCCGCCACCCCAGAAGCGCCCAGGAGCAGCAGCTGGAGCAGGCAGGCGCAGATCAAGACGCCCATACCAGTGGGGGCTCAGAGCCGAGCAGCCGCCGCCGTAGAGCCTGGCCACGAGACGGCGAGCGCCGCGGCGCGCGCCCGCCGACCGTCGCCGGACTGCCGCTGGAGACGCGCCGCGCTTGACGGCCGCCGGCCCGCACCCGCGCCCTGCGCGTCTGCGTGCCGTGCTGTCTGGCTCCGTCGCCTGGCCGCCGGACCCGCTGCCGCGCGAGTAGGGAGGAGGGGGCCCGCGGGCCGCGCCAGCGCTGGGCGAGGGGAAAGGTCGGTGGGGGAGGCCGGAGGCAGCAGAGGGAGAGGAGGGAGCCGAGCTTGCTGCTGCTGCTGCTTGTGCTTGGTGTGGACACGAATGCAGGGAGCTTTATTGCTACAACATCCAGTCCAGTTTAGTGACTAGAAATGCGCGCGGCGTTGCCGCTTATGGCAGTGTCTGTCCTCTCTTTTTTTTTTTTTGTTCCTCTGTGAAGCGAGGTAGAACATCGTGAGAAATAAGAAATTATCAACACCACCAGTGTCTGGCCTCTCATTTTTTCTTGTTCCTCTGGTGAAGCGAGGTATAACATTGTGGGAAATGAGAAATTGTCAATACCAGTGAATCTAACTTTTCTCCTCAAAAGATAGGTATCTTAGAATCTACCATTTCATCATGTACGTTGTGATACGGTGCGTACAAATGTTCTAGGCTGTCTAAAGCTTTTATTCTATTTTCAATTTCATTTTTTATCAAAAATATATAGTTCAGCGTATTGTGGTGCTTGACCTTGTTCTGGAATTAATGATCCTATAAGGTGGTGTATTTGGCCATTAATATGAAATACATATGATTCTTTTCCCTTGTTAATGTCTTTTATTATATTTGCTCTCATTGAGGTGAAGGCAAAGAGACTATTGTGTTGCCTTATTCTTTATAAGAAATGCTTCGATTTTGTGCCATTTTTATTATTAATTAACCATGAGGGTCTTTATATGGTGGTATCTTTATTTTTCCATTTTTACAACAGTTTGTGTATATAATTTGTTTGCTATATGCCGACTCTCAGTTTAATTACATTCATTGGTAATATAACTCCACAATATTTACACTGGTATTTTGGTTCACCTAAATATGATCGTTTATCATATGATTCTTTTAAGTGTTGAATATATTCTACTGTATAAGATACCATGCCTTGATTAGTATTAATAATTATCCTTAATCTAATGCCTTCGATGATGCCTGCTGCCTTCCAATCAGGGTCCTAGACTACTCCTCCGCCGCTTTACCTCCTCCAGGTGCTCACGGCCGGCTGCTGCCTTCCAATCAGAGTCCTCGACTCCTCCGCCGCCGCTTCACCTCCTACAGGTGCTCCCGGCCGGATGTAGCCAGCCGCCGGGCGCTGGCCTTCATGCTCTACCTGAGACTCGCGCCGCCTCGCAGACCAAGAAAGAAATCAATCGAGCAGTCTCTGTCCGCGGATCGCATCAGCCATGGCGGCCGCCGCGCAATAAGGCATGACCCACCGCGACGCCGCAGGGACGACGACTGGGTCACGACCCGAGCGTCCGCTGGTCTTTGCTTTCCCGGAACGCGGGATGCGGCGTCGGTCGGTGGCCGGCGCAGCAGCCGGAACTACGGAGGACGGAGGGAGGTGCGGCAGGACCGAGAGGCTGAGGACGGTGGGCGGACAAGCGGATTCGCGAGCGTCCGGGTTTGTGGCATAACGGGTAAGAGACCCGCGACGGCGATGATCGGACGGTTGATATCGTAAGTTTGCTGGATCCAACAGTTAGAAGGCTAACGGGTGACGTGGCGCGATGGTTTGACCGCTTTTGGTGCAGGAATCGTAGTTAGAGATTTGACTACCATGCTGTACACCAAGGTTTTAATTGGAATAATTTTCAGGAAACGGTTATCAACGGAGTACCAAGTATTTTTCCCGGGAATAAAAGACACGGGCTGACAGTTTACCTCCCGTTCATGGTTGATGGAACACGATATCATTGGGTCGAGAGGACAGAGGAGAGCACGCCGTTTCGTTTGCTGCTTTTCAGCTTTGGGGCTTGCCGTTTCCTCCTTTTCCAACGTTTGGATCTTCGATAGGGGCTTGTGTGAAAGTGAAGCTTCTATCTGAGTTTTCTATGCTAGGTGAAATCTTGTAACACACATATTATTCCACAAAGGAAAAAAAGGGCCAGATGCAAAAATGTTTTGTTAGCAAGGCTGTCCGCACCAGGGTCGCTAAGGCCATCTCCAACGCAGTGTCTATAGATGATGTCTAAAGAAAAAAAGAGTAATAAATTACTCATAGACATTACATCTTCAATACATAGTTTCCATGATAAATGAAGAAAAATCACATCCAATCCTCTCTCTTCTCTCTCCTTGTCTCATCCAATCACTCCTCTCCCTTTCTTAATTCTTTTGTAGACATGGTGTCATGCATTTGAAACTGTCTATCTTTTTTTATTAACTTACCATGTCACAAAACTGCTTACGTGTCATTCTCATTAATACTATGGAAACCATCCTAGTAGGAGGGATGGGAATGGTCTAAAGCGACCGGGCCGCGACCCCCGCACCGCGGACCGTGAAAAAGGACCGCGACGCCCTGTTCGCCCCACCCTATCGCCACCAGTGGCGATCTCTTGCTCCTCTGCCCCGGCTCCCGCTGTGGGCTCGCACGCCGCCACGTGGTCCGCTGCCGCCCGCCTCCTGCCCCGTAGCACTCGTCTGCTGCCGCCGTCATCCATCCGCGCCGCCACGACTCCCACCTGCCCCACATGACGAAGGGCGGAGGGAGGCGGATCCGGCGGCGCTGCAGTGGAGGAGGAAGCCGGATCCAGCAGTGGCGACGGAGAAGTGCAGATCCGGCGGCGGCGGGGTGGGGGAAGGCGGATCTAGTAGCACGGAGGAGGGATCTGGCGGCGGAGGAGGCGGGGCGCCAGGCAGCAAAGCGCGGCGCAGGCATTGGAGGAGGATGGGCGAAAACATCACATCAAATATTTGAACACATGCATAGAGTATTAAATGTATAAAAAATAAAAATCAATTGTACAGATCGCGTGTGAATTGCGAGACGAATCTTTTGAGCTTAATTGCGCCATGATTTGACAATGTGATGCTACAGCAAACATTTGCTAATGATGGATTAATTAGATTTAATAAATTCATCTTGCAGTTTACAGGCGGAATATGTAACTGTTTTGTTATTAATATATGTTTAATACTTCAAATATGTGACTGTATGCTTTAAAAACTTTACATGTCTTCCTACTCATGGCTGATACTTCCTCCATCTGTTCACAGTGTTTGTCCAGTTCGCATATCTAGATGGCTTAGTTTTTTTTAAAAAAAATATATATTCAATGAACTAATGTCAATTTTTTTATCACTCCATAGATCAATAGTTCATTCCGGTACATGCAGTGTTGATGCAACAATTTTCTCGGTACTACCGTACTAGAAACCATGGCTGCATTACATCTATCATTACTACCGTATATGTTACTCTGATTCAGTTTACCATCTCAACGCAATGCTCACGAGTCACCTGACCTGGCACAAAGCTAAAATCCACCACAAACAAATTGCATACTCCAAGAATGAATCTAAGCCTCCAGTACACTAGAGGACCAGTAATTAGTACTGCTTGCATACAGCAGCAGCTGCACAGTCCTTCCCATTAGAAAACAAACAAGCAGGCATACATTCCAGAGCGATGAGCAAGCAAATGGAGCAGCTGCCAGCGCGCATGAGCTGTGAGGCCAAAAGAAAGGCGAGATGCGCCAGCAGGCAGCTTCAGAAAGCTGTGCCTGACACCCAACAGAACATCCAAAGTGACTCCATTTTCACAGCTCATACTGCTTCTTCTACCTTCATCCTGGAGCCTGTGAAGAAAGAAAGAAAGAAAGAAATGCGTCTCAGCCAGAGCTACCAGCAGCTGCTGGTTAGTAGTTTCTCCCCTCCAGGCTCCAGCCAGGGAAGAAAGACACAACCTTGCAAGACTTGTTTTTTTTTTTCCAAGTTCCAAAGCATCATTTTGCCTATTATATGTACATCTACGTCTTCAGGAGAAAGAAAGCATAGTACAAATCTCTCTAAGCATTTGGCTGGCGCACTTGGCCAGAGTCCAGCAGGACTCCTTGTAGGATGCAAGATACCAGTCACATCATGTACGTGCGGTGCCCTAGCTGATTTCTAATCATATATATGCTTGTGAATGCAGCAAATGCCACTAATTTACTCATGTACTACTCAAGGTTGCTTCTCATTTCAGCACCATGCTTCCATGTTACCTTAAATAAAGGTATTGAACTTTGAGGCAATATGCATGTGTACCAAATCTGAGCTTTTTAAGTGGCAATCACATTTCAGCACTAGTTCATAACTACAAGTACAGATTACAGTGCTCATGTCCCCCATGATTTGCACAGCCGAAAGTACGAAACAGAACATGCAAGAAATAAAGTATGTCCCAAAAGAACACATCATGCTTAGAAAGTGACGGTACTTAATGCTACGCACAGCTCTCATATTGATATCACAGATTGTTCATGCTTTCTTGTTATAAAATCGTTTGAATACACCATTCCAGCTAGTGTAGAACTTCAGTGATTGGCAGTGCACATGATAAATTAGCTTGCGAAAGAGCAAAAGAAACAGAATGGAACTCCATGGGTTCCTAAGTCATGATTCACTCTCTGTAAGGGTAATAAGCACAGAAAATACTGTAACAAGTTCCAAATGGTACATATGAATGCATCTTCTTCTCTTTGATCATCTCAGCCCCCACGGACAGCTCTACATGAAACTTATAATATTTCTAACCAAATTGAAAATTGACGCCAAACCACAACACTACCAGAGAATGATGCAGTTTGGAACTTTTCTAATAGTCATAGAGCATCCCTGAATCCTTTGTTCAATTCACATACATTGTGCCAACCTGGTCATACTAGAAGGTGGAATGTAACAAAACTCAGCATCAGCAAAAACTAGAACTTTTTGGTACGCTGATATCAGCCCACAGAAGAAAAAAATCACAATTAGAAATTAGGTTGTTTCTCAGAAGACAATGGAAAGCTACCTGAAAACAGAAAGAGCTGAAGAAAAAAAATGTCAATGGAATCTAAGTGATCAGAATCAGACTAATTACCACAACACTACATAAGTACAGATGTACATCACTACATCATCTTAACAGTTGTCTAAACATGAGAAGCCAAATGGGGAAAAAATCAAACTGCATTGAAACTTCATGAATGAATTTCACCCACACATCACCACATGATGTGCAATGAGTATTACCTCAGATTTATTGCCAAGCCCATTTCCTTTGAATACAGCAACCCAAAAAAATAACTGAGGATCCCAAGTGCGATAGACAAACATTTCCCCTCCATTGCTTGGTTGGAGATGAAAGAAACTCCCGACATATGAACATGGCAATTACGAACATGAAGAACAGCCACTGCTTGCACTTCAAAACTTAAGCTTCGAAACAAACCCACCGAAAGAATGTGATGAACCTTCATGGAGCAGATCCTGAGCTCTGAAATTAGCACAATTAGCATCGCCATCATGGATATGGAAAATCTGCTGCCTCAACCAACCGATGGACAATCTCATCTCTAGCCATCAGCATGAGGTCTTTGGTTACACAAAGATCAAAGAATACTATGCAGCATAATCGTTCTCAATCACCGGTTGTGTCCGTGTCCCCAACGCCACAGGTGCCTGCGTCTGCCCAACCTGCGCCATCCGCAATGTCTCCCCAATCTCCGCATTCCGTTCCATCAGCTCAAGCCTTTTACCCCTTTTGTGCCTCACCAAGCACAGCACAAGAGAAGCCAGCAGCCCCAATCCTACGGCAGCCCCAACCGCGCTGACCGCAATCTTCCACGCCTGTGAGCTTCCCTTTGCACCACCTCCTGAAGTTGGTATCGGCGGGGCAACTGGACCAGATGGAGCTGGAGGAGGAGCAATCTCGCTGGAGTTCACCACTATTGAGATGTGCCCTTGGTGAAACGTCGAGCACACATTGGTTCCCTCCAGGTCCCGGAAATGCGGCGCGCCATTCAAATCGAACACCACACAACGCGGCGCTGCACTGCCCGTCGGCACTGCCCTGACATTGCCGAAACTCACGGAAATCGGACTCTCTGACGCGACAATGTTGAGCTCCGGCAGACCCACGGCCGACAAGTTGGCCGCATCGTAGACCAGCAGCCCGAGCACGGGCGCAAGGTAGGTGTAGCCGGTGAGCGGGTAGTAGTAGTCGGACCAGTTGCCGAGGTTGTGGTAGACGAGCACCACCCGCTCGACGTACGGCTGCACGACGACGCCGGTGGGGACGCCGAACTCGAAGTAGCCCGCGAAGCCCTTCCGGCGGAGGCTGCCGCTGCGCAGGCGGAGCGCGGAGACGGCAATGCCGGTGACGTTGGCGGGGACGGTGGCATTGAAGACAATGCCGGTGCGCGGGCGCACGAACGCGCGGGACGCGTAGTACTGCAGCGTGGCGTCGAGGATCCTGGCCGGCGACGGCGGCTGCGACTGCGCCGCCACCCCAGAAGCGCCCAGGAGCAGCAGCTGGAGCAGGCAGGCGCAGATCAAGACGCCCATACCAGTGGGGGCTCAGAGCCGAGCAGCCGCCGCCGTAGAGCCTGGCCACGAGACGGCGAGTCAGGGCCGCCGCCGGACCCGCTGCCGCGAGCGGGGAGGCGTGAGCCCGCCGACCGTGGCCGGGCTGCTGCTGAAGGCGCGCCGCCCCGCCGGTGGCAGCGCCGTGCTTGACGGCCGCCGGCCAGCACCAGCGCCCTGCGCGTCTGCGTGCCGTGCTGTCTGGCTCCGTCGCCGCCGCGGAGGAGCCCGAATCCGGTCGCGGCGGCGGAGGACGAGGCCGGATCCGGCGGCGGCGGCGGCGGCGGGGCGGGGGAAGGCGGATCCGGCAGCACGGAGGAGGGATCTGGCGGCGGCGGAGGAGGGACGCCGGCAGCGGGGCGCAGTGCGGGGCTCGGGCGGCGGCTGAGGAGGAGGATGCGGGTGGCGCGCGTCCCACCTCGCTCGGTGCGGATAGCCTAAGAGCAAGATAATGGTTTCGGCCACTGTTCGCCAGCTGCTGGCGGAGACGCCTCCGTGATTGTGGCGGGCCCTGCTACTAGCTGGCTGCTCGGCCAATAGTCGTAGGCGCTGCGTCTCTCCGCCGGCCTGATCGGGCGCGTCGTCAGACACCGATTTCCTCCCCTGTTTTTTTTTGTTCTCTTTTCTCCGTACAATATGAGCTGGCTAGTCGTCCATTATATTACACCGTGTTTAGTTCCACGGAATTTTATTAATTTGAAGTACTAAATGAAATTTATTTATAAATTTTTTTGCACAGATGGGTTGTAAATCACGAGACGAATCTAATGATGTTAATTAATCCATGATTAAGTAATAATTAGCGGATGGTTACTGTAGCATCATTGTTGCAAATCATGAATTAAGTATGCTCATTAGATTCGTCTCGTAATTTACAGCCCATCCATGCAAAAAGTTTTATAAATAGACTTTATTTAGTACTCCATGTATGTGTCGAAACATTCAATATGATGTTTTTTTTGCGTTTACGAGATTTATGGGGTGTGATCTAAACAGGGCCTTACTGGTTCTCAGTCGATTAACTGATCAGTGGGTTCGACTACTCTTGGTCTAGCTGTAAGTATTATTTCCTGTTTTCCTAATAATTGTTGTTCAGTCGGTGGGTCAAAAAGGGCGGCACTAGCTCGAAGAAAATGAAAGGGCACATACACATATTAGGTGCTGCTTAATGCCAAATCACTCTGTTCTGCTGGCTGTGGCCTGTGGCCGGTGACTAGTGCTAATTTGTTGTGAGAGAAAAGCAGTACCGACTAGTTGATAGTTAGTGGCCGGTGCTGATTTAATACGAAAGAAAAATACTACTGCTAACAATCAACAGAAACAGAATGAATTTCCTTTCCATTTGGCTCCCAAGCATGGACCACTTGAGATTTTATACGGACCTGCAGACTCAATGCATACAACAAAAAATTGTAAATGTGGCTGATAAAATTACTAATTTAAATTGCCAGGGGCTCTTTTGTAAGTGGACTGAAGATCATCATCAGTTCAGCCCTTGTTTAGTTGCAAAATTTAAAATTCTAAAACTATCCCATCAAATGAGAATTTTAGATGTATAAAGTATTAAATCTAGACGAAATAAAAAAAAATTAATTGAATAGTTTGCTTGTAACGAATCTAATGAGTCTAATTAGATTATGATTAGACACTAAATTTTTGATGAGGAAGGACTATGAGCCCATGGTCCGGCAAGGATGCTCCTGGTCTCCTCGTTTTTGTTTATGTGCTACTCCAGTAGGCTTAATCCCAAGCTGATGAGCAAGGCTATTTCCACATATCTGACACACAGTGCAAATATGAAAGCTTTTTTGTAATGCGAAACTGATGAGTACGTTACGGGGGAGATCTTTTTTTCCGGCATTATTGCTGGGGCTGGCAAGTGCTGGATCGATGCAAGGACGACATACCATATATAGCCGCCCAAGAAAGAAGATGAGCTAGACAAGAAAAACCAGAGAAACTGCATGCTCCGTTTCATTTCCTCTGTCAGAATCAAAATACATCAATGCTGCTCTTCCTCTCCTCTTTGGATCGGAGCCTGCAATATGGAATTTATTTGGAAGTGGAAGCGAATCATAATAAAACTTTCAAGAAGCAGGTTAGGCATGCAGCGGCAAAACGAGGTGAAACCCTATCTTTACCTGTGCACGACTATGGGCCAGCAGCTAAAGAAGGAAGCTGGGAACATCAGCAGCAGACATACAATTTTTATGGGATCTCCGGCCTGTCTCCTCCAGCGACGGCACGGACAATGACCAGTATAGTTTTCGACTGGATAACTACATGAACGCACAAGATCCAAAGTAGTACCGTGGCAAGCCAGCACTACGCTGCAGTGGTTTTGCTTGTATATACATACATACGACATACGAAATTTGACTTCCCGCTTCGAAAAAAGAATACGAAATTTGATGCCATGGTTTCCATGACGGCCTCTATTCCATGATCAAGTGTCTCCTGGTGATTAACATTAACTCGTCACCATGACACCAACGGACCGTCAGGTGGACACCCCACGGCGCGGCAGCAGCAGCAGCATGACGACCATCGGTCGGTGCCTTTGCTTCCATTTGATCGCATCTCCATCCCCATCCAGCAGCCAACGATTGTTTTCTCCTTTTCATTTCGTCTGAATGCAGCAGAGAGCGACAAGAAATTTACGGGCCTTGTTTAACTTTAACGCAAACATCAACCCCCCCCCCCCCCCCCCCCCCCCCCACAATGGATGTTTGTACAACGAACATTGGGCTTCAGATCCCCTCGTCCTCTCTTGCCATGGGACTGGGAGATGGATGTACATGTACACACACCAGTCGTCAAATCCCACTCTTCAAATAAAATGCTGTTTTCATTTTGCTTATTCACACCAGCCAAATTCACCAGTAACTACATGCATCATTACAAACAACTCTCCCAAACCACACAAGCCAGTTTTTCATCAAAACCCCGCATGCATGGAAACCAATCTGCTATACACTTTATACAAAATGCAGAAACCTGTTGTAACTATACTATACACATGTTACATACAATTGCAAACCAATGTGGGGGAAAGAATCGAGAAAATTTTATACACACAAAGTCACAAGAGCACAACCAAACCAGCTGAAATAATCCCCGAACAAGCCGCCAAGCCACATGCGTCAAGCTGCTTCAGATGCTGATGCATTTGGCTCTGGCAATGTTTGGTGAATCAGTAACGCTTTGCGAATTGCTGCATTTCGGGGATGATTCTTCTGCTGGGCTGAGATTTGGAGATTCTGGGGGAACAGGGGAGATCGGTTCCTTGTCATCTCCTGAATTTTCTTCAACCACAGGTAGTAACATGTTTTCAGCGTCCATCACATTGCTGTCTTCTTCCGGGTCATCGTCTTCCACGTCTCCGTCATCCAAGGAGACAATGTCGTGGGTGGCGAATTGATGAAAATCTACAATCTCACGCAGGAAGCGATTCTCGCGGGCATATGTCGAATTTTCCTGTGCCAGCCTTGATTTCTCCGCCAGTAATGTCTCCAATTGCACACGAATCTGTTTCAGTTTCAAAGACTAGTATTTCAGTATATATATCTTGAAATGGATAAGTTTAGAATCATTTAATTAGGCAGTACCAACAGTTAGTAACTTATTTGAAGTAAAGCAAATACATTGTCATGTAAAAATAAAAATGAGACAATTGCCTCGACTTTGTATCACCAAAAGGGACAATTTACTGAAGAGTCAAGCATTTGATGCAAATGTTCAGAAATCTAACGATCATTAACGGGCAATCTATATTACTGATTTTCAATAATTGCTGATAATATTTCACGAGTTTTGTGATGTGTTATCGGTTTATCACTGATTCACTACTCTTAATGTAGTGGAAAATCAAGATGTATGTAAATCATGAAGAAAAATTCAAAACAAAAAACAAAAAGTTTAAGCAGCTAAATGGTTCAGAAAAAAGAGTACCAAGTCATCGTCCTCTTCAGTTTTGCTCCCTTTCTGCTTTGTTTCTCGCAACATCTTGTTCTCTTCTTCTAGCTGAGCACATCTCTGCTTTGCAAAAGCTAGATCGGCTTTAACAGATTTTAGTTCACGGAGTAGAAGTTTTGCTTTAGCAGCCATTGCATTGGCAACCTGAAAAAAAATTACATGGGCAAGAGAAAGGCATCATCACAGGCATGTATTGTAACAAAAAAAAATCATATATTCACTATCCAAAGCATTGATATAATGGTGAAAAGGATAAAACTGATTATTATCAACCAAAATTTAATCTTGTGTGGGAAAAGCTATTCTGTCAGTTCAGTGTAACCAGAGAAATGAGCTGACAACACCAACTGTATGGTCAGAATACTTGATTACACTAGAAAATGTATAACACGAGGCAACTTCAGCGCTATCTCTGTTAATTCTTTTATTGTTTGAAATAACATATCTATTAATTTCAACCACTAGGCACATATAAACAGAACTTGTCACTTAGTAGAGGGAACTGAACTAGAAATCTCTCTCAACAGAATAGCAAATATCCATATGTCTTCTTTTATTTATACTGAGAATTAATGCTGTACATAAATCCTGAAATCATAGAACCTATACTTAGGGCCTGTTTGGACTGTTACCCCTGCTCGCCAGTACAGAGTGCGACGCGGCCGCAAATGTGGCGAGCAAATTGCTCGCCACAGGTTAGGCACGTCTTGGCAAGAAAAACAACAGGAAAGATGCATACGTATACGCGGCATGCCTAGGCTTCGGCTGTGGACCTAACATGTGCCTATGCATGTGCGGCAGGCGGCAGCCACAACTCTGGCTAGGCAATCTGCGGCAATGATCCAAACAGACCCTTAGATGTGAGAATTTAAGGAGATAATGTTGGCCCAATAATCTGATTTCTCTCAACCCTGAAGCCCAAGGGCAGTCTTATGTATACAGGGGCGGGAGACTTAACCAAGTCACCACTTTAACCCCGGTTGTTCCTAGGTAGCCACAGGAGGCCAATAAAACCACCATGTGATCCCATCAACGGTCGAGATCACCCCGGGGAGGCTATACCTAGCCCTATCTAGTAATATAGATAGATATATAGACACACATTGTGAGACTTATCTAACAGATAAAACAACATATTTTCCAACAAGATATATAAGCATGTGTCACCTTACGTCGCGAGATGATTTCAGTTGCGTCTCCTGGGCTGCAGATTCAGCTTGATTGAATGAGTCATTAGGAGAGCCGAAAGTATCCGCGACAGAACTCGGCACATAAGAACTTGAGCCGGTAGGCTTCCTTCTAATTTGGATTTTCTTAGTCTCTTCAATAATACTGGATGTCTTACTATCCACAATTGTGAGTCTTTCCTATTACAGAGGAAGCAGCAGGTCTTTAATTTAGGAAGTGACTCCAGAGGTTTATGCCATTAATAGGCTGAAGGAAAAGAGCTGTACGCCTGTACAGAGCTAAGCTAAGTAAAAAAGAAAGAAAGAGAGGCATACTTCAAAAGCATTTCTGATTCTTCCACTAAGCTGGTTGACAGAAGCAGAAAGAGCCTCTGGCCTAATTCGAGATGCAGCATCTCCTGTCGTCTTCCAGTGGTTTTCAAATGACCAACGAGACTGAGGAGCCTGAATTTACAAGAAATTGCAAGAGATGTAAGCAAAAGGGCAGCTTAAAATATTGCTGAAGACCATACAAGAGAGGTTCACTTGCGACTGTCAGTATATTCAGATATACTTTTTTCTCGAACATATTCAGATCTACTTCACTTGCTGATTGCTGCCTGACCTGATCTCCAGTGGATGAACTGGTGTTCCTATTGGTTTTTTCTTTCCTCAAGTCCTCAAACTTATGTGCGAAGCCGTCCTCATCGAGAATTCCCTTTGCTTTCCTTGCCAAAGTTCCCCACAATCCAAGCTTGGGCTCATTTATACTTTCGAAAGATGTGTAACTGTATGATGATGCCGAGGCCTACAAAAGCAAAACCGTTATTGTTGTAATAAGAGAATCAAAGAAAATTAAAGGAATGCAACTGTGCATATCCATCCGATTACCAATAAGGCACATGAGTCATGATTATTTAAGGCGTTTACTATTAGGAACTCGTCAATCTGTGCAGTCATTTGACGGTATACTGCAAGTGTGCTACTCCACTAGAGATAATAAGTACGAAGACGATCCTTGATCAGTCAGGAAGCGTTTTTCATTTCCTTGGCTATTTTGCCCGTGTAAGTCATGGCAACGCAAGATGGTTAGGTGATCATATTAGATTCAGGCAGCGTCGATTCCGAATCGGCGACCATCAAGAAATGGTACGGAAGCGGGGCTCGGGAGGCAGGGGAGAGAGAAAGAGGGGCAGGGGCGCGTGCCTGGGGGTACGAGCTCCGGCGATCGTCAGCAGCGTCGGCGGCGCCCTGCTTCCGGCGGTAGGCCATGGGGGATCGGAGAGGGAGGAGTCTTGTACACAGCACCGCGCCGCCAAAGAAGTGGAGCAAGCAACCGGCTTTTCGTGTGATCGGCAACCCGTCGCCGCCGACTTCCCTCCTCCGTGCTGGTGCTGATGGCAACCCAAAAGCTGGCGACTCCTCCTGGTTCTCCAGGGAAAAGGAAGAAGAAGAAGAAAAAGTTAGAAAAAGATGGCGACAGCGAAGCTGTGCATAACTTCTCCCCCACCACCAAGGCACCAATCCTACCCAACCTTGAGGAAGGAAGACGACCAGGGCTGGGCTAGAGAACCTGGGCTGGGCTTTAGGAAGATGGGCCCAAGAAGCGGACCCGGCCCAACTTGGGCGCTGCTCCGTCGTCTTCCTCCTCTCTCAGGGGCAGCGAGCCAGAGCCTCCCAGTCCCAGGCTCCCAGCCACAGCCAGGCAGCCACCCACGTCTTCCCCCCAATCCAAGTAGGAAATCCAACAACACAGTGCTCGGTGCGTCGCCCTCTTCGCAGATTCGGCTGAATCGAGTTGCGATTGCTTGCTCGTGGACTGCAGTTCAAGGTGAGGAGCCTCCCCAACCGCACTAGGTTTTTCTACCATCGTAGTCATTTCCTCCCCCTTCGTGCCTTGCCGTATCTCGTCAGCGGTTGCCTGCGGCTGGGCGAAATGCCACCGCCGCAGCATCTGCTCGGTCCGTCCAATCGGGCGTGTGTCCAGATACCTGTTACTCGCAAAATGAGTCGTCTCTGTCCATTTTGTTGAGGCTCCGCGATTTGGGGGGAGGGAATCATACAATCCGAAGCTATTATTCCAAGCTTCATCTCCATGGCTTTACTGTTTTATCTCAAGGGATGGTGGCAAGCGAGGCACTACTATGCTTCGCTGTTTCCTAGATGGAGCTTGATTGGTCCGATTGCGTAGGCCTTCTCAGCTTCCATAGAGTTTGACTGACGTGCTATGTTGGTCCAATATTTGCTTTATTTTGGTGCTACTTCTTTCTGTAACCTTGAATTGTGGTTTCAGGTCCGATTGAGTAGTGTGGTTTATCGTGGGCGTGTTTGCTGAATGAAATGAATTTTTTAATCACATTCTGATTCAGTTATCATCTGATTTGCAGTTCGGTGCCTTCTTTCTTTGCTGAATAACCAAGCCAACTGCTTTGGTTCCCTTTGCAGGTTCACATCTGGGCAAAAATATTTTTTATATGTTTACCGAGCTACCTGATCTAGTTGTCTCCAAGAGGATTCCCCTGTTCACTCCAGTTCATCTCTTAAGTTGAGTTTATATTTGCTCCTTTCCGTGGCACACTGCTGACACAATTCAGCTCGAGTACAATAGTGCAAAGTATCCATGTCTGGCAATCAAGGGCAACCCGATGTGCAATGCCTAGTTTGCACTAGACCTTTTACTCTGGATACTGAGGTGACCGACAGCTTTGAAGCTTTGGCCATATGCAGGGAATGCAAGATGACTGTGCTTAGTGATAACAATAGAGATGACACTACCAGCACATATCGAGAAAGAAGAAGAAGAAGGCCAAGATCCAGGGCCACAAGGCATGGACCTGTTGAGGACACTTTCTCGCAGCAGTTCTCCCAATTGATCAACTTAGCAAGACAAGGCCATGAAGCAGATATTGATTCTCCCATAGTTGTGCGCCAGCAGGCATCCTATACCTCTACCCCAAACCGATCCCAAAGATGGCATACTTCAGATGATGAGAGTGACAGTCTCAATTACGTCGACTCCGTATTCGGTGAGATTGAATCAAATATCAGTTTTGGTGACTATGGTGGGGATTCGGATGCTTCTCTAGATAACCACACCGCAGTGGGCAGAGACATTGCCATGCTGCTTGACAATGGGAGCTACATGAACACAGATACAGATTTTGATCCCATGAATGCTGGAATAGACCAGTGGGATTCCGATGATCCAGAAGATGATGAAGATGAGCAGTCGGAAGAGTCTGATTTGAATGAAGCAGCTGACACCATGCACCTGGGCCGCTGGCATGATATTGCCCCTATTGGATTGACCGAGCAGGATTCTGAAGACACCATATGGACTTGGAGATTAGGTGGAAGTCAAGGAGTAAACAATGCTAATTCGAGGGAAGAATCAGAAGGGCCACAGATCAGAAGACATTTTGTTGGGAATCCTGGTGACTATGCTGACGCGAGACAGTTTCAAATGCTCCTTGAGCAATTTTCTGAGGACAACAATCCCAGAAGAGGAGCTCCACCTACAGCCACATCCTTTATTGAAAATCTTGCATCTACTATTCTCTCCACAATCCACGACACAAGTGGTAGTGTGATATGTGCAGTATGCAAAGACCCTATGCCTATTGGAACAAGAGCAAAACAGCTGCCATGCATGCATCTATATCATTCATCATGCATCTTGCCCTGGCTTAGCTCTAGGAATACTTGCCCAGTTTGCCGATATGAGCTTCCTACAGATGACCCAGAATATGAAAGGGCTAAGCGAGCTGCAAGAAATGAAAGGGACATGCATGGTATGGGTCACACCCGGCAGCAAGAAATCGTTGAAGAAACTTCTGATGAAGTAGTAGCTGAAGGAGCACATCATACAGTTAATGGTACAGAAGTAGAGGACAGTACAGATGAACATGCCGTCCATGCTGCACAACAGCCAGATAGAGGACGCGGGCGCACTAGATGGCTGTTTATTTCAGCCGCTCCAGTTGTAAGTTTTGTTACTTTAGCTCTAGTTTTGTGCTTTGCAAACCCTTCTAGCAGTGGTAGAAGGCAGCTGTGGAGGAGATCCCAGAGTGCCGCTATGTCACATACAGACACAAAAAAAAGTTGGTGGTCAATGTTCTAGAAAACAGTACATGCACGCTCGTATCAAATTTAGTGTGTCAGGCATGTGATTGTTGCCTGTAAAATGGTTTATTTATTTATTTATTTTAACTTAGCAGATTCATCGAACTGCTCTTTACTTGTAATTGAGTTGAAAAACCCCCATAGTTTGCCGAGTTTAGAACAGTGTGATTGTGCTTGCTATTGTTCAACTGCTACATGTTATTTTATGTCCTATGCTTCGTTCTGCTCTAACTATGCTTAATATTATGCTCTAAACAATCTACTGTATGAATAATCAGCTCATCCACATATTTGTATTCTGTTAGAAAAGATACCAATTCCCAGTACTGAGGACGTGAGGTAATTCCTCATCTATTATTTGAAGCTCATGTATAGGCTCTCTGTTCCTCTGGAAGTATAGCACTTGCCTAGATAGCCTAGTCTCCTGCGACATGCCTGTTCAGTTATATATAGCCTGTGGGCCGTGGCGTCTGTGTGTTTTCATGAGGTATGTGATGGCCATATAAGCCTAGTGTTTGTATCTTAATTATGCATTTAGCTTTGCAATTAGACTTGCCTTGGCTTCCAAGTTGAAGGGCCTCGGCTACTTTTTGCTTTATGCACTTTAGTGGGTGAGCTGGTGCCTATATAGCACAGCATCCCCTCCTTTCTTGTAACTGAATTCTACTTCTTGCAATTCTAATTCAATCAAGTGGCCAAGGTCAAGCTGATCTCTGGCCTTTACCAAGTGATTGTGAGTTATCTGGGCAACAGTATGATATCGTAGATGGATTGGTAACGTAGAGATAGGCAACTCACTCTCCCTTGGAGGCTCTGAGCTGTTAAGATCTCATCTATTGGTTACCCAAAACATTTCCTGCCGAGCTCCTTAAGTAGCCGGCTCTAACAAACTCAAACAACCTCCTAACAATACTGAATGTTTATCCTCCTAAACAAAACTCTGTAAATGCCTGACAAAAAGGAAACTAATCTAGCCACTAGATGCCATTGGTTGGGACTTCTTCTTGAGCCGAGTGCGCCTATATGTGATGCCCACAAAAGCATCCGCAACAAGGTAAAACGGGAGGGGAAACATTTACAAGCAGAGAGCCTGAAATCAAGGTGATAGTGTGCTACAAGTCTACCTATGTATAGTTGCAATATTCTAGGTGGTATTCCTCCCGCACTTAGGAACTGAAAGTGATATATATGGTGAGAAAAGTCAACAGGACTGGGAGAGGACAAACTATCATTCATCATATATTCAAACAAGTATAGAGTAAACAGGAAGTGAGCACTTAGTATTTAAGGTAGAGCACTATAAAAGTACTGATTGCCTTGCATATTTGACATAACACCCGCATCTGCTCCTCCCTTGCTTTCTGCCTCTCATGGAGAGACTACTTGAGCTGATTCTAGTTCTTCTGATCATACTCATTGGCTTTGCTCTAGTTTACTTATATGACATCCTGTGGTTAAGGCCAGAGAAGATAAGGAAGAAGTTGAGGAGGCAAGGGATAAAAGGTCCCCAGCCTACTTTGCTCTATGGCAACACTCAAGAGATGAAGAGAATCCGACAGGAGATGAAGAGCCTTCAGAGGCAAGACTCCAACAGCTACATCTCCACCGTCTTCCCTCATTTTCTTCAGTGGAGGAAGACTTATGGTATCTACAAGATCCTTGCTTATGCTTTTGACCATTTAACTGTGGCTAAAATGAAGTTTATGGTATGATCATGACTGTTTATTCATTCTTGAATCGCGGTGCGTCCCATGCTCTGTACAACTTTCCATAGACAAAGCTAGAAGCATAGTGTTGTTCCTAAAAAGGTAGACAGCGAGTTTAACTAACTTTACATCACAAATTTTTTTTGGGTGTGTGTGTGTGGGGGGGGGGGGGGGGGAGCTTAAGTTAACTCCCCCCCGGATCTCCTGCTTGTTTCAGACTTTCAGTATTTCATACAGTGCTTGAATATTACTCCATTAGTTTTCCCCATATGTGGATCATCAGAATAGCGTCCTTAACCTTAGCAACTTCTTTTCCATACCGTATATAATATCACCAACAGTTAAGTGATCTTCGATGCTGCTTATTATGTCAATCATTTTGTGTGAGCGTCAAGAAAACCAAGGTGAAGATGGCAGATGTTGATGGAATAGCACACAACTTGTGCCCGTGTGGCCATTATATTTATTTATTTCAGGAAAATTACTAAACTGAGAAGATCCAAAGCTTCAAGATGGCAGATGTTGATGGAATAGCACACAACTTACTGCAGTTATTTCTATACTTGAAGCTTTGGATCTTCTCAGTTTAGTAATTTTCCTGCCAAAGTTTACCAAGCCATATATTCTGAGTGGATAACCATATTTTGTCTCTTGTATTGTTTCTCATATGATCAGGTATTATCTTGAATTCGAACCTTTATTTGGTGTATAGATAGAAAATATATATACCATAAATATACCGTATTCAAGTGAACCAAGTAATAATGTGCATTCTCTTGAGAGTTCAACCATAAGTTTGTCGAAGAGTAACCAATTGGGTTATGTTGAAACCAGAGTCTGCACAGTCTATTATTGATGAAAAGTTTGCTTAATGATAATGTAGCTTTCCTGGGAATTTGGAATCTTGTTGTAGCCAAAAGATGCTTATTGCTTTGGTTGTCCTGTTCTGTGAACATTCTGTTGAACTTCCACAATCAATGAATTAAGTAATAAGTGGTTGGCTTTTGATTTAAGTTTCCATTCTATATTGCGCTGTCTGTATCAAATACATGTCCGTTTGGTGCTATGAACTTTCTCTAACTATAATAAGTCATTATATTACTCTGAGGTACATTATCTGATTTGTCTTCCTCTTGTATCCTTATTGAATACTCATAATCTTATCGATAGATGGACACTACCTCCCTATATCTGTCTCTCTCTCCTAGTGTACTTAAGAGAGGAAATATAACCACTAAACTATAGGGAGAAGTGATGGGTGCCAAGGTCATTTTCTCTAATTCTTTAACTCGCGTGCCTAATTGAACTGACTTTATTTTATATTGGAGGTAGTATGTAGCCTTGTGTATCACAATATTGTATATTGACTTCAGAAACAGCTACATTTGTCAAATCTACATTTTAGTGGTATGTATTATGGAAGAACAGCTTTTATCAGTTCTGTTGTTGGCTAATTTTTTAAATATGAGCCTTACCCTATTGTTTCTCACTCAAACACTCTTCCTCAATCTTCAATGGTTCAGTTATATCATTTCATACTGTTTGGAAACTGGAACAGGGCCTGTATTCCTTTACTCAACAGGAGCTATGGAGATATTGCATGTTGCTCAGCCAGAAATGGTGAAAGACATGGGCCACTGGACTCCATCAGAGCTCGTGAAGCCACAATATCTGATGAAATCACGCAAACCTCTCTTTGGAGAAGGTATATTGTCAGCTAGCGGTGACCTTTGGGCCTATGAGAGGAAGATCCTTGCACCAGAGTTCTACTTGGAAAAAATCAAGGTTATTAAATTTTACTGAAAAGTGAAAAGGCACATACAACTGTACCATCTGTCTGACTGTTGTTCCAACAATGATAGGGTATGATAGGGCTAATTGAGGATGCAACAGTTCCAGTGTTACAAGCATGGGAGAATATACTTGATAGCACTGGAGGTAGCAAGGAGATATATGTCGATCGATACCTGAGGAACTTCTCAGCCGATGTGATTGCCAGAGCTTGTTTTGGGAGCAGCTTTGCAAAAGGAAAAGACATATTTTGCAAGATCAGGCAGCTCCAGAAGGCAATTTCTCAACTGGATACATTTGTAGGACTATCTGCATTGTGGTAAGTGCCTTTTGATTAATTGAGAAATTCTTAACAGTTGGAAACTTCACTTCAAAACTGAGTTTTCTTCCATTCTACTTCGAGCAAATTTAGAATCTTGGATGAGCAGCCTGTCTTTCTAATTTTCCTTGATGTTTTGTCTTTAGGCCTGCGGCCTTGTATTTTCTTTTGCGCGCTTCGGGCTCTGTATAGATCTGTACTCTCACCTTTGTTTATATTTTTATAAAAAAAATAGATAGAGGCCTTCCCTACTGACTTTGGTAAAAAAACTTGAAAAGTTATCCTTATTATATTCCAGGAAATACCTGCCTACCAAAATCAACCAGGAGATACGGAGGCTAGAACAAGAAATCCAGTTACTGATCCTGGAAGTGTCAAAGGAACAGAGGGACAGGAGCAGCAGCAAGGACGGCACACCCATGTCCACGTATAACAGCCTTCTGCATTCCATTATCAATGGTGCAGACGAGAGCCCCAGATATTCCATAGCTGCTGAAGATTTCATCGTTGACAATTGCAAGAACATCTACTTTGCTGGGCATGAAACTGCAGCAATCACTGCCACTTGGTGCCTGATGCTACTTGCTGCAAACCCGGACTGGCAGGATCGTGCCCGGGCTGAGGTTCTAGAAGTGTGCTGTGGACGAACGATACTGGATATAGATGTACTTCGTCAGTTGAAAATTCCTTATTCTTGTGTGTAACTGTGTATGAATCAATCTTTGGCAATGCACTCTAAGACTTGCGTCAAAATCTTTTGAAGCTTACGATGGTGATTCAAGAGACTCTCCGGTTGTACCCTCCGGCGTCACTGATCATGCGTGAAGCCCTGATGGACATCCGACTTGGTGGAGTCGACGTCCCTCGTGGCACCATTATCCAGGTGACAATTCCAAAGCTGCACCTGGACATGGAAGCCTGGGGCCCAGATGCTGGCGAATTTCGTCCAGAACGATTCGCGAACGGAGCTGTGGCGGCCTGTAAGCCAGCCCACATGTACATGCCGTTCGGATATGGACCAAGACTGTGTACTGGACAAAACCTGGCAATGGCAGAGCTGAAGGTGATTCTTGCACGCCTGCTGAGCAAGTTCTCATTCTCAATGTCACCTGGGTACCAACACATGCCGGCATTTCGGTTGACCATTGAGCCTGAGTTCGGCATGCCCCTGGTGGTGACAAAGCTGTCATGATCTCTGTTTTCATGATAACAACACTTCCATGTGCTTCATCTACGTGGATCGACTTATGTAATATGGGCTCCTATTTATTCAAGGAGGCTTATCTCTTTGGTACCTTGGGGCTCATCAAGTGGTACTGCAATGGAAGTGACTGCAAGTCTGCAACACCCCACCATTACCACCAAATACATCATACATGCGAAGACCGAATTTGATATGTGTGGTTATGCCTTGTGCTGCCACAGTTTGTTTTAACTTTAATGTGTTCTTGTGATGCACTCAGTCAAATATTTTCCTATATTTTTCTGACGTTGGCAGAACATGTAATGTCATTTGATACTTTCTATTTCTCAACTTTGCGCCACTTATAGGTTCAAGATGTGTGCTGTAACCATAGTTAACTCCCAACTTCAAATTTTAAAGTTCAGCCACACTTTGATTCTTGCCCCAACAATGTGCTTCTTGAAGACTCAATTTGCCTTCTTTTAGGACAGGGTAGCATCCTGTCATGACTAGTGAGGTAATTCTATCCCTATTCTTTTTAGTCCGTTGCATATGTTTCCTAATTTCTTCCCTTTTTTTCTGAAGCTCTGGAGGTAAATTAGTTTCTTGAAGGACGCAGCATGTCTGAACAGGGAGTGCATATTTCGAGTAGATTGGCAGAAACCATTTGTACTAGCCAATCAATCAATGAGTGTAAATATCATACAGAAGTCATCTGGTCAACTGATTGTTAATTGTTGCCTTAATTCAGAAGCAGCCCTATAAAAATTTTTGAAAGGTCAAATAAGGGAACTCACATGCTCAGGGTCTTAAAGAAATACATGAAAGGTGGCTTCTTGAAGAGCTAGTGTACTCAACCATATTTGGCGTTGCCTTATGTCTGAGTATTTGCCAAGAACACTTTCTTCCTCTCTTCCTGTGCTTCATGGAGTTACCTGCTCTAACTATTGCTCTTCTTATTCTTAGCTTAGCTCTATCATACTTGTTAAACCTTGTATGCCTAAGGTCAGAGAACATAGGGAAGAAGTTGAGGAAGCAAGGTGTAAGGGGGCCCAAGCCCACTTTGCTCCATGGAAACCCCAGAGAGATGAAAAGGATCCGTAGGAAGGAATAATTCAGTGTGTAGTGTATTCCTCCAAACCCTAGAAGGGTGGGTATATAGTAGCTGTACATGGGCCTCTAGATGGGCCTTAACATCTGGGCCATATGGGCCACTCACGCATACACCAACCCCCCCCCCCCCCGCAGTCTGAACTACCGGCGCAGCGGGCTTCAAGACTCGACAACAAAGAAAGCACACACAGGGCAACCCCCCCCCCCCCCCCCCGCAGCCACAACTAGCCACCTGCTACGTTGAGGTTGGAGCGAAACTCCGAGAAAGTCGAGGAGGGGAGACCTTTGGTGAAGATGTCAGCAAACTGGGAGGTGGTCGGGACATGGAGGACCCGAACATCGCCGATAGCGACCCTGTCGCGAACGAAGTGCAAGTCGATCTCCACATGCTTCGTCCGCTGATGCTGAACGGGGTTGGTGCAGAGATACACGGCGCTGACGTTGTCGCAGTAGACGAGCGTGCTCTTGGCGAGCGGGCTATGAAGCTCCGCCAAGAGCTGTCGGAGCCAGGACGCCTCCGCCACGCCGTTAGCAACAACACGATACTCCGCCTCGGCACTGGAGCAGGAGACAATCGGCTGCCGCTTGGACGACCAGGAGACAAGGTTGCCGCCCAGGAAGACGGCATAGCCGGAAGTGGAGCGGCGAGTGTCCGGACAGCCAGCCTAGTCAGCGTCGGTGTAGACAACCAGCTCAGCATAGGGAGAGCGGTGAAGAACCAGGCCGAAGTCAACAGTGCCACGGACGTAGCGGAGTAGACGCTTCAGCGCAGTAAGATGTGACTCCCGGGGATCATGCATATGAAGGCAGACCTGCTGAACGGCATATGTGAGGTCCGGCCTGGTGAAAGTGAGGTACTGCAAGGCACCGGCAAGACTCCGGTAGGTAGTAGGATCAGCCACGGGATCACCCAGATCAGCAGACAGCTTCGTCTGAGTGTCGACAGGAGTGGGGCATGGATTGCAATCAGTCATCCCAGCCCGCTCCAGAATATCAAAAGCATACTGCCGCTGGTGAAGGAGAAGGCCAGACGGGTGAGGCTCAACAGTGACACCCAAGAAGTGATGGAGCTGACCAAGATCCTTCATAGCAAACTCCTGCTACAGAGAGGAGATGATGCGCTGAAGCAACTGCTGACTGGAGGCTGTGAGCACAATGTCATCAACATAGAGCACCCGGTAGGCAGTCTCATCCCCACGGCGGTAGATGAACAGAGAAGTGTCAGACTTGACCTCGGTGAACCCCAATGTCAGCAAGAACGTGGCAAACCGAGAATACCAAGCCCGAGGAGCCTGCTTCAGACCATAGAGAGACTTGTTGAGCCGGCAGACCATGTCTGGACTACTGAAGTCCACAAATCCCGCTGGCTGACTGCAGTAGACTGTCTCTGACAAAGTGCCATAGAGAAACGCATTCTTCACATCCAGCTGGTGCATAGGCCAAGAGTGAGAGAGCGAGCGAGAGAACCGTGCGCACAGTAGCAGGCTTCACCACTGGACTGGAGGTCTCATCGTAGTCCACACCAGGCCGCTGGGTGAAGTCCCGGAGAACCCAGCGAGCCTTGTAGCGATCCGGTGTGCCATCAGCCCGACGCTTATGCGTCCAGATCGACTTGCCAGTGACCACATTGCAACCAAACGGACGCGGCACGAGGTCCCATGTCTGGTTGGCAAGAAGAGCCGCGTACTCCTCTTCCATCGCGCGACGCCAGTGAGGATCCGCCAGGGCGTCGCGGACAGAGGAGGGAACCGGAGAGATCTGCGGCTCTCCCTCGGTGGCGAAGAGAGTCGCGGGCTGAGAAGCCATCCGCCGAGTCACCATGGGATGAATATGGCGAGGGTCCCGATGGATGACTGACGGGTGGTACACAGCCGGCTCGACTCGAGAGCGAGTCGGCGGAGGCAACTGCGGCGACGGCTCCGGTGTAGGTGGTGGTGGAGACTCCGGTGCCGGAGTAGGAGGCCGCAGGTCCGGCGCCGGTGCTAGCACCAAACGACGCCGGCACACCTGCACCGGCTGAGCGTAGCGCGCAGGCGCCGTAGGAGGCACTGGGGCCACACGTGGCGTAGCAGGAGACACCGGGGCCTCGCGTGGTACGACAGGAGGTCTTGGGGCCGCGTGTGGCGCGACAACAGGCACCGGGGCCACTCGTAGTGCAGCAGAGATCACCAGAAGCGGTGCCGGTGTACCAGGAAAACCTGCAGGGAAATGACAGACAGACGAAGGTGGTTGAACCACCGGGTCAGGCGAAAACAGGGACTCCAACTCGGGGTCAGGGGAAGGTGTAGAGGAGGTGGAGTAGTGGAAATCCGACTCGTCAAACACAACAGTGTCGGGAGATGAGGACCCGCGAGAGGTGAGGTCAAAGCAGCGGTACCCCTTGTGGTCAGGGGAGTAACAAAAAAAAACACACCGTGTTGAGCGGGATGCCAGCTTGTGAGGAGCTGTGGCGGAGATGTTAGGATAACATGCACACCCGAAGACACGAAGGTGATCGTAGCGAGGAGGGGTACTGAAAAGAGCGTGGTGTGGAGTGGGAGAAGGGGAAGCAGTAGACGGAAGGCGGTTAAGCCAGTATGTGGCGGTGTGGAGACTCTCAGCCCAGAAGCGGGGAGGCAGAGAGGCCTGGATCTGAAGGGTGCGCATGCCGTCGTTCGTCGTGCGAATCATCCGCTTAGCCTTGCCGTTCTGGGGAGAGGTATACGGACAAGACATACGCAGCTGAACACCCCGTGAGAGGAAGAAAGAACGGAAGGTGGAGGTGCCGAACTCACGCCCGTTGTCACACTGGACGGCCTTAATGGTGAGGCCGAACTGAGTGGACACCCAGGCAAAGAAATGGAGGAGGGTGGGAAAGGTCTCAGACTTAGCGCGCAAAAGAAAAGTCCAAGAGTAATGAGAGAAATCATCAACCACTACCAGATAGTATTTAGAGCCAGAAATGCTGAGTACAGGAGAGGTCCACAGGTCACAGTGAACAAGATCAAAGGCATGCATCGCATGCGAACAAGAAGAAGAAAAATGAAGTCTAACATGACGACCTAACTAGCACGCATGACAGAGGTGCTCAGCAGGAGCCCTAGTACAAGGAACATCGGTACTACGACTGAGCTGAGCCAAAATGTCGCGGCCGGAGTGACCAAGCCGGCGATGCCAGGTGGTGGAAGACGGCATCGCGGCAAAGGCAGCAGACGAAGAAGAAGTCGAATGCGGAGCAGCGGAAGCAGGAAGACGAAGGATGTAAAGGGCCCCGAGCTGTCACATCGGAGGAGCGAATGCCGGGAAGCCGAATCCTTCACAGTAAGAACAGATGAGTCAAATTCGATGGAATAAGAATTGTCAGCAGTAAACTGGCGAATGGAAAGAAGATTATGAATCATCTGAGGAGCAACAAGAACATTGGGAAGACGGAAAGAACCAGGAGCAGAACCCACGGCGGTGACAGGAAGACAAGACCCATCGCCAACCATGATGGAAGAAGGACAAGAGGGATGTGGGAGTCGGACTGAAGAGAGGATACCGGCATCTGGGATGGTGTGGAAGGAGGCACCCGAGTCGGCGATCCACTCGGTGCTGACCGGCGGCATCAGCCCCTTGGTGCTGAAGGACTGCGCCAGCGCGGCCTGGTCCCACCCCCCAGGCCAGGTCGGCTGCTGGTGGGCTGAGCGGGCGGGGTCCAGGACGGCACGAACAGGGAAGCAGCATCGGTGAACATGGCCGCCAGCTGGAGCTGAGGACGAGGCCCCCCTGACCCTGAAACGGCCACATCGAGATGCGCCCTGACCATGGGTTGCTGAAGGATGGCCAGGGCGTACCTCCAGGGGCAGGGGCAGAAACAGGAGCCGGAGCAGGAGTCGGCGTGCCTCGACGACCCCCACCAGTCCACCGGTGCCAGCACAGTGCTCCGCCTCGGCGACCCGGCGAGTGAAAGCGTCGGCCGCGGAGCGCTCGCGCTCCCAAGCGAGGGCAGCTGCGCGGACCCGCTCCTGGGCCGCTGCAGCCTCGGACTTGGCAGCGAGGAGGACCGCGACGAGAGCAGCGTCGGCCGTAGCAGCTTCGGCGACGAGGGGCTCCTTACCGCGGAAGGCGGCGGCGGCAAACGGCGCGTCCGCGGGGTCATACCCAGCCCGCGCCAGGAAGGAGGAGGGCCCATGGCAGCGGCAGCGGTGTCGGCGGCGGCCGCGCCCCCGGCGGCTGCGGCTGCGACGTCAGCCGCGCCCCTCGCGCCCCCCGCACCCGCGCCCACGGCCAGCGGGGCCAGGGCAGACGGAGCCGCGCCCGCGCCCGCGCCCCCCACGGCCAGCGGGGCTAGGGCGGGCGGAGCCAGCGGCGGCGGGGGCTGGGCGTCAGGAGCCGGGGGTGGGGCGGCGAGGGCCAGAGAAGGAGGAGGACCGCCCGCGGCGGCAGCAAACGCGGCGGCGGCGGAGGCGGGCAGCCAGGCGACGGCGCCCTGGGGCCACGCGCGCGGCGCGCCAGGAGCAGAGGAGGCGGATCCGCCGGCAACAGAGGAGAGGGGCGGGGGCGGCGGCGGCCGGCCGGCCATGGCGCCGGCGGCGGCGGCTGGAGGGTGGGAGGAGAGAGAGGCCTAGGCAAATGATACCATGTAGGAAGGAATAATTCAGTGTGTATTCTTCCAAACCCTAGAAGGGTGGATATATAGTAGCTGTACCTGGGCCTCTAGATGGGCCTTAACACCTGAGCCATATGTGCCACTCACACATACACCAACAGGATCAAGGAAGAGCTCAAGATTTTGCAGACGCAAGATGCCAACAACTCTTTGTCCACAGTATTCCCTCACCTCCTTCGCTGGAGGGAAACTTATGGTATGTATGATGCCTGCAAGTGCTACAGCTGTTATTTGATTGTATGTTCAATCAGACTGTTGATATATTGCTTTGTCTCTTTTAACAATCACATATTGGGAAACACTTCTTATCCTGTACTGTTGTTGCTTTGTGAATTATCAAGCAGAATAAATTCCAAAATGCCATCACTACTGAAATGTAGTTAACAAGAATGAATTGACAACATTATCCTGATATACAACTGGATCATTCAATAACAAAAAAAATGCATTTTTTTAATATATATATTTTAGTTCAGTTGTTGCGAATAAATGGAGAATTATTTGAACAAAATTCATGAGATAAATTGTAGCATGATGCCTTTTTAAGGACAAAGCAAATGTTGTGTTGAAAGTCATTAGCAGCACATCATTAGATTTTTGTTTTGGGGAGGAGGGTGGGTGCTTAGATGCATGCACCTCCCGAGAAATTTCACTGCAAATAATTATATTTTGTTTGTTTGGTTACACAAGTCTACCTGTTTAATAATATAGATTTATCTGGAATGTAAGGTCATTCTAAAATATAAAGTCTTGACAGTTTGGGCTTACATGCACCTTCCTAAGAATTCCACTGGAGATAAAGCAAACGTACCTGGTCAACAATATAGTTTGACTTGGCATCTGTGGTCACTTCAAAATATAATAGTAATTCAAGACTTGACAGTTCTAGGCTTAGATGTTAGAAGCTCAATTTTTACTCTCATTGAGCTGAGAGGATGACATTCAGTGTTGGGGCAATTTTCTAGGGGTTTTCATTCACTCAAACACAATGCCAAGCCTTCCAACGGGAGGGGTGGCCGCACTCTTATACAAGGGGCTGCAGGGCAGCCAAAACATAAACCAAGGACTAGTCTAAGATGCTAACTGACTGCTGTCCTAGAGATGCTATCTGACTGCTGTCCTAGATGCTCTGTAGTGCTGCAGCAAGACCACTGCGCAGCAAGGACTAAGATGCTAGTCAAAAGAACTAAAAGCTAGATGCTGTCCTACAAAGACCAAAGGTACACATGACTTATCCCTTCATTAGATGCCTCTTATTCGGAAATTTCAATGGAATAACTGCATTTCATTCGAATAGTCTATCTGGTTAATAATACTGTATTACTACTTGGAATCTGGGTCAATTTTATAATGACCATTCAGCTCGTTACAGTCATTTGGATGATGATCAATTGACTTTTGTAAGGAACATAGATAACTTGCAAATTAAAATGTCCACAATGGTTCTATATGTTATCTTAAGTTTTCTGAGGGGAGATTGTGCATTTCCCATCTAATTGATGTATTATGCAAGATCTGCTTTGTTAGCGAGAATTGAAGTACGACAATAGTTTGATAAACATCCCATCTCAAAAGGAATCATGCCTGTTCTGTTTTTTTTTACATATTCATGTCATTCTTTTTTCTAGATCATTTGTGTCAATCCTTCTCTCAATGAGGTAGGTGGATTGTTAATTTTGAACAGGCTCTGTGTTCCTATACTCAACGGGAGCTCTAGAGATACTTCATGTTTCTGATCCAGATGTGGTGAAGGACATTGGTCACTGCACTCCATCAGAGCTCGGGAAGCCTAATTATCTAAAGAGATCTCACAAAGCCCTATTTGGTGGAGATTTATTCAAGGTGAATGGTGATGAATGGGCCTACCAGAGGAAAGTCATCGCGCCAGAGTTCTTCATGGAGAAGATCAAGGTATTGCTATACATGTAGTTGCTTTCTTGGGTTGGAAAACATGGACAGTCATCATGGCTGCAAGAATAAAATGCGTTTGCAGCGTATGATCTCACTGATCGAGGATGCCTGTGTTCCATGGTTGGAACTTGGAAACATGGGGTGGAATTCTTGACAATGCAGGAGGGAGTAGGGAAATAGTTGTCAAGTTGTGGACGATCACCTGCGTAAGCTATCAGCAGACGTGATCGCCAGGACTTGCTTTGGGAGTAGTTTTGCAAAAGGAGAAGAGGTATTCCGCAGGCTTAGGCAGCTTCAAAAGGTGATTTCTCAGCAAGATGCATTCGTGGGATTTTCTGCGTTGTGGTAAGTACAGTACAGTACTTTCATGTGTTGTGTAGAGAATCAAACACTTGAAACCCATGTGCTATCTAGTAGTGTAAGTTGATGCTGTTACGGGAAGTACTTGCCTACCAAGGCCAACCTAGAAATAGGTAACCTGGAGGATGTCATAAACAAACAGAGCGGTAGTGCAAGCAACGACCTTGTGCATGCTATCATCGACGGTGCACACAAGGCGCCCAACCACGACGGCGAGGACTTCATCGTTGGCAACTGCAAGACCATCTACTTTGCAGGGCACGAGAGCACAGCTGTCACCGCCCTATGGTGCCTGATGTTGCTGGCCGAACACCCAGAATGGCAGGAACGCACCCGTGCTGAGGCACTTGACGTTTGCCACGGAAGGACCACATTGGACGTGGACGCCCTCTGCCGACTGAAGATTGTAAGCACTGAACTAAACTAACTGTATATCCATTGGTTCATGGCTTTGTACTGTGACACTGCTTACAGGATATGTGTATACAAAATGTTACAGGTGACGATGGTGATCCAAGAGACTCCGGCTGTACCCTCCCGCGTCGCTGATGATTCGCGAGGCCCTGGCGGACATCAGGATTAGCGACCTGGATGTCCCTCGTGGAACCATCATCTAGGTGCCCAGGTTGGTGCTGCACCTGGACAAGGATGCCTGGGGCCTGGACGCTGATGAGTTCTGCCCAGACCGGTTCGCCAACGGAGTGACCGCAGCGTGCAGGCCGGCACACATGTACTCGCCATTCGGGCCCGGGCCCGGGACCTGCATTGGGCAGAACCTGGCGATGACGGAGCTGAAGCTGGTGCTGGTGTGGATGCTGAGCAGGTTCGCCTTCGCGCCGTCGCCGAGGTACCGACACGCGCCCGTGTTCCGTCTCACCATTGAGCCTGGCTTCGGCATGCCCCTGGTGGCACAAGGCTGTGAACCTGTGGCCTGTGTCCATCAATGTTGAGCTTATATGCACCTAGATGTTTGTTGGATGTGTCCTCCGTTGCAAAACAGATCAGTGCCGGCACATTTTCTGAACTTGTCAATATCATCAGGCAGGAAAAGCCTTTGTTGTAACAACAGAAAGGTTAAGCTGGGGTTTGAGCGCCAAGGCTGTCGTGGATGCTGTCAGCGAAATGCTCAACACAGATCCCAACTCTCCATACGTGCTGAGATGTAGTAATTTTACCCCTGATAGGGGACGGTCACTGCTTTGTGGACTCTGCCTCGCTTGTGTTGTGCAAAACAGACGGCGGCCAGTCGTGTGGCTGTGGAGACGTTGGCGAAATGCCACGGTGCGTATTTCATTCCCTAATATATATCTTTGGTGGATTGTTTCCAACAGTTTGTTTGGAGGAGATTGCGGACCTTCACCAATTTTTTGGGGATCCCTGCAATTAAAAATTGGGATGTTGGATTTGAATATCTGATAGTCAGTGCTTCTGTCAGTATAGACTAGCATCTCGTTCAGCTCTGGTCCAGTTCAGTTTTTAAAAGTTCTCTTTGCCGTCTCTTGTTCTTTGAAAACGCTGCCGTCACTATCATCTTATCAGGATTATAAATTTATGCTTATCCTGGCCTGCTCTGCTCATATTTTTTTCTCCTATATGGACGGACTGTACTGCTTTCGTCACAGCAAGTGGACAAAGCTCTTGTCGCCCACTAGTCTGTCTTTTTCATTATTTTCGTGTCAGCAATTGGTGGGGACACATGTGCTACCTGCTAGTAGTGCGTGAGCTTTATCTGCAGGTTTCCAGCTTCCCTGCTCCCAGTCTCGAGCACAGGCACAAATGGAACTCGTTTGGCTGAGGCTGCTACTTCCGGTCTTGCTCTGTGTCTCCCTCGTCGCCTACCTTTACAGCATCCTATGGCTGAGACCAGAGAGGCTCAGGCAGAAACTGAGGAGCCAGGGAGTGAAGGGCCCCAAGCCGTCTTTCCTCTTCGGGAACATACAGGAGATGAGGAGAATTCGGCAGCAGCTGACCGAGTCTCATCAAGAACAAGAAGCAGGGATTACTGATCGCTTCTCCTCAAATTATGTGGCCACTCTGTTCCCTTACTTCCTCCACTGGAGCAGGGTCTACGGTATGCTACGCAACACTTTGGCTGAATCCTTGTCTATTAGATTTCAAATGTCGATTCTTCTGTGGATTTTATTTAGAGTAGTATTTCTGTTGACTTATTTCCTATAGACAGAGATATATTATTTGATATTAGGGCACATATATATATTTTTAATATTTTTAAGGGAATGCAAACTTTTAAGGGAAAGGGTATACTACTAATATTTCATTAATTTATCCTTGAGACGGGGCGATATGTCTGCTTTTGTGTCAGGCTCCATCTACCTGTATTCTACTGGAAGCATACATGCTTTATTTGTGACAGACCCAGACATGGTAAAGGAGCTGGCAAACTGCAAGTCTTTGGAACTTGGAAAACCTATCTACCTGCAAAAAGAGCTTGGAGCTCTTCTTGGTATGGGAATTTTGACATCAAACGGTGACCTATGGGCACATCAACGAAAGGTGATTGCACCAGAATTCTTCATGGACAAGGTTAAGGTAAAATTCAGCCATAACAATAGAATTCTTTGTTGCTGATTGAATGACTCACAGACCTAGTACCAGAAACTTCCTACAATATGATTTTTTTTTTGTTATTGCTTACTAAATGCATCATAAGAACAATTTCTTAAGGAAAAGATTTACAGGGAATGGTGAATTTGATGATGGAGGCAGCAAATGCAATGTTGAGTTCATGGGAAAATAAAGTTGACAGTGAAGGAGGTAGTGCAGTGATGATGGTTGATGAGTTCCTGAGAAACTTTTCAGCTGACGTCATCTCAAGAGCTTCCTTTGGAAGCAGTTTTTCTGAAGGGAAGGAGATATTCAACAAGATTAGGCAACTTCAGATGGCAATGGCAAAGCAAAAAATGCTTATTGGTGTTCCTGGAAGTAGGTATGCTAAAAAAAACTTACCTTGGGCTATTATTCTGTATGTTAAAGTAGCATCTTGGGATGGCAAAGTGCGGTAGCACTGCAACTCATTAGAAAAACAGGAGGCTTTTTGAGGGAATACGATTGTACTTTCAAGGAATGGAAATTCAGGAAATTTGAAGCAAAGTATCCTGACATAATTCTGCAGTAAATGAATGTCCTGTTCTATTAATACGTGCCCAGGCCCAATCGAAAAAAAAAACTCCAGTTCCATTCGGGAAAAAAAGAAAAGGAAAAAGTCCTGTTCATATACATGAGGCGCATTCTTTCAATATGCAGTTGTTCTCACATTCTTAAAAATGTTGGCTTACAAATGTCAAGTCCTTTCAGATATGTCACTCTATACTGTTGATTAGGATAGCATCAATTTATACACAGTATGTGCAGCAATCTATTCAGATTCAAGCTAAATTATTTGTGATCTTTTGCCCTGATACAAATGAGATGTTCATTCAGATATTTACCAACAAAGGGAAATAGAGAGACTTGGCGTCTAGGCACAAGCATCTGCAACCTCATTTTAGAAATAGCGAAGAGACATGAACATGATTCAGTGACATCTGTGAATAAGGGGCTGCTGCACTCGATCATTGAAGGCGCTAAAACTGCCCCTTCCAGTTCATGCACCCCTGCGGATTTCATTGTCGACAATTGCAAGAATATCTACTTCGCAGGGCATGAGACAACCTCGACCACCGCTGCCTGGTGCTTGATGCTTCTCGCTTCATACCCTAAATGGCAATCCAGTGCTCGTGCTGAACTTCTGGATGTTTGTCAGGGAAACCCACTGCATGCCGATATGCTCCAGAAAATGAAAACGGTATGATTGTTAACAGGATCAGTTGCACGCTTATTTTTAGTTATTTCTTTGCGTAAAGCTTTGAAAATTACTAACAGAAATCGACTGTCTGACTCTTGCAAATCCCATTGTGCCTGTTCAGCTAACGATGGTGATCCAGGAGACGCTCCGCCTGTACCCGCCAGCGGCTTTTGTCACACGAGAAGCTCTGAACGACATAAAGCTTGGCAACCTCAACATCCCAAAAGGAACCAACATCAGGATCCCAGTAGCACTGGTTCACCGGGATCCTGCCGTATGGGGTCCTAACGCTGACAAATTTGATCCGGGAAGGTTTGGCAACGGCATCACAGGCGCCTGTAAGCCCTCTCACATGTACATGCCCTTTGGGGTGGGTGCCCGGACCTGCGCAGGCCAGAACCTGGCCATGGTTGAGCTCAAGGTTGTGCTGTCACTCCTGCTGTCAAGGTTTGAGTTTTCGCTTTCGCCGGAGTACGTGCATTGCCCTGCATTCAGGTTGACCATTGAACCCGGGAAAGGTGTGCCTCTGATTCTTAAGAAGCTGTGAATCATGATCCATGTGATCAAGTTGCAAAGTTTCTCCTCTCTTTTCAATTTCTCTACGAAGTAGACTGAATTGCAGGACCTTTTGGGGCCCTTGAATCAGTTAGGCTGGGCTGTGTATCATAAGGATGGTCAAGACTCAAGAGGTGATTGTAGTTACTTGTTGGGGTCTTGCAATGTCAGGCATCCAAATCGTGAATGCGTCCCCTGACACACGTGCTAAGTCAGCATCAGTGGGCAATTTTTGTTTTGAGTTGATAACATTTTTGTACCCGAATAATAACTTGTACAAGGTCAGGATGGCCGAGTGGTCTAAGGCGCCAGACTCAAGTTCTGGTCCTCGGTTGAGGGCGTGGGTTCAAATCCCACTTTCTGACACAGCAGTTTTACTTAGCAGCCTTTTTTTCGTTTGTGAGTAACCCAAAAAAAAGTCTTTCTTAATCATGCATTGTTTTTTCCACAAAGAGCCATGGGCACCGGTTCCAAAGGCCTTAGCTACCGGATTTCGAACCGGTACCCCGCAACAGGGATCAAAATCATCGGTCTAAGACACCGGGTTTTTCAACCGGTGCCTAAGTTCTTCTTTGATACCAGTTGAAATTTTCAACCGGCACCAAAGGCCACCATGCCCGTTCCATCGTGTCCTCTCTCATTCCCTCGCATCCTCTCTCGTTCCTCTCACACCCCCACCAGTCATTCGAAGAATCTACCACAAAATATAAATATAATCCATAGATTTCGCAAATCATTCAAAGAATCGATTACAAGATAAGATAGAATCCATACAATTTCACATGCATCTCTATTTCAGAAAAGTAAGAAAAAAAAGAAAAAAATCACCCACGGCGACAGCTTGTCGCTTCTCGCTCGCCCAGTGGGACTCCTCGGCGGCCGCCCACACTTCACGGCTCGACGCGGAGCTGCTCGACGCTGTTGGAGCTGCTCGTCGCCGCGGAGACCCTTGCCTGCCGGGAGCCGCTCGTCGGCCGCCACGGAGCTCCTCGCCGGCCGCGCGGAGCTGCTCACCCGCCGCGGAGCTCCTCGCCAGCCACGCGGAGCCGCTCGTCGTTGCTCGCCACCGGGTGGACCCGCTCGCCGCCGGGTAGAGCTGCAGTCACAAATTGAACCAATTAATTTGGTAACCGCACATACAGAACTAGTACAAGTATATTCTGTGAATTTTCCTACACTCCTTCAGTCCTTTGGACATTTTAGTATGAACCTTGTCCGAAATCGAGCGATTGTAACTACCAAACTCCTCTTTTGCAAACCGTCTGCAACGACAAACAGCAGAGAAGTCGACCTTATTTGCAGAACGTTGAAGACGAACAACCAAACTTTTCTGAAGAAGAAGGGCTTCGGGCCGCCGGCGGCTAGGTCCTGAAGAGCTCCAAGCAGTGCTCCTGGTCCAGGTTCCTGCTCCAGAACTTCTTGTAGTACTCGTCGTACGTGTAGCTCCTGTACACGGCGGGGGTCTCGTCGGTGACGAGCTTCCGCGCGGGGCCCAGCACGACGCCGGCGCACCACGGCAGCGCCTGGCGGCGGCCAGCGGCTAGCTGCCCGCACGCCCGGCAGCTCCTCGCGCTCCGCGGCAGCGGCCAGCGGCTAGCTGCCCGCACGCCCAGCTTCTTCAGCGAGAGAGGATAAGGCAGAGAGAGATGAGAGGTGAAGGAAGAAATGAGAGGGGGAGAGATGACAGGGATTTGGAAATATCGAGAAGCGAGAGGTTGGCTTTTGTACCGGATGATCATTTGCACCGGTGCCAGACCTGGGCATGGGTCACCCGACCCGAACAACCCGACCCAACCCGCCCGAAAAAAACCCGACCCGACCCGACCCGAGCTACGTGGCGGGTGGGCGCGGGCCGTATTTTTTGACCCGCAACAATCAACGGGCCGGGCACGGGCCGTGATTTTTGACCCAAAACCCGACCCAACCCGAAAAACCCGACCCAAAGGCCAAAAAACCCGACCCAACCCGGAAAAAACCCGACCCGACACGCCCGCGCAGGGTGCACGGGCCAACCCGACCCGACCCGGTGATAGGTACGGGTCGGGCGCGGGCCGTCCTATGCGACCCGTGACCCGACCTTGACCCGACCCGAACCCGACCCGACCCGACATTTGCCCAGGTCTAACCGGTGCTAGCATAGGTACCGGATCATGACATGACCCGGTGCTAATGTCTGCTCCATAAGCACCGGGTTGTACCACCACCCGGTGCCATTGATGCATGACTAATTTGGTACTGGCTCATGGAATTAACCGGTGCCTTTGTTTGTGCATTGGCACCGGTTTGTGCTGTGGTGCGCCCTGCCAGCGCTCGGCGCAGGCCTAAGGTACTGGCTATTGTTGCAACCGGTACAGATGACTCACATTAGTACCGGTTCATGCAACAAGTGGTACTTTTAGTCTGGATCTTTGGCCTGTTTTCTAGTAGTGTTCGTTTGTGAGTGTTGGCGCCAATCTAGGGCCAACACACGAACGCGCTTGATCGCGCAGCGAGCGACGGCACAATTTGCAGCGCCGATGCTCAGACCGGTCAGACCGGTCGGGGTAACTGGTCAGACCGGTTCGCCGGTGCAGAACGGCGAAATCCGACGAACGCTCGCCCGGGAGGGACTCCGTCAGGGCAAGCGCGTGTAGGGTTGTTCTAGGATCGGCAGGCCACCTAGAACGCCTTCAGACGTCGCGGAGACGAAGGAAGAATAGCAGAAAAGGGTTGGAAGGAGCTAGGGTTTAGAGACAAAAGTAAAGGCAATAAACATAAAGAAAAGTAATATATTGATGTATTTTGATCGATTGGATGTCTCAATCGGCCGTGGCCCTTTATATTTATAGGGTGGGTGGACTTGCCCCGCAAGAAATCCTATTACAAGATCTAAATCTATGAAAATCTCTAGTTGTACTCGGACTCTGCTTGGACCGGTCAAACCGGTCAAACCTACCGGTCAAACCGGTCGGCTCCTGCCGAATCGGCTACATCGTCAAAGACCGGTCAGACCGCCTGGAGCGACCGGTCAGACCGGTTGGTCTAGTCTGCTGCCAATTTTGGTCGTCAACATATGCCCCCTGTTCTTTGGCAAAGCTTGCGTGCCAAAGAACACTCTTCTGGACCAAAATTATCTAAAGGCGATGATCAATGATATATCGGCCATTTTTTGTGCTAAGGGCGATAAAAAATATCGGCCATGTCTTGCTTTCCTTCAAGTTGATGATGAATCAATTCGCTTCGGTCTCCAAACTTTCTTCATGACTATTGGCTTTGTTGGCTTGACCTCCACTTCTTGCCCCATCGTTTCTTGCTTGCGTAAACGTTGCAATCTTCGCTTTTGAGTGTGAGATAAACCAGAGGGACACCACCTCGGCTGTAAGTATTTTGAATCTTTCTTCACGTCCTTCTCACCCTCTTTGCTGCAATTAAGCTCTTTTCCGACCAGATTATTGTTAATCGGTCTTTGTGGAATACAATTTGGATATATAGAAGGATATTGAATATAATAGGGCTGTATATACATCCTACTATAATCCAAAGGTGTATAATAACAAGGATACGACCAAAACCATGGAGCAATCGGTTCAAAATTTGGCATAACAACACAATTACCTTGATGTATGCGAGAATCCGATTGCTCACTGGATGTTGACGTTGACTTGGTACCCTTGGCTTCATCTGGCCGTTTCTTGTGCCTCTGAACAATTCCATCCTTCTCATACTTGGCCAGGAGCATTTTGAAGCTCGACCTTGTTCTAAATTTGGTCGAGGGGGAATTTCCAGAATCACTGGGAGTACCGGTCAGACCGGTCTGGGTACCGGTCAGACCGCCCTGTGGACCTGTCAGACCGTTCGACGCACCGGTCTGACCGGTTAGATTGCTGCCGGTCTTATTTTCTTTGCGTTGCCCCCCGAGTGTTGATGTCCTCGTTGAAGCTCGAGGAGTCTTACTCTGCAGCACCCTTTTCTCATGCCTTTCCTCACCAATCACCACATTTTTCCCTTTAGTCGATTCGGCTTGATGCGGCCGAATCAATACTTTTGGATTTGACAACTCAAGTGTATGAACGGGAAAAGGATTTTGATCAATTTGCATCGTAGAAATAACCAATCGTCCTTCATTTATAGCCAATTGTATTTGTCTACGAAGAACATTGCAATCATTAGTGGCATGAGAAAAAGTATTGTGTAACTTACAATATGCACGCCGCTTCAATTCCTCCGCTGATGGAATAGTGTGAGAGAACTTAATCTTCCCAAGCTTTGCCAATTCATCAAAAATTCTATCACACTTTGTCACATCAAAGGTGAATTTAATCTCATCTTGCCGATTTTTAGAAATCGGCTTTAAAGAAGTACAAGTGCTGCGCTTATCACTAGATGACCATACAAATTCAGCAGCATATACTTCATTACCCTCATCGTCTGAAGATTCTCCTTGTAGCATATGCATACTAAGACGATCAGGTTTAAACTTAGACTCTTTGCTTCGGCTTTCTTGAGCCAAAGCCCTCTGCAACACTTGATTAACATTTAGAAACTCATATCCTTCTAATCTTTCTTTAATATGAGACCTCAAACCATTAAGAGCTAATTCGGCAAGATCCTTTTCAGAAATAACCAAACTATAACATCGGTTTTTTGTATCTCTAAATCTTCTAATAAATTCAGCAACAGACTCATCATGCTTTTGCTTAACCGATGTTAAATGACATAGCCTCAACTCATTTTCACCATTATAAAAATGATTATGAAATTTACACTCTAATTGAGACCATGTTTGCACAGAATTAGGAGCTAATGCCGAAAACCATGAAAAAGCAGTGCCAGATAAAGACAAAGGGAACATTCTAATTTTCAAATGATCAAAACTCCCATAAGTTCCCATTTGTGCATTAAACTGACTAACATGCTCCCATGTAGTTCTACTATCCTTCCCAGTAAATTTAATAAATTCTGGTACTCTAAAATTCTGAGGATAAGGAATAGAATCAAAACTCTCATGATACGGCTTTTGACACGCTAGAGTTTTGTCCTTCAATTCTACGCCGAAAGTTTCTTTGAACATATCAGCCAAATCTTTCTTATGGTTCTCAAGTATTTGATTAAAATAAAAATTATTTGGCCTCTGAACATTGGCGCTAGAACTATTCGGCATTGCGGTGCATGATTCGGCTGTGTATATGGTGTTTGCTGCGAATAACCATGGTTTGGCATTGCACCATATGAATAGCCCGAATTTTGGGGAGGCATAGTATACGGATTATAAGTCATAATGGCGTATGGAGGAACACCATAACTAGTAAACCCATTTGTTCGGCTAAAATCAGCCTGAACAGGAGGCATACTAGTAATAGGTTCAGGAGACGACTGATACGCCACCAGAGCACCAGGACCGGTCTGACCGGTCGGGAAACCGGTCTGACCGGTTGGAACCGGCCCACCGAGACCGGTCTGACCGGTTTGTGCAACCGGTCTGACCGTTCCATTCGCATTGCACTGCTCTGGAGGTTTCTGACCATCATAAAAATTCATTGGCATGCCGTACTGTGGTGCAGGTATTGCCGATGATTCAGGATGCATAGTAGTATGATAAAAAGCGCCATCCATATTAGGTCTAGGAGTACCACTATCATCAATCAAAGGTTGCTTGCCTAATGATTTATCAATCATATTTTGAACAGTAGCAAGAATCTTTTCTTGACCATTAACCACCAATTGAGTAATTTGCTCTAAAGTAGGCGGTGTTGTAGCACTTACAGTAGCACTTGATTTGGCTTGCTCATCTTCATCCGAAAGAATGACCGCCTCCTTGTCTTTAGAGATATCACCCTTCCGATTCTTGGAAAAGTGAGACAAGAACCACCGACGCTTTTCTTCAAGTTCTTTTTCCTTGCGCCGCTTGTTCTCCTCTTCACATTCCTTTATGAATGCTTCATAAGCTTGACGATCCTCGGGCGGCAATTCATCAACAGACGGTCTGCTGATGTTATCGGGATCGATCTCAGCAGGATTCGACAGCTTCACCATGGTAGTAGATGGAGTAGATTAGATCGGTTTTACAACCAAGATCTTTCTTCCCCAGCGGAGTCGCCAAAATATGTTGGCGCCAATCTAGGGCCAACACACGAACGCGCTTGATCGCGTAGCGAGCGACGGCACAATTTGCAGCGCCGATGCTCAGACCGGTCAGACCGGTCAGGGTAACCGGTCAGACCGGTTCGCCGGTGCAGAACGGCGAAATCCGACGAACGCTCGCCCGGGAGGGACCCCGTCAGGGCAAGCGCGCGTAGGGTTGTTCTAGGATCGGCAGGCCACCTAGAACGCCTTCAGACGTCGCGGAGACGAAGGAAGAACAACAGAAAAGGGTTGGAAGGAGCAAGGGTTTAGAGACAAAAGTAAAGGCAATAAACATAAAGAAAAGTAATATATTAATGTATTTTGATCGATTGGATGTCTCAATCGGCCGTGGCCCTTTATATTTATAGGGTGGGTGGACTTGCCCCGCAAGAAATCCTATTACAAGATCTAAATCTATGAAAATCTCTAGTTGTACTCGGACTCTACTTGACCGGTCAAACCGGTCAAACCTACCGGTCAAACCGGTCGGCTCCTGCCGAATCGGCTACATCGTCAAAGACCGGTCAGACCGCCTGGAGCGACCGGTCAGACCGGTTGGTCTAGTCTGCTGCCAATTTTGATCGTCAACAGTGAGTAACCAAAAATTCCTGTTGAGCATCCTTTTGTTACTGATACCGACTGATTGAGCATCGGTTTGGCTACACTATTTCTTTTTGTTAATGGAACTTGCGGTGTCATTGTTTGCCTATTTTGATAGGCAAACGTACTAACGTCCGATCCATTTCAACGCGCCCTTGATCGTCTCGCTAGCTAGCTAAGAATCTACACAGCTGCATCGGCGCTCCTCCATGTGCTCCAGGTAGAACCGGCTCGGCATCCATACGTGCCTGCGCCACCACGCGTACTCGCTGAACGCCCACCCGTGCGCCCTGGGCGGCGCCACGGCCTCGCACTCCCCACCGCACTACCGCAGCCGCTGCGCTGCTGCGCGCGTAGCATCCAGCCTTTGGCCCGGCGCGCCGGCTTGGTGCAGCGCGCAGCGCATGCCCGGCGTGAGCCTCGCGCAGCAGCACGCCAGGATCTTCGAGCGGCGGCGGCGCCGTGCTCCGCTTCAGCATGCGCATGCGCTTGGCAACCCGCTTCGCTAGCACCCGTCGCATCCACGCCTTCGTTGCGGGCTCCGCGCCCGCCATGGCGGTGGCGCCCTTGTTCTTCTTGTCGTCCGCCTTGGCACCGCCGCCGCCGCCGCCGCCTATGGGCGGGAGGCGCTGCAGCTGCCGCGGCGGCGGCATCATGACGGCGCTGCCCTTCTGGACCGCCGCCGCCGCCTCCCGAACCTTCGCTGGCCCCGTCGTCGCAGACGACTGGCGCCGTGGCGACAGAATCGAAAGATCAGTCGCCATCGTGTGCATCCAATCGCACTCTAGCCAGCTCCACGCCGATCCTGGGCGCTAGACGATTGGGTGATAACCTGCACGGCAACGCGCATCGATCGGGAACGCGGCAAGCGGCAAACACTGGTTCGTACGCTGCATTTGTTCGGCGGCCGGCCACGCGCAGCTGCGCCGGAAGGGAAGCGGTTGGGTAGCGAGGCTCGGCTGCGGGAGCTAACAGCTGAGTAGCTGATAGCCTGACACTCAGAGCTGCGGTAACAGCAGAAGCAGCGCCCGGGAGGCACAGCTGCAGGCATGGCAGAATTAGCTCGGGTTGGTTGAGGAGTTGGGGGAGAAATTAGAGCATGTACAATGGTAATTAAAAAGTCGTATATATACGGTTTATCCCATGTAACAAGGTGATTAAACGTGGAAAACGGTTGGTGTCGTCGTCTCGCGAGACCACGGTGTCGGCTCACGCTCTGAGGGCAAATCGACGCCGAGAAAGCTGTTGTGCACGCAGCTTCGACTCATCTACGGTGGCGAGGGATCCGGTGTGCCGTGTGCACACGAGCATTTTGGTGTGGGAGAATCCGTCGAAGGAGCCAGTTCCCTGCGCGTGCCCAGAATCCCCTTCGTCCGCCATTGCCGCCATAGAGTCCCCTCCTTCGTGCTCCCTCTGGCCTAGCCAATTCAAGAACAGCTTCCTCATCTCCTACTAGTGCTAACCGGCTTCACCTCGCCGCAGCTCCCCACCGGAACCCCACCACCGTCGCATGCCGCCACCACTGAGTTTAGCGCACGCCAGCGAGCACCTCCCGACCACTCCGACCCCAACCAAACCCCTTCCGAGGTAGCTCGCAACCTCCTCTAGCTTTTCCCCCACCATGCCCTCGCCGCAAGCGAGCAGGTTCGCCGGATTTTGGCCGGCCAAAGCTTTCCCACCATGTGCCATGGTGGGAGGACCACAATTTGGCCGGCCGAAGTTTCTATGGTGATTTTTGCAAGAAATCAGGGACCTATTTGTGAGAGTAGTTTAAGTTTTTAAATCCAAACAGAGAACTTGTAAATTCGTTTACAAATTGTAGAAAAATCAAAAAATACAAACTTAACTATTTTGAGTTTCTAGCAGCTAGATTTACAACTTTTGTTACGTGCACATCTTCAAATTCTCAATACTTTTTGTTTATTTAAAATGCAAGTTTTATCTCTTAAAATATCCATGTGATTTGTTTGCATCCATAAATGATTCTTTCATATATGCCACAAAAACAATACACAAATATCTATGTGCCTAGGCATGTATTAAATAGGTTGCAGACAACCACACAGACACACCATTGTATAAGTTGTCTGCTCTATCATCTGCGTGCGGTATTCTAGACATATACAGTCGATAGTCGTCTAACCATTGTACTATGGGTGGGCGTTCGGGTTACCCGAAAAATTCAGGTCGGGTATTTCGGATTTTCTAAAATTCGGGTTTTCAAAAATGCTACCCGAAATTTGGTCTGAAAAATCAATACCCGACATTTCGAGTACCCGAAAGTTCGGGTTCGGGTTTACCCGATATGCCCGAGATCCTCCAATCTGCAAGCCGCCGCCCGCCGGTGCTCCTCTGCTCTCCCTCGAGCGCAGCGCCGGCCGGCAAGGTCAGCGCCGCGGTGGGGGGCGAGAGAGAGAGAGAACAGGGGCGGCCCGCGGCCATGGCCTCCACACCGAGGAGCTCGAGCCCGTAGCGGATCCGCACGGATCTGGCCGCCACCGCCCGCAAATTCGGCGAGGGAGGAGGATGCCGGCATGCTGCAGAAGGGAGCCAGGGAGGAGGATGAGGAGGCCAGAATCGAGCTCCCCGCTGTGTGCGCCGCCGCGTGCCGCCGCCGCCGTGTGCGGCCGCTCGCCCCTCGCCGCCGCGCCTCCGCACGCGCGCGGGCCGCCGCGCCGTGGCCGCTCCGCTCCGCCACGCCGACATGGGGGAGAGAGAGAGAGAGGGCTGCGCGCCGAGTGCAGATGAGAGTGAGGGAGTAACTCTGGGGACGGCCGGGCAGCGGGTTGGCGTGCCGGGGTTGGGAGTTGGGACCTGGGGGCAGGGGGTGGGGCGCTAGGGTTAGGGAGGGTGGTGTCGTGGTGGGCTGGTGGTCTGGTGGGCCGGGCTGCAAGTCTGCTGAACAAATATACTTGGGCTGGGTTGAATTTCGGGTTGTTCGGGTAGTTCGGGTACCGTGGCCCAATACCCGAACTACCCTTACTAATTTCGGGTACCGTGGGTCGGAATCCGGATTAGGGTTTGGGTTTTTCGGGTTCGGGTTTTCGGGTACGGGCTCGGGTTTTCTACCCAGCCATACATTGTGCATGCCCATAAGGATTGTGTAGCAGCACCGTCCAAATTAAACTGACTAAAATGCACTAACCATCATCTTAATACTTAATCAAGTTACTGTGCACTTAAAACAGTGTAACCTGACAGGCTGTCGGGTAAAATCCCGATTAAACTACTGTACTCCAGGATCACAATTGCACTTAGACCCGTACGAAGACGAGCACAGGTGATACCAGCATACAGAAAACTTCAAATTAATTTATAACACAGGTTTTACATAAAAGGTTCGAATACAAACGACAAAGTTCAAAAGCACAGCGGAAGGTTAAAAACTGAGTTTGAAATACAATACGATAACCACGACGACGATACAAGGTGAGCTCCACATCCTGCCCACCGATGTGACGCCAACCTGCCCGATCTTCACGGGGAAGACGGGGCCCACTCGACAGTCCACCCAGGAGGAAGCGGCTGTCTAATCCAGGACGCACATACCTCCTCGAAGTCAGCGGGAACGCAACCTGTTTAGAAGGGTTACAACAACAACCCTTAGTATACTAATACTCAGCAAGGCTTACCCGACTTTGGGTATACTTAGCCCATTACCTAGACATGCAAAGCTTTTTGGCTCTGGAGTTCTTTTGCTGAAAGGCTGCTAGAAGTGAATCCTTACTTTCAATATTTTAGCTCCATTTAGTATACCAAGTATTAACTAAATTCTCCTAATCATCTAGAGCACACATGGTGGAACAGATTATCTTTCAGTAACTCCCAAACCAGCCTTTTCCATTCCGTTTTCATTCCACTTTCTTACTACGATGTGACAAAGTGACCAAGACTCTCATATCCGCGAGTCACGGCGAATCGATCCGATTTAACATTGCAAGGTGGACCTAACTCACACGACACGTGAAAACCCCGTCGGGCCACACATGTCAACTGTTCCCATCATCACCCCGACGTCTGAATCACGCCTGCCAAAACCCGGGTGAAGGGTCACTCACGGCGAACTCCCAGAGAACCCGGAGGCGACATGCTATCCAACACCCGTCATCATTCCACTCCCAGAGTAGCAGGTCGCGATTCAAAGTATCGTTGCAAATAAGGTAATTAGCTTACCGGTTTCGATTACCTCCTACTTCCGGCATGTGGTTAGTACTGTTCAATCCTCGATCAACACTGCCAACAACGGAACGGTCCTCAATCGACACAGGCGGAGAAATCTTTTCATCCCTTCCATACCATTAATCCAACTCATTTCCGCCCGGTCTCCATTTCTCTTTACTCAACAATTCATTTCAAAGCCAAAGCTAAGGAAACAAGATCCTAAAACTCGCGAGTGACAGCAATCACTCGACTTTTACCGAGATCCTACTTAGCAAAACATTTCTATCGACACCTGCATACTAGTATAGACCCACGGTACCTAGGGAAAACATGCATCTATGGTTCCATACAACTCCTAGACATAAATACACAAATACTTAAATAAACATTGAATAATTTAAATTATGGTTATGCTCCGGGGCTTGCCTTGCAGGTCAGCGGGGTTAACGAGATCTTCTGGAGCGGGCTCAACGGCGACCTTCTGCGGCTCTTCTGCTCGTGGCTCCTGGACCGGCTCAGAAATCAGCTCGTAGGCGGCCTCGTTCGCGGCGTCTACACGAACACAAATATGCCATGCAACAGTTAGGACACAGTGCAATGCATGAGTGCTTATGATGCGATGCAAAGATCAACTCATTTTAGCCTGAAGTGTTTCCTTCGAAATAACAACTACTAAACTTGCTTAAGGTAGCAAGGATTAAAACAGAGGCTTGTTTTGCAAGCATGAAACAATAATTAACTAACAACATTGCATAAAGAAAAGAGCATAGCTAGGGCAATATAAAAGTAAACACCTAACTTTCATACATGCTCTAGCAACAAAATTAAACAGCTCAACGCGAAAGCAGTAAAACATGCCTCCCAAATTTTTCCAACAATTGAAGACGATAGAAAAACATTTCTTTTAGCCCTAGAAAAGGAAAACAAACACTAACAGATCCACAACCAAGCACATAGGCCATGCATCCGAAAATTTTACAGCGGACTACACATGATAAGATGAGGCTACTAAATTATTTTCAGAATTTTTAGATCAACAGAATTGCAGAAATAAAAATAGACAAGCTCAAACACAAAGTAAAATCTAGCAGGGCTAAAACTGACATTTGACACCCATGGGTATTTTTCTTCTAAAGATCTCAGTTTTAGAAACATAACAAAATTGGGTTAGCATTTTTAGGATTTTTCTACATTTTTCTACGAATTCTAGAAGTTTTCATCCAAATTAACTAAATGAAAAACAATAAAGGGGGGCTGACAGCCGGGCCCCACACGTCGGTGGGCGCCGGCCCAGCTCACCCCCCTCCCCTGCTTCGCGCCCGCACGCGCGGGCGTGGCCGGGCAGCCCGCGGCGGCGCTCCCCACCGGCGGGGCTGCGGCGGAGCCGAGCCGAGGCCCAGGGCGGCCGGGGTACAAGGCGGCCGGCGGCGCACGGGGAGGCGAAGCGGGGAGCCGGCGCGGCGGCTCGCGGCGGCGCACGGCCAAGGGCGGCGGCGGCACGCGGCGTTCCGAGCCGTCAAGGGCCGGCCGGCGGCGGAGGTTGGGTGTACCGCGGTCAGGGGGTCCAGGCGGCCCTAGGGCGCGCGGAGGTGGCGCATGGGGAGGCGCAGGGGGAGCCGGCGACGTGCGCGTGGTGGCGGCGGCGCAACCACGGCGGCGCGGCGGCGCTGCGGTGGCGGTAGCCGCGGAACCAAGGGGAAAAGAGGCCGGGGAGGGAGAGGAGGTCATAGGGGAGCTCATCGCGGTTCGATTTGAGGCGGAGGATGGCCGGGAAAGGGAGCTCGGCATAGAGGGGCGGAACTCGACGGAGATCGGCAATGGCGGCCGCGGTCTGGAGCTCGGTGCTAGGCCGATTCGGCCGGGAAACAACTCGAACTGGCTCGGGGAGGGGCGGAGACGGTGGACGGCAAGGCTGCGCAGCTCGGGGCGCGTCGAATCGAGGCGGGGTGGCGAGCAGTGGCCGGCGCGGCGGACGGCAGCGACTCTGCTCGACCTAGCTCTGCGCGAGCCCGAGGATGGAGATGGAAGGGAAGGACGGGATAGGGCGGGAAGGTTCGAGGCGTCCGCGTGGCTAAGAGCGGCGCTCAGACGCTGAGGTCGAGCGCGATTGCCGACGCGTGGCGTCGCTCGCCGGCGGCCAGCGGCGGTATGGGCGTCGGGGGCGTCACAATAGAAACGCTGGAGCTCACTGTTGACTCGTTTGAACGATTTTGGCTCGTGTTTGGCCCGCTAAAACTCCAAATTTCATATAGGAACTTGAAATTTGGTCAAAATAAAAGTTGTAGAGGAAGGAAAGATCTACAACTTTCGTTTTGGGCGAAAATTGATTTGAAGCTCGGATCGGTGACAAAAATAAGATCGAAAACGGCTAAGTAGATATTTACTAAGCGAACGCGATTAGCACTAACGACGAATTGAGTCCACGATTAGCGAGATAAATTGTGATTAGCGAGCATGATTAACACAGGGGTGTTGCAGATTGGTACATAGCTCATGCTCGCTCATCAACTTCGCAGGGTATCAAATTGCAGGTGGGGCGCGGGTTGCAGTTGACTGCAAACTCACAAATCTTGCCACCAAATTAATTTCGTGGACATAGTAACAGAACACACATTTCGCATGACCCGCAAAGCTAGCTTACTTGCCCACTGCTTATTCCTTTGCTTTCATGGCCACTGTTGTCGCCGTCGTCCAGCTCCTGTCGCACGTGAATGTTCTTCTTCCAAGCCCGGCGGCGGCGGCCTTCTTGCTCCTTGGTCCTTCGGACCGTCGGCGTTAGCGGCGGCTGCTGCTGCTGGATGACAACGATGAGTGGTGGGCCATGGCTGGGAGGAGGCCAGATGCGGTGGATGAGGCGGAGGCGGTCGACAGACGTCGGCGGTTGGCGAAGCACGGGATTGCGGCTGTCCAACATTGGGCCACCAAAAATTTGCATCTGAACTACATAGATCAAAATAGTTATGGCAACTAAGCGGACTTATTTTAGAACTCGCTCTACCTGCAATTTGAGCCGGTATGTTGCAACATGCAACCACGTGCGAAGGCGGAGGATTGTAGGAATCCGCCAACTGACTACAGAAGCGTTTCTCCAAGGAGCACATGAAATTCTGTAATCGAAGGGGAAACGCGTAAACCAGATGTCTGAAGGCGTAAAGCTCACACACGTTGCTCGCAGCCTCGCAGCCGCAGGCGCATCAATCCCCCAGCCGGCGCTCGACCGCGACGTGAAGCCTCTGGTGCTGACGACGGAGGGGTCTTGGAGGCGTAGCTGGGACCCACCTGCCGTCTCCGATGGGCTTCGCCGGCCGGGTGTCCGCGCTGCTCCTCTTCCTGGTCGCCGGCGCGGTCGCCTCCGACCAGATCTTCACCGCCTCAGGTGCTAAATCGTACCGGGTTGTCTTGCTAAACCCAACGAATCCACCGCTTCGCCGATGTGTTTGCCATGCTTCTTTCACGAACTCGACTCTCGAGTCAACAAGCGATCCGGCTGTAGGTCGATTCTGGCGAGTTGCCTGGTGCCCATTGCTGCAGCTTTCTTGCCCAGATCTAGAACCCTGTAGTACAAAAGACTCGCCCTTTTGAGTCTGTGCCGTCTGGATATGCTCATGGATTGCTTGGTGGTTTTGTGTTGTTACTCGTGCTTCTGCCCGCTTTCCTTGATTACCGATTTGGCCTGAATTCTCCGCTGATCGTCAGGTGTTCCATTTGGGCGGAGTTCGCGTGAGCCGAGGTACCGGGTAGAGTTCCATCCAGTTGATTCGCCCTACCAACCGGTAAGATTTGTAATGGATTTTCTATCTGAATCCTTGTTTAGAGCAAAGCAAGAGCTTTCTTTTGTTGTAACTTCACTTTCATAGTTGATTATGCGTGGGCGTATGGATGTTAGGTTCTAGTGAACTGTAATTGAGACTACATTAAAATTTACCAGTAATTCTTGAACATATATATGTGAATAATTCATTCATGACTTTACGGCAATTGGTCATTGTGTTTGAAAGACAAGTGAATATAATTCAGGCAATGCCAAATCATATAATTTTCATACCATTTTTGTCTGAAAAAAATCATATTTGAGTAGACGTATTACATTTTTGGTCTAAAAATTGCTGCTTGGCATAATTCAAATCTTACCCTTTTATCCCAACATTTTTGGTCTATTCAACAGGAGAATGGCCAGGAATCAGTACCAATGGCTAGCCATGAGGGGAAACATTATACGTGCTTTCTACCAGTTGAAGAAACTAAAACCATGAAGTCAATTCTCCCACAAAATGCAACTAATGTTATAATAGGAAGTGACAGGAGAATTAAGCCAAAGGAGCCAGATGAGCTGCTTGAGCCTCTCAAGGATCAGTGTTTCTACAGGGTGAGCATACAACTCTTTCTTTATGCACCAGCATACATAAGGAATTCTTGGTCATGAGCATGTGTGCCTGAGGGGGGAATTCTGATTATTATGCTATTTTGACACAGCACGAAGGTTGGTGGTCTTATGAGTTCTGTTATCATGGGAAAATCCGACAGGTTCATGTAGAAGGTGATAAGGTAAGAGTTTCTCCCCCTTCAGTCTCTTTTGGCTCAGGCTTGTAATTACAGTACATTTGATAATCTTTGTTTCCATCATCTCAAACAAACCTTGGGAAGTCTAAGGTTTGCTAGCTTTTAACTGGAGAAACAAGTTCTAAACTGAGTTAAACTGAAGAAAATTAAATACTTGTCCGTTTCTTTGAATAATGGTAAATGTAACTTCAGTGTTGTACTATACTCCCTCCAAGTTGGTAAAGGAAGTTGTTTCAGACATCGACACAGTCTCCAAAAACAACTTTGACCAATATATTTTTGCTAGAAAAAATTTATAAAATAGTCAATATATACTTTTATGAAACTACATTTCAAGATGAATCTACTTACATTGCTTTCATATTTTCAAACTCAACAAAAAAAATATTTATAGTCAAAGTTTAAAATATTTGACTTAAGACAAACTCAAAACGACTTCCTTTTCATGTACGGAGGGAGTATTTTATAGTTTGTCGTTGTCATATATGTAGTCTAAAGTTGCTAAACATCTATAAATGCCATGCTAATTTCGTTTCTTTTCCTGAAGCTTATTCAAGAATATGTTCTAGGTGAATATGATGATGATGCAACTATTGCTTACCATGAAAATAGCACGTCTGAATTCGCTGACGATGACCATCATGTCAAAGATACTTCTAGGAGGTGCTGTACTAAAATCTCTTCAAAGTTTAAAGAGGAGCAGCATAGTATATCAGGGTTCAAAGCTCACTTGAATGAATTTCTGCTGTTGCAGATATCATGTCCACTTGTACACAAATGGGACTGTATGTGATCTCACAGACATACCCCGGGAGACTGAGGTGAGGAAAAAACGAACACTAGAAATCTATTATAAGTTTTGCTTCTAAGTAAAGCAATTTTTACTACAGTATCAAAGTATCCATTTCAGTACATTTGACTGTGCACACCCTGCCTTCTTCCTACAGGTTAGATTTGTCTGCTCGGAACCCACTGTCCTGATCAGTTCGATCAAGGAGATCTCTTCCTGCAAATATGTTGTAACAATTCAAAGCCCGATGCTTTGCAAAAACCCGTATGTGCTAACATTCTCCTCCTAAAATATAGCAATCTCTATCTTTGCAATTGAGTTCATTATCCTGTTCTGCTTGCAGGCTGTTCCATCAAGAAAAACGCAACCTCTCCATCCACTGCAACGAGTTGCCTACTGAAACAGAATCAACTGTCATTGTGGACGATGACTCGCTGCCAAAAGAAGCGCAGATCTCCATCATTCCTGATCAGGATGAACTTCATGGTTTCACAGCTTATGCCACTTGACTTCCCTCCAATAAAGTATGTCTGATGTAGAAGAAACAATTATTTTGGAGGCGCAGTGGCAACTGAGAACACTATCTTTACTGTCCCATGAAACCCTGCAGTGGCACATGGTGCTCCATGTAAAGCAGGCTGAGATTACTGTCTACAAAGCATATAGGGGAGGATTACGAAGGAAGAGAGTTTCTCTGTATTAGTAAAGAAACAATTTTGAGACACTAACATTTGCTTGAAATGTCTATAAAATGGATTGCTGCAATCTTGAAAGGTGGATGTCAGAGCAACTTTTTTAGAAAGTATTATTTCCGTAGCGTGGGGAACAATCACCTGTAACTGTAAGTTGGGATCTTTTCAGTGCCCAGAGAGAATTCTCTAATTGTTAGGATGACATGATCATCTTCGTTGGCAATTTTACAGTGGTACACTTGCAAATCCCACTAAAAGCATGTACGAGGCGTGTGTTAAAAGTGCTTAGAAAACAAAGGCACCTGATCTTCTAGTGCAGATCAAGGCAAATCAGAGGGCCAAGTTATTTAATATTTGGGATGTCTTGGTAATGCATAAGCCTGATGAGCATGTGCTTCAGTGCTCGGAAAACACATCAGCTCGCACACCCTGAAAAATTGGTGTTTGGAAATAGGTATGTTTCTTAAAATACATTTTCATCATCTAATTAAGTTTAATCTAAATAAAACTTATAATATAAAGGTAACGTATCAGGTGCAAACCAACCTCTTCGTGCAACCGTGCAACACAGGGCGCGAAGCTAGGTAGGGAGGAGTGGGTGCCAATGCACCCACGGAAAAAATAAAATACACTTGTTACAATCAAATTTTCACCACTTATGCACCCTCAAAAATATAATCTATGCACCCTTTAGAGCAACCTAGAGCTAATGGTGCACCCCCCCCTTCTCGTGTTAGCTCTAGCTTTGCCCCCTGTGTGCAAACTTCTAATTTGGACCACATGATCAACTAATATAAAACCTTTCTTTGAGATGAATGTACACACAGAATTTTCACCTCACAACACATTAGTTAAAATTGATCGCCCGAATGTTGCTGAGGAGAATTCGCATGCAATTGCTGCGGGTGGACACCAAGACAGTCTGCTTGGTCAAACAAGACGATCTCCTTGATACTTTTATGCTGCCGCGAAGGAATTTCGAGCTGTACTCGGTCAACTGAAGACATCTTCAACAATCAACTTGTTGCGTGTGTGAAATGATGGTGGCGTGTGAACCGAAAGACTTTGAATACTTCCTTGTGTGTCAATTAACAGGACCTCACAAGAAGAAAAATTCAAGGGAAAAAAAAACTAAAATGGTTTGGAAATGTATAGGAGACAAATATTCATATTCATACAACTGGCAGGAGGAAAGGTTGAAGTGGCATTTTCTTTTGAAGAGAGAGGATCCATAGCCACATTAAGAAAGAAAAATAAATCTTAAGCCTTTGCTTCATCTCCAAATATTTTTTTTTGAAAAGTTCTTCATCTCCAAATATAAGTTTGCTTCAAACAACATATAAAATTTCAGTCCGTGACACCACATGATGGAAGGTCTTAAGTTTAGATGAACTGTTCTACCAGAGACACAGAGGAATGATATTTCTACTCACAGACAGGTGGGCCAGACGGTAGGTAGCACTAGTAGCCAGCAAGCGGGTCCCGCTCCGACTCCGGATTGCCGGCCAATCAGATCGAAGAGCTGTATCCGCGCGACCCCCATCTCCCATGTGGCCGCACGCGTCCCATGTCGAGCTAGGCAAATGCTCACGCGTCACCAGCCTACCCTCCCACTGTCACGTGGACCCACGTAATTCTGGGCCCACACGTCATGGATTATATACGAGGCGACACGGGAGTTCACATGGTCGGTGTAGCCATCCGTACTCGGAATTAACGTAAATTGACTGTGCTCTCGAGTTTGAGAGATACTTTAATCGGGGAGAAGCAAGAACAGGGGGAAAGAGTGGAAATAAACAAAAGATTTTAGAAATAAACAAGAGAGATAAAACTCAGATCTCACTCTCCACAGTTCAACGCCCCAGGTTCCCTCTCAATCCAATCCCCCTTGCTGCTCCCAGCCCATTCATCCCTGCGGTTATCTTCTTCCGCGGTTGTATCCTCCAATCTCTTCTCCACAGAGAGGATTATTTTTGGCTTCCAAATCTCGCAAGGAGAAGGGTTAGAAGAAAAGCAAGGTGCTTTGCGCCGCAAGAATCGCCATTGCCCGCCATATCTTCTGAGATCTCAACTCAACCCCCCTGACAATAGGTAGATACCCAGATTTCTCCTCCCCTTTCTGCAGCGATTTTGCTCTTGGAGCTGTAGATTGGGTACGTGTTCCCTTCCATTCGTGTCCGAATTAGACATTGGGATCCTGTTCCTCCCTTCGTATTCTCTTTTGCCAAGAATTTTCCATATTGTTCGTGGCTCTCTGATCCATCTTTGATGCGCCAAGAGGCGAGATGAACACGAATTACTCGGCGCTCCCATTGACCTCCCCTTCCATCGAGCTCCAATCCAACGGGACCAAATCCAGCGCCGCCACCAATGGCGTCGTCCTCAACGGCCACGCCAAGATCTCCAAGCAAGATTCGTTCTTGGGCGAGCTCGAGGACGGCGGCGGTGGCGGGGAGCACGACGAACTCCCGCTCATCGGCGACGGCCCCGCCGGGCCGCCGGAGGGGTCAAGCGTACCCGCTGCGGTGTTCAACCTCGCTACCTCCATCATCGGGGCCGGCATTATGGCGCTCCCCGCCACCATGAAGGTGCTCGGCGTTGCCGTCGGGCTTGTCGCGATCCTCGTCATGGGGGTCCTCTCCGAGATCACCGTCGAGCTGCTAGTGAGGTTCTCGGCACACTGCCGAGCCCTTTCATACGGCGAGGTAGTGCACCGGGCACTGGGCCGGCCGGCGAGCATCGTGGCGCAGATGTGTGTCATCATCAACAATGCTGGAGTCCTAGTGGTGTACCTAATCATCATCGGAGATGTGATGTCCGGGTCGCTGAAGCACA